>NC_041220.1:1622886-1702487 GCF_002837175.3 Physeter macrocephalus
GCGTCCGGAGCCTGTGCTCCGCGACGGGAGAGGCCACGGCAGTGAGAGGCCCGTGTACCGCAAAAAAAAAAAAAGCTAGTGGTAAAAATTGCAAACTACCCCTTTTTCTAATTATAATTTGCATTTGTATTAATTATGATTTAAGTCATTTTCTTTTCTTGGCTACTCCTTTTATTTTGCCTCATCCAGATAAAGATGAAAGTCTGTAACACTTGGGACTTACCAGGTAAGCTTCGGTCACACGGCTGGATGCCCTGTGCTCTTCCGTCATCAGCGCGCACTCTCCAGGTGTATGTCCGGTGCCTCTGTCCTCTGAAGCGAGGAACCTAGAGTCAACTGCCAGCACATAAGACAAAAAGACAAACACACTGAAGACCTGAAAATGGGACACCGTGTGTCCCTACGTGCCTGTCATGCGTGGGTCTAGAAGATGCAGAGATCCTCGTGAGGGGCGAAACTGGGGAACAGCCTTGTAATTTGTGTAAATGCGGGGCTGGGAGGGAAGAAGCCACTGGTGCAAGCTTGGCCGCTGGCTGCAGGGCGATTTGCGGGGAGCAGGCACCCGCCCTGCCGTGAACCCCGGGGAGAAGGCTGAGATCAGAGCTCCCCGACCAAAATGGAGCCCGAGTCCAGCTCTGACTTTAAGGCGATTTCCAGTTTTCAGCCAGGATGACGAGGCATGCAGGCGGATGCAAGGAGGTGGATTTCGGAGAGTACAGTTGGTGAAGGGCAGAGGCACAGGCAGTGGAGTCACCATGCAGACAGCATCTGCTGTTATTGGGAGGAGGCTGGTAGGGTTTGACTCTGGTTTACCGGACAGAGATGCCCCGTCTTTGTTTCTATCGTTCTCGCTGGGGAAGCATCGCATATCAGCTCTGCCTAGTTTATGGCTTCCTATATTCACATCTCTGGGGAATAAATTCTCTGCTCTAGTCCGTAATGTCTCTTTTCCCCTTTCTTCTGAAAATAGTTTCAGTACTTCTTATGCAGCAGGCACTGTGCTAAGGGTTAGGAAGCGGCCACCAAGGGCTCTGCGATCTCGGGAGGGGCTTTATGAACCTCCAGAGCCATCTCCAAACGTGCACTTGCTGCGCCAGCTCTCCTCCGACTGTTCAAGAACGTCGTGTAACCTAAATGTAGACAAGTGTTATTTGTCAATCATACTTCAGGAACACACACAGATATATACATGAGCTTGGATACTTCCTCAACACAAAAGCCAAGTTCTCATCCTCTTTGCACCCTGGACCATTGTAATCCTCACTGCCCCCGTGTCTTTAGAACTTCCGAACTATTTTAGTCACAGTGTGTAATTATAGACTTGTCAGAGCTAGAATAGATTTACTATCACATATTTAGCAATTTTCAACATAGGGAGAAACTCATCCCAGATGAAGGAAGCGATTTAGTTAAGGGTAGCACAGCTATTTACAGAAAGAGCCAGGATTTGTGTAGAACTTCTGACTCTGAAATTGGTCAGGTGCCTGGCAAAGTGCCTGCTTATAGAAGATGCTCAGTGAATGATGGCTTTATTCACTAGATGTCAATTTGTCCCTGACTAGATCGCGATTTCTTTAAGAATAGAAGGCGCTTTACACTTGGCATTGCATATTCTAGAGCCCCAATGCGGAGCTGAGGCGATTGTAGATGGTGAGCATATATTTACTGAATAACTGTAAATGCGGACCTCTTTCTCATTACCTTCATATGCAGGGAGTAGAAATCTTGAAAGAGAATCCCCATGTTAGTGTCAAGACCTACTGTCATTGTGTCTTTAGTGTAAAGGAGAATATTTATGGTTCCTGAGCCTTGCAACCAAGCAGTGGTCATGGGCTGGGCCATTACTCTAGTAAAGATGATCATTGATTGTTTATATTGCAGAGAACTGGCTGTTGGGATCTGCGGATATTTTCCAATTTACCATTTATGCAGACACTCCTTAAATTGGAATTAGTGATTATGCATGACCGGGACTGCCAGGAACCATTGCGTCCCACAAATCAAAGGAAAATGGCTCCCTTTTTGTAGAGAGATATTGACAGCTCCAAGCTTGAAGTTCAAGGCACAAGTTGAAGTGTTTCAATACTGCATCCCTTGAGCAAAGATATTGTCCCATGGAGAGTAAAATTGGAAGCATGAAACCATATGCAATTAATGTTTCACTTGCTGAAGATGCTTACTGAATTGATAAACGTCTGAATTTAAAGCAAATTGAAGCAAATACTTTAGGAGACGAGGGGCTTAGGAAAGAGGCTGTCAGGTTGTGCTCTGTGCCGTCACTGAGACTTAGGGAGGTTAATTACTGTATCCTGGGGTGATAGCTGAGCAGGGTCAATTTTCATAATTGAAGAAATGGGGTTATCATGGTGGGTCTTTCTTTCTTGCCTGGGAGATGCATGTATTAAATAAACATCTAGAGACCCTTCCTTCTTATTGATTCTACAGTAGGACCAGATCCAGTTTTGAAGATTTCAGTGGGCCCAGTTCCTTCAAATGATTGCAAGACACAGATCTATAGAGATCTATAGAGAAGGCAACGATGATAGCTAGCATATAAACACACCAGAGCACCTCCACTCTCGAGTTAAAACCCACCGTTAGATCAAGAACTCCATCTTGCTCCTCAGCAAAAATAACAAATAATGAAAAGGATATGAAGCCATGATGTGTAATAAAAGTACCTTCCCCCATCCTTTTACAAAAACCATAATCTCCTTGAGTTATTCCCGAAGTGAAACTCCTTAGCACCTCACATACTTTGGGATGCTGGGGACATCTTAGGACATCAGAAAAGGCAAGAGAAAGCGATAAGAGAGAGGCCTTCCGGCCATCCTGCTCTGTTTGCTTTTCTTCTTCCTCTTCCTCTTCTTCTCCTCCTTTTTCCTTCTTCTCCATGTTTCTGTCCCATCTTCTAAGTTTTCTTCCTTTCATCTATTTTCAGGGGGTGAGGAGTGGGAGAAATATTACCTTGGAAATAGAAAACGGAAACCTGATTTCCTCAGTACCCTGGGCTTGATGCTTTATGGCACCTACCAAAAACCTTATTTATCTTCCAGTTTTATACTAATCCTGTCATTTTAAAGGAAGCAATGCCATAGAAACCAGGAGAGAGAGTGGGACTCATGTCATTGTTACAGGAGATACGAAGGATCTTGGAAAAGAGACATGCCATGAGAATGTCTTCAAAAGTACTTAAAACCTTTACAAATATTTTCTGACAAGGTAGATTCCTATAAGAGAAACAATATCACACTAGTATCCTGGGAGGGGCAGGACAAAACCAGCAGGGATTTCTAGCTTGTACTTTTTTTTTTTTTTTTAGAAAATTCCTTTCAGTCCATTCATTCACTCATTTGCTCATTTACAGAATAAAGCTTTTTCCTTGGATTCTGTTCAGTTAAAAACTTCATCTTAGGGGCTACTTTATTCCTCTAGTACTTTTTCTCTTTAATTTTACTCCTTTTTTCTTGGTACTGGCAAGATGCCCACCAACAATGCTGACATTATGAATGGGTTACAGAGCCAACGAAGATGCTTATCTTTCTAATAAAGAAGAACAAGCAGAGGCGAAATGCGCTTCCAGCAGCACTGCTAACTCCAGACACTTTCACAATAAAGTGTCCCTTTTCGAGGATTAGCTTTTGCTTCGTGTCGCTGTGGGTACGGAAATTCAGGGGGAAATTGATGTCCGTTCACTCATTCATTTTAAGCTCAGTGTAATCAGTAGTCAGTATGAGGCCAGAAGCCTTATATACTCGTCCAGTGATTCTCCAAGCGTCCTTCGAAGATCCCGGGGATTCTGGAGACCGTATAAGAAGGCCCTTGTAGTCAGAATTATTTTATAATAATGTCAAGACATTGTCTTCCACTTTGTTGGCTTCGAACTGATGGCACAAAAGCATCCGTTACCGTGAACCAGGACTGCAGTCCCGGACCCTACTGAGAAGTCCTGTATTAATCAGTGTCACATACTCACAAAATAAAGGGTTTTTGTGCAAGAATGTCTCTCGTAAAGCAGTAACAGTTGTTGATTTTATTGAATCCGAATCCTTAGGTAGACATCTTTTTGTATTCTGTGAAACAAAATGAAAAGTATGTATGAAGCACTTAGTTATTTGTTTACTTACTTCATAGGCCGCCTCTTTGCTTGAAGGAGGAATTGACATCCTAAGGTTATTTAGATTTGATGATTTCACCAACATTTTTGGAGAAAGAACAAAGTGGGTCTGTCACGTTAAGGCAAACAACTGACAATTTGGGGTGCCAATGGCAGTATTCAAGCTTTTAAGTTAAACATAGGATTTTGGAAAACGTGAATCTGTCACTGTGAGTTTGTCACCTTCTCAGTAATTAAAGGCTTCTCTGAAAAGATGAGCGGCAGTATTGAGGAATGCAACATTCTGATGTTGTATAATGAGCCATAGCAATACCTGGAAGAACTACTTAACTTAGTGAACACGTATTTTCCAAATGACCGATGCATAATATTGCAGAATTATACATGAGTAAAAGATATACTCAAAGCCCAAGATACATTGATATTAGTAGCTTTTGATGGAAGAGAATACTAAAAAGTTCATTTATATGGTTTCAGATTCCACATAACAACTAACCTTTAAGAAACTACCTCTTGCCAACTTTTAGTGTGGTTTCAAAGAATAATATCCACAATTATGTGAAAAGGCTGTCAAAATACTTGCCACTTTTAAAACTACATGTGTATGTGAAGACAGATTTTCGTTTTTTTTCTAGATTTTTTTTTTTGATGTGGACCAGTTTTAAAGTCTTTATGGAATTTGTTACAATATCGCTTCTGTTTTATGTTTTGGTTTTTTGGCTGTGAGGCCTGTGGGATCTTAGCTCCCCAATCAGGGATTGAACCCACACCCCCTGCATTGGAAGACGAAATCTTAACCACTGGTCTTCCAGGGAAGTCCCCAGATTTTCTTAATATATGTCCAACAAAGTAAAATACGAGAACCAGCTGTCTTTTTTTGGGGGAGGGGGTGTTTCTAGGCTTTTATTTTATTATTATTATTTTTTATGTCCAGCTGCTTCTTCTTTTTTTTTTTAGAGTATAATTGCTTTACAAAGTTGTGTTAGTTTCTGCTGTACAACGAAGTGAATCAGCTCTATGTATACATACATCCCCATATCCCCTCCCTCTTGGACTTCCCTCCCACCTCCAGCCCACCCATCTAGGTGGTCACAGAGCACTGAGCTGATCTCCCTGTGCTATACGGCAGGTTCCACTAGCTATCTATTTTACACTTGGTAGTGTATATATGTCAATCCTAATCTCCCAATTCACCCACCCTCCCCTTCCTGCCCCCGTGTCCCCACGTCTTTTCTCTACCTCTACATTACTATTCCTGCCCTGGAGCTGGGTTCATCTGTACCATTTTTCTGGATTCCACATACATGTGTTAATATATGATATTTGTTTTTCTCTTGGAGGTTCCTTAAAAAACTAAAAATAGAATTACCATATGACCCAGCAATCCCACTACTGGGCATATACCCTGAGTAAACCATAATTCGAAAATACACATGCACCCCAATGTATATAGCAGCACTATTTACAATAGCCAGGACATGGAAGCAGCGTAAATGCCCCTCGACAGATGAATGGATAAAGAAGATGTGGTACATATATACAATGGAATATTACTCAGCCATACAAAGGAACGAAATTGGGCCATTTGTAGAGACGTGGATGGACCTAGAGTCTGTCATACAGAGTGTCTTTTTTTTTTAAACATTAAAGAGATTTTCACAAATGGAAAGCAGTGCTACTCTTCTAATTCTTTGGTAGTTATTTTTTACAAAATATGTTGTTAATATTAGTTTGTGATGGGCTTATTGTTTTAAATTAATTGATAAGTAAATACTTCAAACATCTCTGTTTTAATTTAAAATACAGTAAATAGGGACAAGTATCGCTCATGTAAAGAAAGGTTTTTCAGGTCCTTGATCATTTTTAAGAGTGTAATACAGTGATGAGCCCCAAATATATGATAACTGTGGTCTTGGTCTATGGAGATTTTCTGCCTCTGGAACTTCAAAGCTTGAATTGAAAGTGTCATAGAAATCAGAACTTACAAATTGGGAACTTCAAACATTTTGTTTGATCAATCTCTTTCAGAAAAGCTTATTGACATTACTATATTTGGGGAAAATTGCTTGTCTTTAGGGCTCAAAATATTCAGTGAGGCTCAGTTGTTCTTCCTCTTTCAGATCCTGCAAAATTGACCCAGGCAGAGAATTTCATTGACATTTTTAAGCCAGTGCCGAGTTGAGCTCAAAGTCTATTATCCTCCTGCTTTTTTCTCACTGCCTCTGGTAGGAATCCTGCTTTCCCCCCACTTTTAACAGAAAGCAAAATGTATCTTATGTGGATAACAGAAAAAGCAAAGTAAAAATGAGAGAAAAATTCTTTTTATCTATTCTTGTAATAGATTTGTCAAATACAAGTAAAAATAAATCGATTTATCCAAAGAGCAGTCTTTTCAGAAATATTTGAAAGTGAAAGTGCACACATATACTTTTGTTTTTTTACAGTGGTGGTCATGGGGTTAGACTAAAAATGAGAGGAAATAATGCTTTATTTTTCTGTCCAGAAACTCAAAATACATAAGCGTGATTATACTTTAAGGAAAAAGGAAGTGGCTCAGTTAGTGAAGGGAAAAGTTACATTAGTCTATTAATGACTTGGGGACAATTAGATAATTATTCAGAAAGATAACATAAGCTCCCCACTTTTTATGTGTACTGTAAGAAGATTTAGGAGAATCCATTTATTGTATAGGGATGGAGGTGGTCTGTCTTAGCATGTTTGCAAAGAACATGAGCCACAAAGGGAAACAATAGATTTGACAGCAGAAGACTCAAAAATCTTATGTTACTCATTTGAAAAGTGAAAAAAAAAATATCTGGAAAATGTTTTTAATATATACAATTAACAAACGATCAATATCCATGGTGTATAATCTTTGTAAAGTGCTCCTACAAATTAATAAGAAAAAGGCAAGCTTTGTTAAAGGTCAGGAAATACAATAATAAGAAGAGATATGTATATCCAACAAACAAATGAATAATTTGCCAAACTGACAACGTTATAAAGATTGGAACCATGCAGAGTTGAGGCATGTGAAACAGTCTCTCATGCCCAGTTGGAAGGATATCAAAGTGTCCAAATGTGACATCTAAACTAGCAATTCCACATCTAGTAATTTATTCTTGGGATATTCACATATATGCTCAAAGATGTAAGTAAAGGATGTTCATTGTTTTCAATGGTAAAAATAGTGGTTACCAATAATGAATTAGTTAAATAAATGATAGCAACTCAACTTGACAGGTTTCTGTGCAGCTGTGAAAGTATATGTCATTTTATATACAATGAGATAGAAATATTTTATCATATGTTAAGTATAAAAATGCTGTGATTCCTTTTATAAAAATACACTCTGTGTGTGTGTGTGTGTGTGTGTGTGTGTGTAATACATGTCTATATGCATTGATCAAATGTCTTTGGAAGGTATACACCGAGGATATCTTCTTATAGTGAGAGCTTCATGGCATCACTAATGCAGTTATGAGAGATTTTCATTTTCTTTTACCATTTGACTTATCTCTTTTTTTCTTTCCTTTAAAAAAAATTTTTTTACAGTGAACATGTATTAGTGGTAAGTATAATTAGATTGAAGTCTTATCCTTACCAAACACAATACTTGAATATGGTAGGCTCATTACATATTAAATTTTTCTAGTGAAATTCAAAGCACATAATCAGTTCACAAAATGGACGCAAGTTAAATCACTGATTTGAGATACAAATTAATTCTTAAATCATGGCCACGCTGGACCTTTGGAGGCTTAGGGAGTGAACGTTCTGTGAACCCCTCTCTCCTTTTAAGTAATTAACTTCTTGAAACTGAAGAGCTGTCCACCACAATCTAGCTGACACTTCCAAACTCTCCCTGTAATACAACGGCGGATGAGTTTATATCTGAAACTGGGAGAAATCACAACTTTTCTTTTATCATGTCTTGATATCTAGAAAGTAGAATGAACTCTGAGATGCACAGAAAGGATACTGATTGTTCAATCAGGAGAGCCAGTTTTGAAGATGCTCTATAAGTTTCTTGATTTCTCTGATGTGGTAGTGTCTATGAAGAATGCAAAACTTAAAAAAAGAAAATACATGAATGAGATGGCATGTTCATTGTCTAATTGAATCTTACAATGTATTGAATATTAACACCCTTTGATATACTATGTCATAAAATATTAAAATTTTGACTATTAATATAGGGTGATGAATTTGAAAAATGCAGGTCTTGGATTAAGATAGTATAATACTGTCTTACTGTCTTAAGACAGCTTATAATTACTAAATAATTAAAAGCTGGCAAGAGCTACAAATTCAGAGAAGGGAACTGCGGGATAATCTGGAATCTAGACAGTGAGGGGTAGGAAACTGAGCTGGGTCGGGAGCAGTAGTTAGGATTTAGTTCAGATGCAGATGTTGGAGGGCCTGGAATCGATTGCAGAAATACAGAGAAATGATCAGCAGCTCACCCATTCAGTTAGGAAGCGTTCCCTGTTATTTCTGATGAATTAGGGAAAAGCGTTTAACATAATGTCCCTGATAATAATTGTTACCTTCTAAATTTTTAAACATTGCGCCTTATAAATAAATAAATGAATGAATAAAAGTGATAAACTATTAGCCAGGCAGGTGACTAGCATTTAAAGACACACGTTTTTTCTTTTCTTTGAATTCTTTTCTTTAAAAATTGTATTGAAGTATAGTTGATTTATAATGTTGTGTTAATTTCTTCTGTACCACAAAGTGACTCAGTTATATGTATAGATTTTTTTTCCATATGCTATGGCATCTTGCTAACTGAACCTCAATATGACTGAATCTTGAAAAGCTGTCAGGGTCCCAGTGGTTCTGAAGCAGAAAGAAATGGAAAGGAATGTTAGAAGATGAAGTGAAGGGGAAGGGAAAAAGCCTTTCGACTGCCTTCGTTATGACTGACAAATTTTCGGGCATCAGATTATGGCGTAGGCCCCTGGAATTGGGGAGCTTTCCACCATCTTAGTGAAGCCCCCCTGGACAAGTCCGCTTTGCATGTGACGAATTGGGTTGATCCAGAAAACCAATGGTTCCATCATTCTATAGGTAGATTACTTCACAGGCCATTTGGTGTTCCAAGATAATATGAATCTTACGTTCTGTTCATCCTATATCCTGGAGCAGGAACAAAACAAAGTAATTTCAAAGAAGAACGTCATAATGATTCGTTTTTCTGTGCTTTTTATTTCCATTTTACATGAGCTTCCTTGTCCATTTTGTTTACTACTAAGTTTTCCCTTGCTGTTGTATTTGGGAGAGTACCAAATATAGATGCATAGCTCTAACTCCACTTACTTCACATTTGCGCTTCCAAGGGTCCCTTAAACTTGATTAGAACTTAACAGATTCAAAAAGGAATCCTTGCAACCTACTGGTTGCAACCACTAAAACTGTACTTCCTTTCCTGTTACTTAACTTAAGATTGTCTTTGATTACAATTATTATTTATGTCTTCTTCTAGCTCACAAACACCCATCTCTGACTAATTTGAATACTTGCACAATTTCATCAGTTCTGTCTGCAAATTGGACAATTTCTCCTCATTCCTGCTCTTCCTCTTGTGGTCACAAGCTTATGTCAGACTCTTATGAGAACAGAGTTCATTGTTTTTGTGTCCAGTCTTTCTTCCTTACGTCTGTTCTACACACTTGGCTTATCTGCCTAATGTGCATAGTTGGTCACGTGCTAGTCCTTTAGAAAATGGTCTGTGGCTTCCCACTGCAGAGAAATGATCCTTCTCAGTCCAGACTTCCTAGGGCTTCACTTTCCAGTCTCACCCCCTCACTCCAGCGATCTCTCCTGGACATCCTGTCCTTTGGTCCTATCAGACTACCTACCATTTTTGAATTCATGCTGGTAATTACAATATAGATTTGGCTTTGTGTAGTAGAGACCCCACAACTGTGACTTAGCCTGTATAACGTCCCGGATGTAGTTGGTGGAGGGCCGCTATGATGCATCTATCTCCTGAGTCATCTAGGGACCCAGGCTCTACCATCTGAAGTCTTTGCCTCTTTCTGCATCACCAAGTGTGACTCAGCACCAGGTCCCCATTTCCAGCAGCAAGAAGGAGGAGGTGAGGAAGATGGGCATGTCTGCACTGAAAACACATCCTGGAATGTGCATGTGTCATTTCCCCTCACTTGTCATTGGCCAGACTTAGTGACACTTAGTCACCTGGCCATACTCATTGCATAGAAGGCAATATTTTGGCTCAATCTTGGAGGCCAATAGAAGAATCAATACAAACTTACATGAGTCGAGGTTCCATTGGAAGGCCTCATTTGGGAGGCTTTGTGAGCATCTTATCTAGGTCTTCACATGGAAGCTTGGAGAAAATACCAACTCTGCACTGTAAGCCGTAAAGCTCTGACGTACCATGTCTTGCCTTCTTTCTGCATCTTTGGTCCTTCTCAAATAACAGTACCTTCTGCTACGGGATGGACTCTAACTTCAGGTCCAGTTCTGTACCAGTTTCTGTGCCAATCACAGCAAAGGGGCATCGGGAAGAAGGTCAGTACTTTCTTCTAAGCCTGTTGAGGAGCTCCCAACAAAGCTGTTGTGCTAATCATCTGCGATACCTAGAGGGTGTCGAGAATGACCTATGTGGCTTCTGAGCCATAGCCTACCTAGCCTTTCTCTGAACTTTGCTCCTAATTCTGACCCCGTTCATGGACTAGGTTCTGTTCTGACCCCCATTTAGTTGGCTACCTTTGTCCTTCCTTCAGACAAATCTCTGAGTCCATGTTGGCCTTTCACTGTCACAGACACAGTATAGTCTTGTTCAGGTCGATCTTCCTCTTTATCCTTCTCTCATTCACCTCTCAAAAAAGGCACAGTACAGAGATACAGAAACGAACATAAATACTCCTTAGGGGAACCTTCCCATTTCTATTTTCCAATCACATTGGTACTTCCAAAATGATTTATCACTGATCAAAGTTATTTACGTAGGAGGAGAAAAAGAAATACACAGTTGAATCCCCAGCAGCAATCTGTGCTTTTATAGAAAAGACAGATAATGTAACCTGTTATGTATTTATTTATTTAGCCCATGGTAGTTAATGTATGCTTGCTTAAAATGTGACTTTTCTGGTTACCATTTAAGTTTGTCAGGGTAAGCTAAGGATAGCAAGATTTCCAGAAACTAGGTCACAGTCTTATACAGTGACTTTACACTTTGAGTGTAGAAGCATAAAATATACCATAGTAATCTCTTCAATTCAAAGTAGTTGATACTATACCCTTGTTTCTTCCAAGACATTTTTTTTTCTGCTTCTTTCATTCCCTGGTGAATACCCAAAGCAGTAAATGGACACTAATATTTTACTGTGAGGATAACTTTCATATTTGCTCTGTAGAAATTACAAATATTTAGATGGTTTCAAATGCAGTAATTTCTCCTTTTTGGATGTCCCCATTTGGAGAGTTCTCAAGTGGTTTAAGAGTTGACCACACCAAAAAATCCATTTGCATTCTAGTTACTATCTAAAGAATGCAGACTTCATATATTATAATTTTATTCCATTTTATTGGAATTAATTCAGAAAATATGGCCAAGCAGGTGGTATCAAAGGGTTTTGCCATTTATGAAAACATTAGCATATAAACACATCACAACATATGGTTGAAACTTCATTTACAGGTGTGACAGCCTCTTCATCTTGTTGCCGTAAATCAATTTAATAGTCAGTGTATTGGGTTAGCTGCCTTGGCGGAAGTATTCAGCTGGTTTTTTTAAAAAGAATATACCCATACAGTATAGATTCAGCGAGCATTTATTATAATTGCAATAAATCCAGTCATTCTGTTGTCTCGTTGGAGAGTCGGGAAGGTGAAATTATCTTCTCCAGAGGAGAGTCAAGGTCATAGGTGCTGATCTTTCTGATGGGAATTGCCACTCAGAAATCCTTGAATCATTAACTTTACTTTTTTTTTCTAATATTTTCCTGTCTGCGCCTTTTTCCATTCTTGAACTTTACTATTAGTAACAAAAAATCAAAATATTATCGTCACTTTCAGTCGTGAAATACATTAATAAAGGAAGATACAAGAATTTTAGTGACCCCAAATGGAAATATCTGAATGAAATGCCATAAATTCAAGGAGCACTTTAGAAAATGTATCATGTTTTGATGTTTGGAATTGCATGCAGGTTTATGAGTTCACAAAAAACTTGATGGGTGATATGTTCGTTTCTTCTTGCTCCTGTAATAAGTTACTACGAACTTAGTGGTTAAAACATCACAATTTATTATCTTGCAGTCTAGAGGTCAGAAGTCTGAAATTGGTCTCAGTGAGCTGACATCAAGTGTGAGCAGGGCTGCACTCCTCTTTGGAGGCTCTAGCACGGAACCCCCTTCCTTGCCTTGTCTGCCACCTGCGTTCCCAGCTGTTGCTCATCCATCCTCGAATCCAGCCATGTCAGGACTTTCTGACATTGCTCTCACATTTCTCAAATTGTAGCATTCTGGTACTCTCTTGCTTTTGCTTTTCAATCTGACTTTCTGAAATTCTAACCATGCTTTTAACTTATTGTAAAATTTTACCCAGCTCTGAAGGTCTCTGTTTCTATGTTGTTAAAAAAAAAAACAAAGGGACACTTGTAATCATACTGGGATGCCTGATTAATCCAAAATAATCTCCCCGTATCAAAGGCAGATGGTTGGCAACCTTACTTCCATCTCCAGTCATAATTCCCCTTTGCCATGTAGCCTAACATATTCTCAGATTCTGGGAATTAGAATATGGAAATCTTCACGAGACTGGTTTTCTACCTACCAGGGGTGATGGTGACATAAAAAAAGAACAAGAACTAGGAAAGTGTGAAGGGGAAAAGAAATAGAGTGAGCCAGGAAAGCAGCTTGCTAACCCCAGCTGTTCAGCCAACTAGCAAAGGGACTCTGAAAAGCTTTTCTTTTCCTCCGTTTCACAGTTTATCATTTCAATAGATAAATACTACTGATAAATAACATTTCCTGCCAGCTCTGATGTGCCATTCACTATATGTATTGAGATAATGTATGATCTCATTTAATCCTCAAAGCAACGCTACCCCCCTCGGAGATAATCAAATTGAGGCACAGAGAGTTTAAGTCACATTTTTTGATCACTCAGCAGTAAGTGGAGAGGCAGGACTTAACTCATGAAGTCTAGCCCAACAGCTCAGATTTTAACCATTAGGCTATACCGCCCTTACTGAAACAGGATAATAGTAATCTTTTTATTTATTCGTCAAATCAGTCAATGAATATTAATTAGGCACCTGCCGGCAGACTAGAAACCCTGGTAAGCATTGGAAATATGGTGGTAAATAAATAAAACAGATTCTGTCTCTGTGAGCTGGAATATACGTAAGATGAAATCTAGACATTTGCTCCCTGTAATTGACTGTGTAACAAACCAGCCCCAAACTTAGTGGCTTAACAACAACCATTATTTCATTATCCCTCATAATGTTGTAGGTTTACTGGTCAGCTGGGCAGTTCTCCTGCCCCATGTAAATTCAGCTGGGCTTCATGGAGCTGAAGAATCTAGGAGGGCTCACTTTTAAGACAGGTGATTGATGCTGGCTGTTGGCTGGGAGCTCACCATGCAACTCGGGCTTCAAATGCATGATGGCTGCATTCCCAGGGGCATCCCAGGGATGAATGTTCCCAGAGGGGAGCAGGCCCGGGACTGGCCCAGCATCAGTGGGCACTGGCGGGGTTCAAGAGGAGGATAAGTATACTTCAGTCTTTTATGCACAGAGGGACCAAAACGCTGTGCCAACTTGAGGTCCGTGACAGACCAGAACATGGGACTCAAGTGGGTGGATGTTATGAGCTGAGGCTGGGAGAGGGAATCAGTGGCTAATCCTGCAAAGGCCTCCCAGGGATTTTTGATTATAAAACACTAGCAATAGGAAGTCTTTGAACGGTTTTCAGCGAGAAAATTTAAGCACAATTCAGAATTAAATTATGGGTCAGATCGCTGTGGCTGCAGTATGAACTCCAGGACAGTAATAACGGCGGCTTGGCCCAGGCGCTCAGAGATGACGGGAAGGCATATCTGAATGATGTTTAAAAGGCACGATTGACAAGACCTGGCGACTGATTCCATGGGGAGGAGAGGGAGAGGAAAGCAAGGATGTGCCTCTTGTCCCGAACAGCTTAGAGGGCTGTTTACTGATTAGCTTGCAAGGGGAGATAAGAAGGTTCTGAAGGGATAATAATAAGCTCCGCTTGGAACCGTTCACCGAACTTCACTGAAACATCCAAGTGAAGTTGTCTAGAAGGTACGTGGATAGATGGCCTGGGGCTCAGGAGCAGATTCTGGGTCGGAGATGGAGATTTTGCAATTTTCTGCATAGATGTAATTGAAGCTATGATTATGGACAGAGGTGCCAAGGAGAGATTGTGGTTTGGGAAGAAAAATATGCTTAAGAAAGATTTCTGAGAAAAACCAACATTTAATATTCAGACGGAAGGAGAAAGGTCAAAGGTGACTGAAGAGGAGTATTTAGTGAGGTAGGGGAAAATGTTTAGAAGATGGTGTCATGAAGGGCAAGTAGAGCAGTTTCTTGGTTTGTACAGGTTTGCCCTGGGATGCTGCCTACAGGTCATGGAGGAGGCAAAATAATGTTAATACTTCCTTGAATCTTAAGAGTGGCAATGCAGTGAAAAGCAAAATTGCTAATACTGGAACGGATTATTAAAAGCATTTTGTCATTAAAGACCTATCATTTGAAGCTGTTATTCATAACTTTCTAATTAACATTAATGACATTTAAAGTCTTGTGTGCTAAACTTTTAAGATATGAGGATGCTTTTGAATTGGAAAACGTATGAGTGGTCAGATATTTTTCCTTCGTGAGAATGTTTGATTTAAGAAATGGACATAGTGCAGTCGTCCTTGAAATTTCTTTGCAATGTCATTTATGAGAGCAGAGACTATCTCCAAATCAGAATTTTTTAACTTTAGAAACACTTTCTTTTAAATTCTTCTTGACATGGTTGAATAACAAGTTTCTGGATTCCTTTGAAATTTTAGGGCTTTGAAATTGAAACTGTCTCACCTCTTGAAGTTTTTACTTAATGCATTTAAAAGAACTCTGTATGGAAAGTCAAAGTGTTGAAAGGAGAGACGATGAAAGTTTATAAAACTTGGAAGAGAATAAACATGAACTTATTCACCAAATTTCAAAATACATATTATAGTTCGAGGGTGCCCCCCCACCCTTGAAGCACAAAGGAAGAGGTTTAGGGCAAATCTGAAGAAATATTATTTTAAACGGTCTGTTTTAAATTAATGAAATATTAACCAAAGAGGTGAGACAACGTGAAAACACAAATAGATTAATTAAAAGGGGTTCACGAATGAGACAGATCTACAGTTTTGAGGTGTTCAAGGTTATAGTGAACGTTTGGCATATGCCTTCATATGGCTTCACAAAAACGTTCCTCCATATGACTCTCAAGTAGCAAATGATATATGACTTAAGGGGAACCTTGGTCTTTCTGGTATGAGGTTGGTATTTCATGTGTTTTCATGTCTTAGAAGTTAATAGCATACAGTATTATTGAAATAAGTAAGCCCAGTGCCTGTATGAGAATCCCTGTTCCATGGCTTACTAACTGTGTGTTCTTGGGCCAATTACTTAACCCTGGTGTGTTTTAATTTCCTCAGAGTGAAACAGTGAAAATAATAGTATCTACCTTATAATATTTTATGCAATATTAAAATAGATATATTAACATAAGTTAAGAACTTGGTGTTTTTCTTATTGTTGGTATTATAGCAAGATACCATAGTACTGGTTCTGTTGAAATGGCATTTTAAGTAAAATTTAAAGCAATTTTAAATTGAACTCAATAATTCTATGTAAGTCACTAGGGGAGGGTGTTAATAGTCTAAGAAAATTTCATTTTTAAAAAAGAGTAAAATTTGTTTTGTGAATAATCAGGTTTGTTTTTCCACTATATCATTTAATATATAGCCATTTAATTCAGTTTCATTCTACCTGTGTGATTATTCAGTTTTAAAGTCTGTGCATCCATTTTCTCCCTAGGATATAAGTTTTCTTCTCTTAGTAATGATTTATTAAAAAATTAGAAAGGAAGAAAATAATTTAAAACCAAGAAAAGGAAACGGTTGTATAAAAGTCACATAAGTAGTTATTTTCTCTTTTTTGATTTGGAAAATATGGGTATGAGAATGGGTTGGAGAGCATCAGAGGAGTGAAAGTATTCCATGTGAAACCCCACGCACTATATAGATATGCGTGTGTATATGCATGTATGTACACACATATGTATACACATACACACATATCAGAGATGCTGCAGTTTAGTGATGATTGCAGGGGGGGGCGATGGTTCAGTTAGGATGCATCTTTTCTCTCTCCACTCCTGCTTGAAGCCGTACTCCCATTTCATCTAGTTCCACATGGGGAAGGGGGTGAGAGGAAAAGTGTGGCAGACAGAGAAGCATTGTCAGAATCAAGGAAGATGGGCCAAGATTATATCCCCTCACTTGGAAGAAAGAGAAGGATGAAGTTCAAAGGCGTCTGTCTGACCTAAGAATGTAGACAGAAGTTGCAGTAGCCGTCTCTTCAAGTCCCATCTATGCTTGCTTCCAAAAGCAGTTCTGAGGCACAGTCATTTCATCTGAGGGTTGGAATTTGAAGGAACTAAGACATTACCTAGTGGCACCCACTCATTTTATAAGTTAGTGAACCTATGCCCAAAGCTTCGGTAACTTGGCCAAGATCTCCCATCAGTCACGATCCGAAGCCATCTTGGAATCCTGGCTGGCCTGAGCTATTGTCACTGTCCCAGCCTCTCCAGAGGCTCTGCGTGAAGTTTCAACTGATTTTTTTTCTTTTCTTAGCAGTAGATTTATACAAGTCTAGGTGTTTCCATATTGAACAACTATATTATCCTTTAGCTATCAAATATTATTTGATATTTCATTTTTTGAAATATAAACTTAAATGTATCTATTAAATTTCACATATTAAAAAATTTACATTACCATAACTTTATACTAACTTTTACCCTTAAAGGTGGCTTTTTAAGAAGCTGTATTTAAATGTGATTTTGATCAAGTTCCTCTTAAAGTTTAAACTCTTTCCATAACTAATTCAAATAGTGCTCCTTTAAATTGAATAACTTTTAAGTTCATGTATGATACTGGGTTTTCTGAATGAGGGTCAGAGCTCTTTCTGGCTGAGGAGACTTGCTAGGTGAGCTGATTATCTATCAGACTTAGATTTAACTCGTGTTGTTGATGATGATGGTGGTGGTGATGATTATCATGACTGTAGTGATGGTGATGGTGACCATCACCCTCAGTATCGCCACCACCACCACCATCATCATCACCATCATCATCACTCTAGTGGTGATGGTGACGTTGGTGACGATGGTAATGGTGATGATGCTGATGATGATGATGCTGAGGATGATGATGATGATGATGACGCTGATGTTGCTGCTGATGGTGGTGGTGATGGTGGTGATGATGATGGTGGTGGTGGTGGTGATGGTGGTGATGATGATGATGGTGGTGGTGATGATGATGGTGGTGATGATGGTGGTGATGATGATGGTGGTGGTGGTGGTGGTGATGATAATGGTGGTGGTGGTGACGATGATGGTGGTGATGATGGTGGTGGTGGTGATGATGATGATGGTAGTGATGATGGTGATGGTGACGATGATGATGATGGTGGTGATGCTGATGGTGGTGACGATGATCGTGGTGATGATGATGCTGATGAGCTTCGAGGTACTGGCTCAGACTGAGAACAAACCCGCTGGCTGCCTCCACAGCTGTGCTTTCAGGTTTCTCTCTGGCATGGGACTCAATGTGCCCAATTTGTGTTAGAAATATTTGCAGATGAAAAAAACACGTCAGGGATGAAGTCATCTTTTTCTTTATGATTAAGATAACTTAAATAGCATTTATTTGCTCATTATTTTATTCACTAATTCAAGATTTTTAAGCCTTTTCTGGCCACCTATTCTAGGCCATTTCCTGTGTTAGGAGTTGGGGATAAAAAAGCAAAATATAGACTCCTTGACTCCAACTCATTATCTGGCTGGAAAGACACACAAGTGGACTGATTATTGGACTGTGACACCTTATGTGCACCCTTATGGTAAAAAGTAGCATGAGGTGCTATGCAGGGGTGTTGGGACTTGGAGTGGGTGTCAGGAAAGAGTTCAGAGGGAAGTGAAGCATTTGGGATCAGCTGGAGGACGAATGGGAGTTAGTCTGTAGTGCAGATGGGAGTTGCATGTGTGGGGAATTGGAAGGACTGGTAATTCCATTGGGGGGTTGAAAGAATACCCTACATGACGGGAACTGCAATTTGTGTTTGTTTGTTTTTTGGATTACTCACTTTAAAAATGAGCTGCTCATTTCCATGAGATATTTTTACTTTCAAACACTAATCAAACTTTATAAGTTCAGAAGCGGAGATGTTTGATTCATTTTAATGAGACAAACATGTTAGGATATAGGAACGGAGAGTATTTATAACTGGTTAATACCAGTAGGTTGCTATGTTCTGTTATTGCAAAAAAAATGCTTTTTGATACTAGAAGGGAGGCTTCTTGGAGTCCTTAATTTTGTCATCTGCAAATTTTAAAAATGTAGATTAAGGAAAATTCAAACTTTCATAACATGGTGGGTCAATCATCTGTGAGCTCTTTTTTGTAAATAGTTTTTTGCTATTTTACATACTTAGACTTCACACCAAGCCTGTGAGGTAGCTAACGTTATTTGCAAATAAGAAACAGAGAGGGACAGGGAGGGTAAATGACTGATCAAAATCAAATAATAATAAATTATAAATTCAGGCATCAAACACAGATTTCTGAGATTTACATTTGGAAATCCTTGATTTCCAAAGTTAAAAAACAACCAAATAATCATTAGTGATCAAGACCCAACACTGTGCCCTTATATGATCATCTTTATGTTTAATTACAAATTTATTTAGGAGAAATAGGGGGCTGAAGACCTTTTTATTAACTTGCTTAATTATTCCATTATATTTCTAAAATTGGATCATTAAAGTAACTGTGAACTCACAATAAGAATAATAGTATTAGCATCTTCCTATTGAGTGCCTATATTTTTTCGCCATTTATACACGAGATAATTGAAATTTACTGTTAATAAATACCAAAGCTGGCTTTTTAAGTTTGTCTGACCCTAAAGTGTTTCTCTTACTTACATTACATCATACGTTACACATATGAGTCAAATATAGACTGTTTGAATTGTTATTTGGCTGAAGGTATGGCCACGCTTACAAGTAGCAAAATATTTGGAAGATTAATGCTCTTATTAGTAAGGTGTCAAGGAACCATAAAGATTGTTATTTGAAGAGTCAGAGGCAAAGAGACCTTATTGAAATCCTTCAGAATGAAAATAGGAGAAAAGTAAATAGAAAGCGGCACCCAGAGCAACAGCCATCAGGAAAATTTCTGGGTGTCTTGGGAGAAATTAGGCAATAAATATCAGTGATAGGGAAGGTGTGGTATATCAGTGATATGTTACTGCATATACTGCCCTGCGAACAGCTTAACGGCTGAACACAACCATTTTATTTTCATCGTTATGTGGGTGGATTCGGAGTTCTTCAGCTGGTCTTGCCCAGGTTCATGTTAGGGTTTGCGTTCTATTAGTGGGCTCAGTTGGGATGTCCGCGTTGCCTGGATCTCTGTCCTCCTGTGTGGGTGTGTATTTTAATTTCAATGAGGCCACACTTAAATTCCGCACACGCAGTCTTAGAACAGCACTCCAAGAGGGAATGCATAAGTGCTTACGATTCTGTTTGCATTACGTTTGCTCATATCCTTAATTGATCAAATCAAGCCTCGCGGCCACACCCTGAGTCAAGGAGGGAGGGAGTCCCACAGGGTCATCAGTAACAGGAGGCGTGACTTACGGGGATCCATGAGTGTAAGAGTCTATCACGGTCTGCCTTCCGGTCCCAATGATTCATGTGCAACATATACTCACCTCCTTTCAAAACCTTCAAAGCCTCATCCAAGCTCAGTCCTTGATCTCATCATCTGCATCAGATCCACATGCAGGTGAAACTTTTGGGGGGCAGCCCTTCTTTATCTAGAGAACTGTGAACTAAAATGATAACTTACATTTCCCCCCTCTTTGTCCTCTACATACACAGCTGACATCAGTGGTTAGAGGGACAGGATAATCTCAATAATTCAGTTCAATAACAGGATGAGCAAAAGATACCCAGAAGTTACTGGTTCACAGCGCTGCTGAAGTACGGCGGCATATGATCCAGGCGTAGGGAATCTTCCTTAACTGGGTGTTTCTGCTTCCTGGAAGTTTCCTTAATTCACTGCTCTCTGCTGTGCTTGGCTCTGTCTTTTGGGAACTTGGGTCTGTCTTTCTTTTTTGATAAGTAATGTTCCATTTTGCAGTTGATAAATTGCTTCCTCAGCCTGTTTATGTCCATAGAAAATTCATTTTGAGTTGCTCCTGTACGTTTTCGTCCAAGCGGATTCAACTCCCTTAAACTTTGATGAACTTTTTTTTTTTTTTTTTTTTTGTGGTACGCGGGCCTCTCACTGCTGCGGCCTCTCCCGTTGCGGAGCACAGGCTCCGGACGCGCAGGCCCAGCGGCCACGGCTCACGGGCCCAGCCGCTCCGCGGCACGTGGGACCTTCCCGGACCGGGGCACGAACCCGCGTCCCCTGCATCGGCAGGCGGACTTGCAACCACTGTGCCACCGGGGAAGCCCCTCATCCCTTAACGTTATTAGCGGCCTCTTTGTCTCGCTGTGAGCGTCTCCCCTGGTAACACCTTAAATCTTCCTGAGATCCTACCAGGGGGTCTTCCAGCAACATCTGTGCTTCAGTCTTTACCCTGAGGCCGTTCCTTTCTTTGCCAGGTGGGGACACTGGCGACAGGAAAGTGTACTTTCCAAGCAGCAGGTCCTGGCTTTCCTGTGTTTTCTGCGAATTCCACCTGCACATTAAACAGGCCTTTCTCCAGCCTTCTGACCAGTGCCTTCTTGTAAGCAACTAAAAGGTACAGACTGACACTTCCACCATTCTGTCTCGAAATATTCTTGGCTAGACTTACAAGTTTATCTGGCACATTTTCAATTTTCCAATTTGTTGCAAGGGACAGTTTGGCCAACGTGTTCACTACCGGCCCACAAGGAAGTCCGTCTTTGCACTGTCCGATAGTGGTTGTCTGCCGCTTTTTGGCCTCTATTAGCTGTTGGTTTCCCCTTTCTCCACCTTTCACTCACAGGCTCCTTGCTGGTTTTCTGACTCTTGCCCATTTCCCAGACCCCAAATCCATGCTGAATTGTCTAGGCTTTTGTTATGGTAGCGCCCTACCTCTAGACGCCGGTTTCTGATTCAGTGCCTGCAATAAACTGTCCCCAGACTTAGCAGCTTGAGAGAGCGCCATTTCTCCCCCTGCAATTCTGTGGGTCGGCTGGGGGTGTCTTCGGCTGGCCTGGCTCCTGGTCATCCTCTGAGTACAGCCCTCCGGAAGGTGAGTCAGGGCTGAGTCCACCAGGATGGCCGAAATGACGCCACCTCTTTTCATACGGCCTTCAACCTCCAGGAGGCCAGGCTGGACTTCTCAGTGTCAGGCCTGGGTCCCGAGAAGGCAAGCCCTAACCTCTGCCTGTGTCCTGCGTGTGGGTTTCCTGTTGGGTTAGAAGAGGCAACCCGGCCACGCTTGGGGTCGCTGGGGAAGGAACTCGTTAAGAGCGTGGATACTGGGAGATGTGATTTCTTGCGGGCACAAGTAACAATCTCGCATACTACCTATCTCAGCAGGCACGTTCTCTAGTAATTGGCGAGGAGTAGGCCAGTTTCAAAGAAGATGCTACAAAAAGAGTATCTTCACAGGTAAGTTAGTTTTGAGAAATTACAAGGCTTGGCGATAAGGATGTAGGAAAAGTTTAAGAATGAGGGAAGTGGTGGCGGCGGGGTGTTGGCTTGGATTTCAAGGGCTGGTGGGAGTTGATGGAGGGTGATACGGGGGTGAGATGAATGGAAATGAGGCAGATGGAGACAAACGAGGGACGCGGGTCTGTGGTTTGGGTCCAGGAGGGGTGGGAGCCGTGACTTGATTCTGTACCCCTGTGGCAGCGGTAATTTCATTCTGAGGTAGGCTTTGCCTCAGCCAGAAAATATATTACTGAAAATTTATAAAAATTCCAAACAGCCTATCACAGTCCACATCGCTCCACGTGCTGGCAGGAACAACACTCAGGTTGTTTTCTGGCAAAGCTTACCAACCACTGTCATTGGCCTGGGCCCAGAAAATCTGTGTGATGAGCTGAGACTCAAAAGAGAATGCACTGGGCTTCCCCGGTGGCGCAGTGGTTGCGCGTCCGCCTGCCGATGCAGGGGAGCCGGGTTCGCGCCCCGGTTCCGTAAAAACTAACTGCCCCATATTTCAGGGCCTCTTCCCTTCTGAGATGGACCATACTCTGTTTGTAGAGTATGTTTCTCTCTAAATAAATCCACTTCTTACCTATCACTTTGTTTCTCGCTGAATTCTTTCTGAGATGAGACATCAAGAACCTGAGCTTCGTTAAGTCCTGAGACCAGGTGTGTGATCTCAATTAAAAGATATTGGGGGGCTTCCCTGGTGGTGCAGTCGTTGCGCGTCCGCCTGCTGATGCGGGGGAACCGGGTTCGTGCCCCGGTCCGGGAGGGTCCCGCGTGCCGCGGAGCGGCTGGGCCCGTGAGCCGTGGCCGCTGAGCCTGCGCGTCCGGAGCCTGTGCTCCGCAACGGGAGAGGCCGCAGCGGAGGGAGGCCCGCGTACCACAAAAAAAAAAAAAAAAAAAGAGAATGCACTGATTTCACAAAAAGACACTGAAGCAAACTGGGTCAATGATTTTATTCACTTATGTACAGTTTGCCTATATACCTTTAAGGTGCTCTCTTTTACAACCTGAAATTTAGGTCAGAAATACTCGAGAAAAACCAGTGTTATAAAAAATACTTTTTCTTTTATTGTGAGCAGTGGGTGTTTAGACCATTGAAATATCTACAATCTAGACTTACTATTTTTCTCAGATGAAAGCTCTAAGGTCCCTGAACCTTTCCCCAGTTATTGTAAGAAGCACTCAGAGGAAATGTTGTGTTTTTTTTTGAAGTTGAAAAATAACCACCGTTTAATGCCATCCTTGTCATTTTTTTTAACATCTTTATTGGAGTAGAATTGCTTTACAATGGTGTGTTAGTTTCTGCTGTATAACAAAGTGAATCAGCTTTACGTATACATATGTCCCCATATCTCTTTTTTGATTTAATTTTGTTTCTGCATAACATAGTCATGACGGCTAAATGGTTTGGGCTCGGCAGACTTTGCAGAACAGTGGAAAGCCCTGGCTGAGGGAAGAGATGGTGCTTTTATCTTTCTAGGATCAGAGGCAAATCTCACTGAATAATCTGAGGCTTAAAATGTTAGGCCCACAGTGAATGGGACAAATACTCTCAAAGGAAATTGTGATGATTAATATGCTATTATCTAAGTATTAATTTTTTTGTAATATAGGTACTATAAATATACTAATGCCTTTTTAGCTTAATTAAATAAATTTTAATGAGCAAAAACAATTTCTTTGGTGCAAAAATCCATCAGAATCACTGGCATTATATGTGCAGGTGATGCATCTATTATATTTTTGCCAGGTTGATTGTATGTGGAAATAAAACTTTCAAATGTCTTTAATGCTATTTACTGTATTCTAATATTTCTTAAATCTGTGACTTTTGTTTCACATATATAAATTAATTTACCTTCATATTTTTCAGTTTTAACCTTTGATTTTAAAAGTTACTAGAACTTAGAGGGTCTTTTTTTTAAGTAAATTAGGACACTCTCACTAGTATTTTTTTTTAATGGAAAATCAGCCAAATCTTCACTTGCAAAAGAGGCCTAATAAGGTTTGATCTGTTAGGGACTTCCCTGATGGTGCAGTGGTTAAGAATCCGCCTGCCAATACAGGGGACACGGGTTCAAGCCCTGGCCAGGGAAGATCCCACATGCTGCAACTAAGCCCGTGCGCCACAACTACTGAGCCCACGTGCCACAACTACTGAAGCCCGTGCGCCTAGAGCCCGTGCTCCGCAACAAGAGAAACCACTGCAGTGAGAAGCCCACGCACCGGAACGAAGAGTAGCCCCCGCTCGCTGCAACTAGAGAAAGCCCGCGCAGAGCAACGAAGAGAAAGCCTGCGAGCAGCAATTATTTTAAATAAATAAATAAATTAATTAATTAATTTTTAAAAAAGATTTGTTCTATTGTAAGATCAAAGAGATACTAGATACAGAATCCTTTTCCAAAGGTGAAGGTTTAGAGTTGGCATTAATTGATAATCTAGTTTTACAATAATTAATACCCATTCTTTGATGATGCTGGAGAGTTTTTAATATTGTGGCACCAATATAACAAATTCGTATTTAGTAGAAAACAAGATTCCTGGAGAAAAGTGGACCCCAGATTTCGCTAACACAAAACACCTTGACATCTGTCCTTTTAATTTGCAAGTGGGATGACCCACAGTCACTTGACGAGACATAACTTACAATTCTTCTGAAGAGCAAGTGGGAGAGCAGTCGGTGTTGCATGAGGAGAACTAGGCCAGCTAGTGCGCTTAATTAAGTAGCCAGCATTTATTTCTTAGCATAGCTTGCTAGTTTCTTTATTGAGGATGAAAAAAAACCACACTAATTAGGACACTGCAAGTGACATTCAACTCTCTCTACTTAGACTTTAGTGGATTGACATTTGACACCATGTGCTTTCGGTACCTCATCTGATCCTTGGTGGCTTCAGCCTGTTTTTTTTTTTTTTTACTATGCCCTGATCGCCAAAGCAACCATTATTCATTTAAATCACTTTACTAAATATATCAGACCTGCAAAAAATTACACAACAAACTCTAGCAAACATCCTTATACACAGCACCCAGCTCCAGAAATAAAACGTTAGTACGTTTGAAATGCCATGAATCCTCTTCACTATGGCGTGCCCTCCACGCAGCTGGTGATGTTTATCATTGCTATACATTTCATTATATTTTTATCGCTCATGTGTTTATTCTAAAAAGGGTGTACAGATTTTTTTTTTCTATATTTTATGCAAGCAAAGTATCCATGTGCTGTAACTTGGTTTTCTTACTCAGTAGTATGTTTTGAGATTTATATTTGTAGTTTTATACAAAAATAATGACATAAAAGTGAAAATAATAGTTTTCCTGCTGTGTATTATTCCATGAGATATACCACAACATGCGCTGGCTCGTTGAGGATGTTCCGGTTGTTTTGGCAAGGCAAGCAATGCAGCCACGACTATTTTACATGTCTCTTCATGCTCATTTCTCAGCGTTTCAGGGCATATGGCTAGGGAAGGAATTATTGCTGGTGTGTATGTAGTTCTTTAACTACAGAATCTTGCTAGATTTTGTCCAAAACGGTTGTATCACTTGGCATGCCTACTATTAGTGTGCAAGTTCTTATTTTTATGTATTATCAATTCTTGGTGTCATCGTAATTTTCCCTTTTGCCATATATAAAGGTAACCCAATTGTTTTTTTTTTGTTTTTTTTGTTTGTTTGTTTTTTGCGGTACGCGGGCCTCTCACTGCTGTGGCCCCTCCCGTTGCGGAGCACAGGCTCCGGACGTGCAGGCTCAGCGGCCATGGCTCAGGGGCCCAGCCGCTCCGCGGCGTGTGGGATCTTCCCGGACCGGGGCACGAACCCGTGTCCCCTGCATCGGCAGGCGGACTCTCAACCACTGCGCCACCAGGGAAGGAAGCCCCCAAGTGGTTTTAATCAGCATTTCCCTGATTTTCAGTGTGACTGAGCATTTTTCAGTGACTGTATAAGTTTCTGTGTCCTTTTTAAATGCAATGTTTGTTTATATCACACATTTTATATATTTTATACATAAAATGCTTACATAATATTTTAAATATTTTATATTGGGTTATTTTTCTTTTTCTTAGTGATTTGTAGTTCTTTATTTAACCAGGATTATAATACACTTTCATTTATATTGGTTGCAAATATCTTGGCCAGTATTGCCTTTTTATTTGCATTATGGTCTTTTTCATATAGATTTTTATATAAACTCTTAAAGTAGTTGAATTTATCAATATTTTCCTTTATGATTTTTGCTTCTTTCATCTTGCTTAAGAAATCCTTTCCTACATTCAGTTCATAAAGATGTGGTCCTGTATATTCATCTGTCTTTAAAAGGTTTTATTTTTAGATTTCCTTCTTTAGCCCACCTACAGTGCTTTCTCTGCGTGTGAGACAGCTCTAACTGGAGTTTTTCCTTATGTTCAATCAATTGTCTCAGAAGCATCTAACTAAAGAGTCTATACTTTCCCCACTTAGCTGCTATGTCATTCTTTTTCAATCATTTTCCATATTTTATTGTGTGGGTCTCTTTCTAAGCTCTCTTTGGTCTGTTGGTCTAATAATAGTTAAAACTGTCTAATATTTTGTTTCATGAACACATCTATCAAAATTTTTATTGGATTTTTTTCTGTGATTTGGGGCTATTTATTTAACCACTCTGATTTTCTCATCAATTATTTATCAAAATGATGACAAATTGTGGTGTACATTTTTTTGAGTTAAATAAGTTAGAACAGTGTCATGCACAAAGTAAGTGCTTGATAACACCTAGCTAGTACTACAGATGGTTTTGAAGAGGATTTGACATCTTTATGACACTGAGTCTTCTTACCCATAAAATGGTAAATTTTGTATGGCTTCCTTATTATCTTTCGGTAAAGTTCATAACTTTCTACATACATCTTTTATTAGATTTTTTTTTTCGGTACAGTTATTTCTGTTTTTCAATGGTTGCATTTAATAGTTTAATGGGCATTTTTATTTTAGCAGGCAAGCCAATATGATTCTAGATTGAAACTTATTTTCTCTCCTTATTTTGAAGGTTTTAATTGACTGCTTCCCAGTTTTCCTTGCTGTAGTTGAGATATCTGCTATCATTATAATTCATGTTTCTTTATAGCTGATCTTTCCTTTCGGTTTGGTAACTCTCCTTCATCTCTTTTCTTTAATATATTGCAGCTTCAGTCAGTTTTGTGCCAGTTAATTTATTAAGTTAGCTCTTAAAGTTTAAAGATATATTTTTGTAAATTCTAGAAAAATTTCAGCCATGTCTTTAGATATTGTTGTTACTGACCAGGGTTCATGGCCTCCTTAATCAATAGAAATTGATCAGAGGCCAGATAAGAAATTGAGGCAAGGCTTTATTGGGGCCCCTCCTGCAGCCTGGGAGAGGGAGAACAAGTGACAGGTTCCCTTGCTGGCTCACTCACCGGAGGGAGTTGAGCTGCTTCCTTATATCGAAGTGGCGGTTGGGTTTTTGGTCTTTTGTATCTTGTTGTCCATAACGTGCCCCAACTGCATATGCATACAGTTATTTTTAATCCCTTATAGTTTCTTTGTATCCGTCGCTGGGGAAGACATTTGTCCAGGTGCAAGCACTGCAGCAAAGGGTCCCAGGTCCCAGGTCCCAGGTCTCTTTCTCTCATCCAATCTATTCTGTCCTAAAATAACTCCAATTAGTTGTTTCTTGTGACCTATCTCTTTGCTTGCTCTGATGTTTCTGGGTGATTCTTGGTAAAACTTCTGATTTACTAATTCTTTCCAGTTGATCTAATATAATGCTTAATCTTTGCATTGGAGTTTTAATTTTAATATTTATATTTATCATTATGGAAATTATTTTTCTTTCAAATACAACCAACAGTTTCACGGTCTCTTACTTCTTGCTCGTATTTAAAATATCCTCTTGTCTTTACTTTTTAGATACTTAAGATTATTTTACGTTGCACATATGAAATTAATTTTTGCTGGTTTTTATATGTCTATTGACCCTTGTTCCTGATTGCTTTTTTGGTGTGTGTATATTTTTTCTTTCTTTTTAAAATTTCTCCTTCTTCTTCTTTCCCTTCTTCTTTTTCTTCTTCCTCTTCCTCTTCTTCTTTTTTTTAGGTTTTGAGCTTATATGTGAGTGCTATTAATCTTTTGGAACCCCAAGGGTCCTGGGTTGAGGCTATATTTTTTTAGAGAGGATGGGGAATTTTTTTGTTTCTGCTTAGCGATTGGAGCTCAAGCCAGAGTGACTTTAAATTAATTTCCATGATTGGGTTTTCCCAAATGTAAATGGAAACCGTGAAAATGGTGGCTTGTGTGACCTAAGGCTGTGAATGATCAGGGGTGACCTTGCTTTCCCACCCAGAGGAAAGCCAAGTAAGAGAAGTTTCTCTGTTTCCTTCCTTTGCTGGCTGGCTGTTCTTTTGCTGCCTTATCCCATGTTCTCACTTTGGGGAGCACCCAGAGCCTTTCTCATTTCCCGAATGAGCCAGTGGATCCAGAGTTCTTGGCCACCCTGGCAAATCATGGTCCCAAGGCAGACAGTCTTCAGTATCCTGCCTAACATTCCTGTCCTCTCTCTATTGTTTTGGATGGTTTCTTTCTTGTGGGCTGAGCTCTGCATATATAACGTTATTTAGGACGAAAAGAAGAGTATTTTGGGCTACTGAGCCAGCCAGCTTGCAGAAAATGAAAGTCAACCCAGTATGCTGTTAAGAATACTGAAAAAACTCCTAATGTGGTATTAGGACCTCTGTTCGGGAATATAAAGAAGCAAAACATACGCTGCTGTCCCCAGTTTTCGGCGATTTCTTATTCTAAAATGAGCAGAGTCATGAAGTCTTGTACTCACAAATGTGAATGTTCTTAGATGTTGAAAAGAGTCTCCAATAATTTAATCTTTAAATTGAAAGGAATCTTTGAAGTCATCTGGTCTCAGCAGCAAAACAAAGATAACAACAAAGCGACAGCCAAAACTAAGACCTGTTTACCTGTTTTTAGGTACTTACCATTTATCAGACATTGTGCTTAGTACTTTATTTTTCTCTTTAAACTTATTTTTGCCTTCAATTTTATTTTTAAGTCTCAGACAAGGGCTTGTCTGACCTCCCCTGGCGCAGCTCTTGGCAGTGACCGAGCACTTTATAACTATGGCCACCAAGTCCTAAAAATGTTGCGGGGTCTATCTAAGGCTGCCAGGGATCATGTCCGGTCTGGCTTCAACTTAGTTCTCTGTTTACTGCAATACATACGACCTTAATGGGTGCCAAAATTCTCCTGTGTAGTAGATCTTATTTTATAAGATCTTTTTCAAAATTCAGGGAAGTGGGACTAATTTTTTTCTCATTTAACAATTAATTTAACTTGCTGTTAGAAATAAGGCAGACATTCTCATTCTAGTCTGTATTCAAACATGTGCTTATTTTTTTCCAATAATGATATTGAGGAAATGAGGAACATAATGATGTATCAGAAAGCCTCCACATTTAGTATTTTCTCATGGGGCCTCACATTTCTTCACCCCGTATGATATTTTGGGATGTTTTGAGTAAATTTGTGTCTTTTCGTTTTGATTGGCTCTTTGGGGTATGTTGGTGTGATAACTGGAACATCGAACAGATACAGAAGCAAAATTGAGCCCTGCTCGTTTGGGGGTGGGATGATGAAAAGTCTTCTACTCCGATTTCAATATTTATTTGTTTTTGACATTTACCTTTCTCTGCAGCTTCCTTGCTATTCCAGGTGGGAAGGGGCAGAAAGTAAAGTGGAACTCCGCTTTGCCCAATCAAATTTGATTTATAAGCAAGTCATTCTGCTTACGAATGTTCTAAAAACTGTCATAAAGAAAAAAGGTCTACCTGAACATAGACTCTTTTTTAAAGATATAACTTAAATATGCCCTTTAGGCATTTTCCAGAGTAATGTGGACATAAACAAATAAGGACTTATATAACCAAAAAATGGCTTGGGTTTTACTACCTGAGCATTGATGAATGTAAAGAAAGCCTCTACCAGCATATCAGTGCCCTAAGCATTATGTTATATTTGCACATATTAAATCACAGGTTACAGTTATCTAGAGGTATCAAATTCATAAGACTTTGCCTAATTATTTCATGTGGATATGGGGATTACATTAGGCAGATTCCTGCCATACCCCATGTCATTTTGTGCTGGTTGTAGAAATAGTTAAGAAAATCATAGTGAGATACAAGATTTTTTAAAAGCCCTGGATATGTAGCCAAATTCATATATAAATATGTATCTTCACTTACTTTATGACCCTAGAATTGTTTTCTTGGGTCTTGTTCACAGAAAAGTTATGGTAAAGATAGAAGCTACAAAAATTATAAATATCTATAGATAAAGTTTCTAGGTGGTAAATTTCTGTTTGGAAACATATTAAAGGACAGCCTGTAAGTATGTGCCTGCACACACACACAGACACGCACACACACACACACACACACACACACACACACACACACTAGATCCTTATATTAAGGATGTGTATTAGAATATAGCTTTAAGTAAAAGGCTGGAGAGATTGTTTTCCCTAATATCTGTTTCACTTGAAGTATCTGTCACGACTCTGGAATTCATTTTCTCATCTACTGCGCTATGTTTCCCAAGGTTTCTTTTTTTTTTAAGTAATTAGTTAATTAAATTTTTAAATTTTAAGTATAGTTGATTTACAATGTCATATTAGTTTCAGGTGTACAGCACAGTGATTCAGCTATATATGTATTCTTTTTCAGATTCTTTTCCCTTATAGGTTATTACAAGATATCGAGTAGAGTTCCCTGTGCTATACAGTAGGTCCTGGTTATCTATTTTATATATAGTAGTGTGTATCTGTTACCCCCGAACTCCTAATTTACCCCCATCTCCTCTTTGGTAACCATAAGTTTGTTTTCTGTGTCTGTGAGTCTCTTTCTGTGGTGTGGAGAAAAAGGAACCCTCCTACACTGCTGGTGGTGGGAATGTAAATTGGTGCAGCCACTATGGAGAACAGTATGGAGGTTCCTTAAAAAACTAAAAATAGAATTACCATATGATCCAGCAATCCCACTCCTGGGCATATATCTGGAGAAAGCTATAGTTTGAAAAGATACATGCAACCCCAATGTTCACAGCAGCACTATTTACAGTAGCCAGGAGATGGAAGCAACTAAAATGTCCATCGACTGAGGAATGGATGAAGATGTGGTACATATATACAATGGAATATTACTCAGCCATAAACAGGAATGAAATAATGCCATTTGCAGCAACATGAATGGACCTAGAGATTGTCATACAAAGTGAAGTAAGTCAGACAAAGACAAATATCATGTGATATCACTTATACATGGAATCTAAGAAAAAAATGATACAAATGGACTTATTTACAAACCCTCCCAAGGTTTCTTGAGTGACATTTTCTGTTTAGTTTCAAACAATTTGGGCTCAAATTCTGGCTCCACAACCACTGGCTGTATGAACTTGGGAAGCTTAACTTTGCTGCCTGTCAGTTGTTGGTTGTCGGATTAAATGACTTGGTATAGTCAGCCCTAAGAAGAGTTCCTGGCATTTCATATTTTGGCTAAGTTTTAGCTATTACTTCAAAGAGAGATCAGACTCACTGTACTTATTTCCAAGCTTTTCCTTTTTGTCACAATTAAAGTGTAGATTCTGGTTATAGAATGATATAATGATAACACACAATATAGCACACCAATTTACCTTAAGGGAAATTTCATTTTATGAAAAATACTATATAATTTCACAGATAATTTGGCCACGTTTTATCAAATTAGCATGTGATTGCATTTGGTCCCATGCCTGTTTGTGATTCTTTGAGAGCATGAAGTGTGTTGGGTAAAAGAAAGTTATATTTACATACATGTGTAGCTGCTTCATCAATATTCATATCATCTTCGATGCTCTGCAAGATTAGCATTCATAAAACACCAGCCTTGGCTGGATACGTCATTGCTTTCCACTGGTAATACCCCCGAAGGAACAATTTCACAGGCATAGGCTAGCGGTTTTGTGTATATACTGGTTCAGAGGGTATGCCTTAGTTTTCTTCACTTTGGTGCTAATACTTACTTTGTATTGTTCCCATTGATGAAAGACCCATTGTCATCCTTACTGAAGTATGAATACACTGTAGCTTTGTTTTTGACACGTTCTGAAAGCAGAACATACTCTTTGGTTCCTTGAGAAACTATTTGAGGAGTTCGGTTCTCCCAAGCTTGTTCGCTTCCCCAGCATAATCCACTAGGGGCCTGGCAACTCTCCAGGAGCTCTGAAAAAGGCCAGCAGACAAACTGAGTAGTTCACATTTCAGTAGAGATTTTTGCTTCTGCTTTGTGTTTTCACCATTTGCATTCAATTTAGCCACCTAAAAGTTGCCAGTCTTCTGTTTATGCTGTGATTTAGGTACAGAGTTGCACATGTGCTCGAGAACAAGACATCCACTCATTGAGATATCTTTGAAATGAAGACTTTAACTGAATTCATATGTGCCTATTTTCAGTAATCATATGCAGCTGAAAGAACGCATGCTGTAAAGCACAAGATATATACAATATTAATATTTTCCTTGCAGTTAGCCACTCATTTCTATTTTTCAGCTTCATCTTTCATAGAAATTAAATTGTTATTGCCATACTAACTTACGCTGAGTGCTCGTGCTGTCTTCCAAAATGCCTTTTTTCAGCTCTTCATTTGTTGTCCACTTCCTTTCATCCCTCTGAATAGTTTTACTTCATCTTCTGGCCTTTACTAGTGGAGATTTATTGCTTGGCTAATTATTTTTTCCTTTGCCTTGTTGCATCTATGGTGTGCTGGGATTAAGGTATGAATAACTATAGAACCATATTGATAATGACTAAATATTGATGTTATGTAACTTGCATTATATTTCCTTCAATTTTTTTTTTTATTCTCTATGAACCATACAGTAAAGTGAAGTGGAAAGGTGAAACAATTATTCACACAAAATATAGGCTTTTATAAAGCCATTATATTATGGGAAAGGAAGAATTATGGACTGTATAAAAGAGTTTAATTATATACATTGATCAAATATACCAGATAGTTATTCAAATTCTCACTCAATTTTCATTGCCTGGAAACCTGATTAATGGTATACTTTTCAATTTATTATTATTTTAAGAAACATAATAGAAATACAAACTAAGGAGAAATGATTTCTCTAAGTAGAATGGTCCAAAGGTGAGTTGAGTAAAATTTTTACCCCAAAATGTTTTTTCCACATAGAAGAATCCAAGAGAATCAAACAAAAGCTCACAAAACTGTTTCGAGAGTTCAATAACATCACTAGATATAAAGGTATCGTTTTAAAGTCAATAGATTTTTCAGGCCACTAGTAATACCTAAAATATAAACTATGAAGAACAAAATTCTGATAACAGTAGTAATAATAATAATAAAGCTACAAAGTAACTAGGGATAAACCTAATAGGATGTATGTAAGGTATGAATAAAACTGTAAAACTTTACTGAAAATCATAAACAGTTCTGAGTCAATAGAGGTTGGCTCTAAAGTTAATGTTGTAAATGTTCATCTTTGCCAGTTAATTTGCATTTCACTCCAAGCCTAACCAAAATTTGGAAAAAAAATATATACATCAATAGGTAGGAAAGCTTTGCAAAATAACATTGAAAGCAATAGTAATTTCCAAAAAGGTGTCGTAATTAAAACATGTGTTTTTGTCTTCAGAAATGGATCCCAGCACATAGAGAAGCTTAGAGTATGATAAAGGTAGAGAACAAACGTATGGACACCAAGGGGGGAAAGTGGCGGAGTGGTGGTGGTGGGATGAACTGGGAGATTGGGATTGACATGTATACACTGATGTGTATAAAATGGATGACTAGTAAGAACCTGCTGTATAAAAATATAAATAAAATTCAAAAATTCAAAATAAAATAAAATGACAAAAAAGTTAAAATTAAGAGGAAATAAATGATTAAATTAAAGGGTTTGGAAAATTGAATATTTATGTGGAAACAAAGTTGGAGTTCTCCCTTGCATAAAATCCAAATATTCATATTAGAAGAATTTATTATAAAAAGATAATTATGAAATCAAAGATAAAATATTTTGAAAATCTTAGGATGAGAAATCCTTACTACACAAGACAAAATATCTAAGAGTCATCAAAGAAAAGACTGAGAATTTGGTTACAAATGTCATTATAAACAAAGTGAAAGATGAAAGGAAAAGGAAGAAAAAAGATGAACTTAACATATAAAGAGAATTAAACAAAATTTAAGTGACAAATTAACAGGAAAAAATGTGCAAAATATAGGAATAGTTAAGAAAGGAAAATATAAAAATAGATGCACTTTCTTAGAAATAATGGTGGAAACCCAAATTTTTCTGTTTACCAGTAAGAAGTACAGTGGCTAAAAGTACAAGCTCTGGGGTCAGGCTGCCTGGGTTTGACACCCCCTCTATCGTTTTTCTAGAGGCGTTATCTTAGAAAATTGCTTATTTTCAAGTTTTTTCATCTGTAAAATGAGGATATATTAGGATATTCTGAATTTTAAAAGAGTTAATACATGAAAAAAAACTTGAGTAATGCCTTCTACCACAAGTGTACAAAAATATAAGTTGTCATTATTAAAGCAACAATGAAATGCTATTTTTATGCATTCCATTAGTAAAAGGTGAAACATATTCACTCTGAGTGAAGAACACCAAAAAGAAAAAAAAAAAAAAAAAAAAAGGAATTGATCTTATTTTGATGGGGTGTGAATTGGCACACTGTATTTGGGTGATAATTTGATTGCAAGGAGAACATTTTACCCAGTATTACATTCAAGCAAGCATTTTCAATTTTAATAATCTGTTCTGCAGAAATACTAGCACAAGTGCACAAAGTTGCACGTACTGACATGTTTGCTGCAGGCTTGTTTGCAGTAGCGAAAATTCATGACAGTCTAAGTATCCCAAGTTAGGGAATGTTAATGAAATGATGATACATCCAAGCCAGGGAATACTAAGTAGTGGTTTAAAAGAATGAACCAAGTCTCTACCAGCATGGCAATTTCTCTGTCAAATGTCAAAGCAAGTCACAAGACAATTACCCTACGGTCTTATTAATCAAAACATAACAAACTGAAACAAACAAACAAAATAAACTCTAATTGGAACACAAATGTGGACATGTACCAGCCGAATGGCTGCCAGCAGGGGTTGCTTCTGGGAAACGTAGAGAGTGAAGGGAAATGATAACCTTTTAATGATAATACTTTTCAAATATGTGTGAGTTTATTCTTGCTGTTTTTGAGTTACACACATTTCATTTATGTTATTAAGATAAATGGATAGATTGGGAGTTTGGGATTGACATGCACACACTGCTATATTTAAAAAAAGATAACCAACAAGGACCTACTGTATAGCCCTGGGAACTCTGCTCAATACACTGTAATAACCTTACTGGGAAAAGAATTTGAAAAAGAATAGATACCTGTGTATGTATAACTGATTCACTTTGCTGTGCACCTGAAACTAGCCCAACACTGTAAATCAACCGTAGTCCAATATAAAATAAAAGTTAAAGAAAGATAAATGGGGGGCTTCCCTGGTGGCGCAGTGGTTGAGAGTCCGCCTGCCGATGCAGGGGACGCGGGTTCGTGCCCCGGTCCGGGAAGATCCCACGTGCCGCGGAGCGGCTGGGCCCGTGAGCCGTGGCCGCTGAGCCTGCGCGTCCGGAGCCTGTGCTCCGCAACGGGAGAGGCCACAACAGTGAGAGGCCCGCGTACCGCTAAAAAAAAAAAAAAAGATAAATGGGAGGGCCAGAACATCAGTAAGTCACTAATCCTTTCTCGAGGGAACTCTTCACACCATCAGCTCTCTCCTTGTTGCCCTCATTGATGGCGGTGTGTCAGTGAAGCAGGCAGACCCTTTGCATACCATCAGAGCCAAGTGCCGTGCTTACTCACCAAGGCCTAGGTCCTAATTGTGTCAGGACCAATGCACTGAAAGTGCGTCTACTGGGCTGACGTTAATTCCTCCAGGGACTTAGCACTGTGGGGATTTTCAGAGTGTTTCTTAGTACATTTATAAAATTGCTCATTATACGATGTTCAAAAGTGTTTCCTCTTTCAATACAGTAAGTCCCCTACATACGAACCTTCAAGTTGAGAACTTTCAAAGATGTGAACGTGCGTTTGCACGTCCAGTCACGTAAGTTAGTTCACGTGTCTGGCGTACATTGTCACGTGCGTGCAGCCTCTACAAGTGGTTGTGCCTTTGTGTACTTTTCTGTACAGACTATGTAGAGTACAGTAGCACAGTATCTTTATTTCAAGGTCAGGATGTCTGGAAGCAAGTGTAAAAGCAACTGTGATGTAGCTGGTACTGCTAAGAAGTGCCAGGAATTGGGGGCCCAGAGAAAGGATGAAGAGAGACAAGAGGAAGAAGTAACCGAAGAACTGAAGAGATTCATGACGCAGGAAATGGCGAGGGGATTTTCTTTATTTGAGGAGGCACTGTTAGTTTTTGAAGCACAGGACCCGAACGTAGAACGGTACATGAAGGTTGCAGCAGCCGTTCAGAATGCGATCCAGTGCTACCCTGTCATCTATGACGAGAAAAAAAGAGCTGCTACCCAGACACCACTGGATCGTTTTTTCAAGAGGGTAGATAGAACTGAATCCAGCAAGGAACCAGAACCTGTGCCATCAGCGTCAGGCACGAGTGAATTTGCAGCTGGCCCTGCATCTCCTGTTGCTGACGATCCTTCAGCTCTACCTTCTCTCACCTCCCCCGCCCCCTCCAGTCAGTAAGTCTTCCTGCCTGTTCACTCCATGCCAGCCCCTGTGTGCCAGCTGTTTTGCTGTACTACTGTACTTTCCAAGGTGCTGTACTGTAAGATTAAAAATGTTTTCTGTTTTTTGTGTATTATTTGTGTGAAAAGTATTATAAACCTATTCCAGTACAGTACTAGATAGCTGATAGTGTTAGTTGGGTACCTAGGCTAACTTGGTTGGATTTACGAACAGATTGAACTTAGGAACGTGCTCTCGGAACGGAACTCGGTCGTATGTAGGGGACTTACTATAAACTTATATGGGTTAATGCGTAAGTGCTGAGGCATTATAGGTAGAAATCGTGTTGCTTACCAACAAATAAGCTGCGCAAGAAGGTTCATGAAATCCTCAGAAACTCTGAGCCATTCACAGCCAAGAGGGATATCAGATCCAATGGGAGAGCATGCAGACAAATAAGGCTATAAAGCCCAGGCATTTTTTGGCATGTGACTCAAAAAAATTAAGTAGAAATCTTCTCATTTTTCAATTTTAAAAATTTTCAATTTTTAAGAAGTGTTTATATTTATTCAATTATTTTTCAATCATATTTTTAAACATAGGTTTTGATCACAAAAGTCAACATGTTTATTTGTGCTGAAATATCATCAAATCTGTATTTGGTAAAAATAAGGTCCTTCGATTTTATACATTTTAACTGCAATCAGGTAGTAGAATTTTTTCAAGCATCATGATCAAGAGTGGCTGTGGAGCTGAGGATGTCCCTGGTACACCTAAGGTACAGATAAACATGAAGTAGAAAAGTTAAAGAAAAAAAAGAAGAGGAAACCTGAGAAGTGGAAAGGAGAAAAATTTAAAAAGAAGGAAGAGGAAAAAGGGAAAAAGACTAATGAAACATGCAGAAAATGGTAGAATTCGTCTGAGAAAATGTATTGCATCTCCCACCCTCATTTTCCATGAGTAAGGATGTGATGAGTAATAAACACACATCACCTGACATGTTGTATCATTCCCCTCTTTGAAGTTTGGCCACACGGGCCCAAGTTGAGCTCGGGGGGACCTCTGAGGGCACCGAGACGTTAGAAAGCTGCAGTCTTCCAGAAGCACAAAGCTGGCTGGTGTCATCACTGGATTTGGAAGCCAGGCCTCCAGACACTGCGGCTGGCACCCTTTACCCACCACACTCAAGTCGGATCAGAGCACGCAGTGCCCAGAACTTACGCAGAGCTTAAGTCAGGCAAGAACTTTTAGAGGATAGAACTATGTGTATTTATGAGGAGGACATACACGTCCAGGGGATGAAGAATGGTACTACCTTTTGTGAAACAGCGTGTTATCTAAGCAGAGCTGATTCTCTTTCATTTACGCGTCCAGAACCCATTGTTAAAATTCACTGGAGAGTTATGGCCTATTTGCTGCCAGTCCTCCTGTTGCCTGCTTTCCCAAGATGATGGATGAAGCCAGAATAAATGTTCTAGAGTGTCTGCAAGCGGCATATAATGTGGGCTACGGCAGTAAACTTATGACATTTCACCCCATTCAGCGAACACGGCACGCAGGTCAGGAAGGGTAAATGTTTGTTAGAGGGGAAGAAAAATGTATTATCACAACTTCCTAGTTCTCTGTTACTGATTGAGGCTGCTGCATCCCGTTTGGTATCTGTAGGAAAACTGGGATAAAAATGCCTGCAAAGGAGAAGTGATCTCTCATAGTAATGATTTGTGGCAGGGCTCTAGGGAGAGTCATCAGCGAGGCGATTTATAGAAGATGTCGTGGTGCGTGTTTATTATTCTTCTCATTGTCTTTGAATCCGTGAGTGTTTCAGGCACTCCCTGCAAACTGCGCGTCTACGCCAGGACCTGTGCTGGCCTCTGGGAGACAGGAGTGGATGAGCAGAGGGTCGGCCTTTAAGGAGAGGAGCGTTTTAGGAGAGATGCTGAACAATCACCTCCTGAGAGTGAAATCCTTCTGTCACTTGGTGGGAAAAGAAGGTGCCTCAGTAGCTACGTAAACTTTTAAATAATAGCCTCTAGTAGAGAGTATATAGTTTTACTCTGTTTCATTAGAACAGGTTATTGATTTACCTATATTTTCCAAGAATGAGAGAATGACAGTTCTGTTTTTCACATTCTCCCAAATTTTTATATGGAAACCAAATGTTTCAAATCCCGTATGTTCCAACAGTTGCATTTTTTTTAAGGATTAAATGTTGCTTACGATAAGTTTTCAGGCTTGAACAATTCCATTGCTTGAACAATTCCATTGCGTTATATAAATAAGACATTCAAGATTGTGAGAATCCCTGAGGATATTTTCAAGTGCAAAATACGTTACTGGATGTCTGTCCAAGACAAAGAAGTTCACTTCTCGCGTTTTCGTTTTTAGTTGTATCCTGCACTACGTATTTTTTCAGGTTGGTAACTTCACCTCACTTGTTACAACTTCTTCACATATAAAATGTATTTTGAAAGTTTAAAATAATTAAATTTCACAAAGATTCCAAAGATTGTCTTCTCAGACTCATACTTGTGGGTTTTTTTTTTCCTGTTACAGGAAATGATAGACTAAATTTCTTGCAGTCTGATAGTTGAGGAAGAAAATATTGTTATGATTTCAGAAATACCCCAGTGTTAACAGAAATGAAAGTTCATTATAAAAGCTGTTTTATATCTTTGTTGTACAGTTAGTTGAGATCATGCGTTCACCCAACAAACATCTGATAGCCTAATTGTGAGAATTCCTGAAGTGGGCATTGCAGAGGATACACAAAGCATTATGGTTGGATTTGTTGTCTTTAAACTATTTATTTAATGATTTATATTTTCCCCAGCACTTCTCTCTATATTATCGAATTTAAACTTTCAAGAATCCCTGCAAGGAAGGCAGGATAGGAATCAACATCCTCATTCACTAGATTAGGGACCTCGGGCACTGGCTCAGTGTCTCTTCTGCTGGGTGGCCAGGGAAGGATGGAGCTGGGCTTCTGCGTCGGGTGTTCTTACCCTGTTCTCACACTGACCACTACTCTCAAGAAGCTCACAGATCACCGCCCCTGCCCCCCCCGCCCCCCACTTGAATATACTGTGTTTCATGGCATAAGGGAGGTAAGGGCAGAGTGCTGATTGTGATCCAAGTCCGGGAAAATCGTATTCAGTTGATGGTAAGAAGGACACTTTTCTTGGAAGAATTGCTATTTTATTACCTGACATTTACCAAATACCTCATCTGTGCCAAATATGGGATAGGCTTTGCAGTTAGAGACAAATAACACTTCATTCTCTGCTTTCAGTTAGCTCAGAGTTCAAGGGCACTGTTGGAGCTTATTTTTTCTTTCATGCAGCCCCATCCCAAATTAAATAGGTAGGTAACATTATTATCTTCCTTTACAGTTGGCTGAGCTGAGACAGAGTGAAATATGTAACTTGCCCAAGTGAGTCAAACTGGATAACAGCAAAGCAGGATCCAACCCCTGGTTATTGTCACTTTTCGCCACTACAACTGCTCCATCTAAGGTCAAAGCCCAAGATCCTTGGATACAGAATAATAACTTTTCTATGATATTTAACTTTTGAGATCAAAGTTATAGGATTTTAAACAATGTAAAACTGTGATATTTTATGCATTTCTTTCCACTGTTTCTTTTTTTTTCGTTCTAGAAAACTCACACTTGAGGTCTTGAAAGAATTAAACATTATAATTAAAAATCATACTAGCAGAGAAATAAATATGAAATGATCATGAAAATACATGATTTAAAAATTAATCATGGGAACTTCCCTGGTGGTGCAGTGGTTGAGAATCCGCCTGCCAATGCAGGGGACACAGGTTCAAGCCCTGGTCCAGGAAAATCCCACATGCTGTGGAGCAATGAAGCCCGTGCGCCACAACTACTGAGCCTGCGCTCTAGAGCCCACGAGCCACAACTACTGAGCCCGCGTGCCTAGAGCCCATGCTCTGCAACAAGAGAAGCCACCGCAATGAGAAGCCCACGCACCACAACAAAGAGTAGCCCCTGCTTACCGCAACTAGAGGAAACCCACGCTCAGCAATGAAGACCCAAAGCAGCCAAAAATAAATAAGTAAATGCATTAAAAAAATTAATCATATGCAGTATATTTACAGTATATATTTGTACTATATATACACACAGTATATATAGTATATTTGCTACATAATAATATATAATACATTTACAGTATATCTTTTCTCAGTAAATAAATAAAAGGGAGAGAACTGTAGTGGTTCAGGTTTGGGAAACATTTGCACAAGAAAATGGAATTTGGCCTTTAAGATGAGACCATTAAGAGATAGAATGTAAAAAAAAGAAGGAAAACAGTTTGAAGATGATCCTGGAAGAATGCCTGTTATGTGGTGTTTCAGGAAGACTCATATGACAAGAGCAAGAATTGGAGGAAGGTGATAGAGGAAGTGGGGAAGAAACCAGGAGAAAGCAAATGAAGGCAAGGGTGCAAGAAACACTTAAGTGGACCACACAAGCTGCATATAAGTAGAGACCTTACCTGGCATGCTTAAAAGCTGTCTCCCCATACCCAGAACAGTAACCTTGGAGGGTCTTAAAAACACTTGATTAATGTGGAATGAGTGTCATAGCATAAAACAGAGATGGCTGTAGACTGCATGATCAGGACAAGGAGAGTGATGAACTAAGTCTTCTGAAATATCAAAAACCAGTGATGGCAAGTGTTATGGTGCCATGAGCAGAAAGAAAAAAAAAAATCAGTACAAAGACATGGTTGGTAGGATAATGGTTTCAGGGTTTTCTTTCCTTTTTGTGTGGAATTCGTTGGAATGATATAGAATTAGAAGTTCTCCAGTGGGTGGCACGGGAGGGTGAGGGGTTGAAGTTAAGCTGTCAACTCCAGCTAAGGCTGTACTGTATGAGGTTGAGATCAAGGTGGCAGAAGGGGTGGGAGGACGTGGAGCTCACCTCCTCCCACAGACACATCGAAAATATACCTACTTGGGGGACAGTTCTCAGTGCAAACGAACTGGAGATGGGCAGGAAGACTCCTGTACAACCAAGGCTGTAAGCAAGATCCACACGGCGTCAGGTAGGAAGGGAAGGGGAGTGATCAGCTAGGGACCTGCACCCCTGGGAAGGGACACTGAAGTCGGGGGCGGTTACAGGAGTTGAGATCCTCCTTGGGAAGTGAGGGGTTTAAGCCACATATGTGCTGTGCCAACCCTGGGGTCTGCCAGCAGGAAGGAAGTTCCCTAAGCTGGTTTGAAAGACAGTGGGACTCACAGGAGGGCTGTAAGAAACCTTGGCGCCGCTGGTGACGAGCACACACCCTTGCTTGCTGCCTGAACTTGGAGGACGGAGCAGATTGAAACCGCAGGGGACCGTGGCCAGTCTCCCGGGGGCTGCCCCAGCCTGGGCCAGGCGCCCGCTCAACCCCACTTGCTCCGCACGAGGGCGAGGGCTGCCACGGCTGACGGAGTGCTCGGTCATGAGAGGTCGACATGGCTGGAATGGCACCTGAATGGGGCTGGGGCGGCCCCCACCGGTGCCTACGGAGGCCGCAGGTCAGGGGCACCCTGGGATTCTGACCAGGGCTGTGGCCCTCACACCCCGCGCCCTGACCTCCACGGCAGCCCCTCCTGCGCAGCACAGCTCTCCTCGGGCGACGGTGCCAGTGCCGGGAGCGGGGAGGGTGCACGCTTAGCGGGAGTGGAGCCAGCTCAGACCAACCTGCAGGGTTTCTGCTCCAGCAACTGGGGACGCGCCCCTGCCCCCCATAGGGTGGTGCTGGCCCTGAGCAGTGGAGAAGCCCCATCTCACTCTCTGGCTCTGGCTCTAGCCCCTCCATCTCCAGCCCCACCTCCTACCGAGGTGACAGCTGCCAGGACACCTTGGGGGAAATGTGACTCATGCTCGTGTCAGATCCAGCTCTCCCCCCAGAGCCACTGGGTACGTGCAGGCTGCATAGGGACACTCCCACACAAGGACACCCTCCAGGGCTGGGATAGGTAACTGTTTCACCCAATTTCATAGAGACAGAGAAAGTTAAACCAATTGAGAAGACAGAGGAATTTGTTTGAAATGAAAGAACAAGAAAACACCCCTAATAAACAACTAATGAAACAAAGATAAACAATTTACCAGAAAAAGAGTTCAAAGCACCATGCCACAACGACTGAAGCCTCCGTGCCTAGAGCCCGTGGTCTGCAACAAGAGAAGCCACTGCAATGAGAAGCCCGCGCACCGCAGTGAAGAGTAGCCCCCACTCGCCGCAACTAGGGAAAGCCTGTGCACAGCAACGAAGACCCAGTGCAGCCAAAGAATAAATGAATAAATTAAATAAATAAAAGAATGCTACCTGAATTAGGAAAAGAATAGATAAACACAGTGAGAATTTTAACAAGAAACTAGAAAGTGTATAAAAGAACCAGTCAGAACTAAAGAATTCAATAACTAAAATGAAGAACACACATGAAGGAATTGAGAGCAGACTAGGTAATACAGAAGAATGCATAATGATCTAGAAGAAAGAATAAAGGAAATCTTCACCCCAAAAGAAAATAATTAATAAATGAGAACAATTTAAGGGAGCTCTGAGACAACATTAAGCATACCAACATTCCCCAGAAGGAGAGAAAGAGAAGGGGCCTGAAAATGTATCTGAGGAAATCATGGCTGAAACTTCACAAACCTGAAGAAGGAAACAGATATCCAAGTACAGGAAGCACAGAGGGTCCCAAACAAGATAAACCCAAACAGACCAACACCAACATGTATCATAATTAAAGTGGCTAAAGTTAAAGAAAGAATTCTAAAGAGAGAAAGAGGAAAAACAAAGAGTCATATATAAGGGAATCCCCATAAGGCTATCAGCTGATCTTTCTGAAGAAACTGTGCAGGCCAGAAGGGAGTGGCATGATGTATTCTAAGTGCTGAAAGGGAAAACCCAACCTAGGATACTCTACCCAGCAAGATTGTCATTCAGAAATGAAGGAGAGGGGCTTCTCTGGTGGCGCAGTGGTTGAGAATCTGCCTGCCGATGCAGGGGACACGGGTTCGTGCCCCGGTCTGGGAGGATCCCACATGCCGCGGAGAAAAAAAAAAAAAAAAAAAAAGAATTGAAGGAGAGATAAAAAACTTCTCAGATGAACCCAAACTAAAAGCGTTCATTAATACTAAACCAACCCTAAAAGAAATGTTACAAGGTGTCTCTAAGTGGAAAAGTCTATAACAAGAAGTAAGTATCTATAGGAAAGGAAAACTCCCACAGGTAAAGGCTGAAGATAAACCACTTAAATAAGCTAGTATGAAGATTTAAAGACAATGAATTGTAAAATCAACCATAACTGCAATAAATAGTGAAGGGATGAACATGAAGATGTAAAATATGACATGAAAAACACACAATGGGGAGGAGGGGAGTAAAATATGTAGATCTTTTAGAATGTGTTTGAACTTTAAATGACTACCGGTTTGAAACAAGTAGATAAAATTATAGGTCAACATATATGAACTCCATGGAAACCACAAATTTGAAACCTATAATTGATACACAAAAACTAGAGAGAAAGGAATGCAAGCATGCCACAGAAGAAAATTATCAAACCTCAAGGGAAGAAGCTAAAAGTAGAAGAAAAATAAAACTACAGAGAAAAGTCTCCATAAATTTAGGAGAACAGAAATTATATCAAGCATTTTTTTCTGACCACAATTGTCTGAAACTAGAAATCAATTACAAGAAAAATGGGAGAAGAACAAACACTTGGAGACTAAACAACATGCTACTAAAAAATCAATGGATCAATGGAGAAATCAAAGGAGATCAGAAAATACCTTGAGGCAAATAAAAATGTAAACACAACACCACAAAATCTAGGGTATGCAGCAAAAGCATTTCTAAGAGGGAAGTTTATAGTGATATAGGCCTACTTTAAGAAACAAGAAAAAAAAAAAGAAACAAGAAAAATCTCAAATAAACAACCTAATCTACCATCTAAAGGAATTACAAAAAGAAGAGCGATAAATGCCCAAAGTCAGAATAAGGGAGGAAATAATAAAGATCAGTCAGGAAATAAATGAAATAGAGACAAACAAACAATAGAAATGAATCAGAGTTTTTGTTTGTTTGTTTGTTTTTTCTGATATACAAAATTAATAAGCCTTTAGCCCTGGTCATCAAGAGAAAAAGAGCACCTAAGTAAACAAAATAAGAAATGAAAGAGGAGAAATAACAGCTAATATCACAGAGATACAAAAAATCATGAGAATACTCTGTATAGTTATATGCCAACAAATTGGACAACATAGAAGAAATAGGCAAATTTCTAGAAACATACAATCTTCCAAGACTGAATCAGGAAGAAATAGGTAACCTACACAGACTGATCACTAGTAGTGAAATTGAATTTCTAGTTAAAAATAAACTCCAGGCAAACAAAAGTCCAGGACTAAATGGCTTCACAGTGGGAATTCTACCAAATATATAAAGAAAAGCTAATACGTATCCTTTTCAAACTACTGCAAAAAATACAAGAGGATAGAACACTCCCAAATTCATTCTATGAGGTCACCATTAATTTACCCTGATACTAAAACCAGACAAAAACACTACAAAAAAAAAAATTACAGGCCAACGTCTCTGATGAATATAGACGCAAAAATCCTGAACAAAATATTAGCAAACCACATTTAACAATATATATAAAAGACCATACACTGTGATCATGTGGAATTTATTCCAGGGATGTAAGAATGGTGTAATATCCAGAAATCAATCAATGTGCTACACCACCTTAACAAAATAAAGGATAAAAATCACATGTTCATTTCAATAGACACAGGAAAAGCATTTGACAAAATTCAACGTCTATTCATGATAAAAACTTTCATCCAAATGTGTTAGAGAGAACATATCTTAACATAATAAAGGCCATTTATGACAGATGCACAGCTAGCATCATACTCAACAGTGAAATACTGAGAGCTTTTCCTCTAAAATCAGGAACAAGACAAAGATGCCCACTCTCACTACTTCTACTTAACATAGTATTGGAAGTCCTAGCCACAGCAATCAGATAAAAAAAGAAATAAAAGGCATCCAGTTGGGAAGGGAAGAAGTAAAACTGTCTCTGTTTGCAAATGATATAATACTTTATGTAGAATACCCTAAAGTCTCCACCCCAAAACTATTAGAAATAATGAATGAATTCAGTAAAACCGCAGGATACAAGATTAATATACAGACATCTGTTGCTTATCTATACACTGATAACAAACTACCAGAAAGAGAAAGCATGAACACAATCCCACTGAATTCACATCAAAAAAACCCCAAAAAACTTAGGAACAATTTAACCAAGGAGGTGAAAGATCTATGCTCTGAAAACTATAAAACATTGATGAAGGAAATTGAAGATGATACAAAGAAATGGAAAGATATTTCTTACTCCTGGATTAGAAGAATTAATATTGTTAAAATGTCCATGCTACCCAAAGCAATCTACAGACTTAATGCAATCCCAAACAAAATACCCTCGTCATATTTTATAGAACTAGAGCAAATTGTCCTAAAATTTATATGGAAGACCCCTCATGCCAAAGCAATCTTGAGAAAAAAAGAACAAAGCTCGAGATATCACACTTCCTGATGTCAGACTATACTACAGAGCTACAGTAACCAAAACAGCATGGTACTGGCACAAAAACAGATCCATACATCAATGGAACAGAGTTGAGAGCCCAGCAATAAGCCCACACACCTATGGTCAATTAACCTATGACAAAGAAGACAGAAATATACAGTGGAGAATAGACAGTCTCTTCAGTCAGTGGTGCTGGGAAAACTGGACAGCTACATGTAAAATAATTAAATTAGAAAAGTTACACCATATACAAAAATAAACCCCAAATGGATTAAAGATTAAACTGTAATACCTGAAACTATAAAACTCCTTGAAGAAAGACATAGGCAGAACATTCTTTAATGCAAATAGTAGCAATAATTTTTTGAATCTGTCTTCCAAGGCAAAGGAAACAATAGGAAAGATAAACAAATGGGACCTAATTAAACTTAAATGCTTTTGCACATCAAAAGAAACCATCAACAAAATGAAAAGACAACACACAGAATGGGAGAAAATATTTGCAAATGATATGACCGAATAGGGGTTAATATCCAAAATATATAAACAACTCATACAACTGAAAAAAACAAACAACCTGATTTAAAAATGGGCGGAAGACATACAGAAGAAGACATACAGATGGCCAATAGACACATGAAATGATGTTTAACATCACTAATCAATGAGGAAATGCAAGTAAAACCACAATAAGATATCACCTCACACCTGTCAGAATGTCTGTCTTCGAAAAGTCTACAAATAACAAATGTTGGTGAAGATGTGGAGAAAAGAGAACCCTCTTGCACTGTTGGTGGGAATGTAAATTGCTGCAGCCACTATGGAGAACAGTATGGAGGTTCCTCAAAATACTAAAAATGGAGCTACTATAGGATCCACTCCTGGATATATATCCAAAGAAAACGAAAACACTAATTTGAAAAGAAACATGAACCCCAATGTTCATGGCAGCATTATTTACAATAGACAATATATGGAAGCATCCTAAGTGTACATCAACAGACAAATGGATAAATACAAAGTGGCGTATATATATCTATATATAGAAATATGGAGAGATATAGATATTCACACACACAATGGAATACTACTCAGCCATAAAAAAGAATGAAATATTGCTATTTGCAGCAACATGGATGGACCTAGAGGGTACCATGTTTAGTGAAATGAGTCAGCCAGAGAAAGGCAAATACTGTATGTTATCACTTATATTTGGAATCTAAAAGTTAAAACAAATGAATACATATAATAAGATGGAAACAGACTCACAGTTATAGAGAATAAACTAGTGATTACCAGTGGGGAGAGGGAAGGGTGGAAGCCAAGATGGGTGTGTGGGATTAAGAGATACAAACTACTATGTATAAAGTAAATAAGCAATAAGGATATATTGTACTGTGCAAGGAAATATAGCAATTATTTTATAACTTTAAATGGAGTATAATCTATAAAAATGTTGAACCACTATGTTATACACCTCAAAGCAATCTAATATTGTAAATCAACTATACTTTAAAAAAGAGAATGTACTATATCTATCCTGTGGCATTTTCTAAACTTAACACCTTGCTTGTCACACTGAATGTTTACAGTATAAGTTGCTCTGTAAATAAATAGATAAAGGGAGACAACAGAGGTGATATGAAGGGTTTGGAAGCATGCATAAAACGTTGAGCTTAATCTTGTTTAAAGGGATGAGACCTCTAAGGATAGATTTAATTTGGGATATAGGGGGAAAAAGAGTGAAAAGTAATTATAGGGAGAGCAAGAGTGCCAAGATGATGTCATTTTACTTGGTAGCCATGTGGAGCAGGAACTGGACGAGAGCACTGCTAGTAGCAGTGGAAAGAGAGAGCATTTCTAGAAGCAAGTTGTTTTTTTTCTTTTTGGCCAGATTTTTTTCTTTTAATTGAAGTACAGTTGATGGACATATTATATAAGTTACAGGGGTACAATATAGTAGTTCACAATTTTTTAAGGTTCTACTCCACTTGTAGTTATTATAAAATATTTGCTGTAGTTCCCCTGTTGTACAACATATCCTTTGTGGTTTATTTTATACCTAATAGTTTGTACCTCTTAATCCCCTGCCCCTGTATTGCTTCTCCAACCTTCCCTCTCCTCACTGGTAAACACTAGTTTGTTCTCTATATCTGTGAGCCTCCTTCTTTTTTGTTATAGTCACTAGTTTGTTGTATTTTTAGATTCCACTATAAGTGATATTATACAGTATTTATCTTTCTCTGTCTGACTTATTTCACTTAGCATAATGCCCTCCAATTCCATTTATGTTGCTTCAAATGGCAATATTTCATTTTTTATGGCTGAGTAATATTCCATTGTATATATGTACTGCAGCTTCTTTATCCATTCATCTGTTGATGGACACCCAAGTTGCTTCCATATATTGGCAATTGTGAATAATGCTGCTATGAACAACAAGGTGCACATATCTATATTTTTTTTTTTTTTTTTTTTTTTTTTTGCGGCACGCGGGCCTCTCACTGTTGTGGCCTCTCCCGTTGCGGAGCACAGGCTCCGGATGCGCAGGCTCAGTGGCCATGGCTCACGGGCCCAGCCGCTCCGCGGCATGCGGGATCTTCCTGGACCGGGGCACGAACCCGCGTCCCCTGCATCGGCGGGTGGACTCTCAACCACTGCGCCACCAGGGAAGCCCTAGAATCAAGTTTTTGATTAATAAATTCAAAGAGGCCAAGAAAGCTAAATCTGAGAAAAAATTATTAGATTTAGTGATTAGGGGGTCTTAAGGGAGATTTCAGTAGTAAGATTGGGGTCACTGTTTACAAGGAGATAATGCCAGAAGTTGTGTGATGAAAGATGAGAGAGATTTTCTTCAGTCTCCAAATTTTGAGGTCAGGATTGCTTGGTGATGCAGCTTTCACCAGACTTTGCACAAGCTTCAAAGTGCCATTCCTGCTTACGAAGCAGACTGTGGGTTTCACAGCAGTGAATGGCAACTTCTAAATATAAAAAAATGTTAAACAAAAATACATCAGGCTCTATTCTTCTGTCTTTCTACTAAATAACCATGCAAGGTTCTCTAGACTGTATGGAGTGTGCTACCTTAGCAGCACCAATGAGCAGATGACCCAAGAGAAAAAGATGTGAGTTGGAGGCACCATCCGCGTTGTTACTGGCTTTTATCACCTGGACTTGTAATACGAAGTGGGATAATCAGCAAGTTATCTACACCCAGGAGATTATCATTTCTGCTGTTTGACCTAAAGTATCTTTTAAAAGGACTTGCCTTTGCTGAGTTTCTCAAAGTTCATATTAAATATTTAATTAAAGTCGTACTCAGTGCAAACAACCTTACATTTAGCTTAGAGTTTTAAGACATAAACGCAAATCTAATACTAATTAGCATAATTATTCAGAAATGTGTAATAGTGTTTCATAGGGTCATGAATCTAGAGGTGAAACTCAGAGCTTTCTCCTCCTTCCTCTGCCCCCAGAGGTGACACAGAACAAGGTGACGATATATAGGGTGCGATATTATCTAACTCGTTTTAGAAAGGTGTCTTTTGAAACTGTTTCCAGAGCTATGACACATCATTTGAATACTGATAGTGATAGTGATAGTAAATCTTCCTTCTCTGAGGATGGATATAAGTTAGGGAAATGACTTTGAATTTTGGAGTATTGCTGGAGAATAAGGTAGAGATGAGAAAGAATAATTTCATTTCTAATCAAAGGAGGAGTCCTTTCAAAGTAGAGAACTAATGTTCTTGTGTCTTAGGTCAGGAGGGTCTTGTATCTGTGCTGTATTGGGGAGAAGATCAGTATTAGCATGCGAACACGCTGATATTTGGGGGATGGAGTGTTAGGAATACAACGCTCAGATTTGCATCCTGAGATGGTCACTGCAAACTGGGTAAGCAAAATACCTTAGCTCAGGTCAGCATTCTGACTGAGTCCTGGGTGTAAACGCAACGATATCCTTATCATTTTGGGGGACAGGGATGATGACAGACATAAGGTCAGGGGAGATGAGCAATGTCGACCAAATGACTGCTCATTGTGTGTGTGGTAAAGGGACACAGAGAGAGCTATCTAGGAAAATAGAAGCTGTAGGCAAGTGGACAATTGAATATGTGCCCTGACGAGATAAAGGGCAAGGGGAAGAGGCTGAGAGGTGGCTGGGATAGTCAGGAGGGAGCGGCCATGGTTCCACAATTACGGTCATTGGAGAATTAGCTGAACTGCATGAAAGAAAGTGCCTTCTGAGTTATAGGTGAATTGTCATTTCTGATGAAGTCTTGACAACTCACTCCAGAGTCTAAAACAAATGGGAAATGAAAGCTATGGCTTCTTATTCAGGCTGTGTATTCAAACAGTGGCTTCCTTTACCAGGCGGTTCCACTGAGGATGGACGAGGAGGTCTCATTAATTAATCATATTGCCTGATATTCCTATAGTTTTTAGATGACATGCCAACACTTTGCAGGAAATGAAATAAAATAGACCCAGAGAGAATTTTAGAGCAACTTCTCATTTTTGTACGTCCTACGGAGTCAACAATTTCTGAACAAGCTTGAGATTTAAGATATGCACATCAGGACGCATATATCCGTGCATAAAATAAGAAATCACGGCAGAGTATGCCCAGAAGGGTTTTAACAGTGAGGGATTTTTCATGTAAGTCAGGAATGAGCAGAGTCGAACACATTGAAGGTGGTTTTCAACATCTGTTCTCAGACAAGGACAAAAACATAAATATGAATAAAAGTTGGGAATCTCATCTTTGCTTTATGTTGAAGTATTAGAGTAAATGTAAAAAAATACATACAGCTGTTTTCTGAGACATATTAGTCTGTTCTGCAGAAGATTGTTAGTAAAGATGTCAGTCGACACAGTACACAGACATAACCTAGAAATCCCAGGAAGTGTCTTATGTTAGAAAAGCGAAGTGAGTTGAAAATTTATAAATATTTAGAGGAAAATTGAAACATCTGATCAATAAGGGCCACTCAGAGAACTGGCCAATCTGGCTTTCCTTTCATTTCATATCACACGATAGTCATTAAAAATTATGGCCCATCATTTATTGATTGTCTGCAATTGGCTATTCAAATCTATATATTTTAGCAATGCTCTTATTCATGAAACAAATCTACTTTTTCTATAGACCATTTATTTTTGTGAGTAAAATAAAATGAAATATGATAGTATTGGCCTTATCCTTTAAATGAGGTTCAATTTACAAGGATGCTTGGTATTATGTTTTGGGTTGTTAGATTATGTTACCGGAGAGCTGACTTTCATATTTTGGATTGAAATTAACTTTGAGATTAAAAAATGTCAGCTACTCATTCACTCAAAGCATGTGGTTGACCTGAATTGGTTGTCTTAAGTGCTGTGGCATGTGTGGTTTGTACTGTGCATTGCGGGGGTTATTCTTGGCCTCAGTAACCCTTTCTTCTCAGAGAGATAGGATCAAATTTGTGTTTCAAAAAAGTATTCTGGTTATACTGTGGAGAAGTGAATGGAAGGGGCATAATTGGACGAAGGAGGAAAGTTGGGTAGGTATTCCAATAATCCGAGTTAGGAACACAATATTATCCATTAGTTAAGAGTATGGACTCTGAATCTGCCTGTCTGGGTTGGAATACAGCATCTCCTACTAGCTGTCTGACTTTGGGTAAGTCACTTAATCTCCCCGTGTTCCAATTTTCCTATCAGTAATTTGGGAATAATAATCTTTCCTACCTCGAGGGTTAGCGTAAGAAATAAATGAGTTCATGTACCATGCCAGGCCACAGGGCAAGCCCAAGATACATGGTATAAGCTATTAGTGAACTAGGATGGTTGGAATGGAGAGAGAAATAAGGGGACCACCTTTGAGTATATTTAGGTATTAGGATGACCTTGACTTAGTGATGGTCTGACTGTGGAGGCGGATTGGGAGAAGGTCCTTCACTGAAATACAAGTACTGGTAGAGAACAAGGGATTGTGGGAGTGATGGGGACTTCCAAATAAAATAGTCTTTTTTTTTTTTTTTAAAGAGTGATGATTCTATGCCAAAGTATTTTGATAATATTCTTTGTTTTGCATGGAGTAGAACACATGGGATGAGTTAAGTCCGTGGGAAAGATTTTAAAAATTAGGAGTTCTGAGCGTCACACAATTGCTCCTTGACTGAGTTTCTCAAGGTGAGAGATGTCCCTTTTGGGGGACATGTTTCTGCGTGCAGTGCCAGCCCTGCATCCATCTTCTCTTAAAGAGGTTTTGGTTAGCATTAGAACTTTTCATAAGTGCGCCGATCTTGTGGTATAAAAGCATTATTAGCACGATAAAGCCTTTAAAAAAAATCGGATAATACAATGAATGAGCTATTATGAGTATGTATAAATCCCAGGTAATTGCAGTTTGTTCTTTATAGCTAATGATTTTTACTTGTATTCTTTTTTTATGGGGCTGTCCTAAAATATGTTTATACTTACATGGCTTGTTAAATGAGAATGTGTATATATTCTCTTTTTCTTCCAGTTTTATTGAGTTATAATTGACATACAGCCCTCTATAAGTTTAAGGCATGAAGCGTAATGATTTGACTCACATACAGCATGAAATGATTATCACAGTAAGTTTAGTGAACATTCATTTCATATAGATACAAAATAAAAGAAAAATTAAAAAATTTTCTTTGTGATGAGAACTCTTAGGATTTACTTTCTTAACTACTCTCATATGTAACATTCAGCAGTGTTAATTACATTTATCATGCGGTACATTACATCCCTAGTATTTATTTATCATGTAGAACTGGAATTTCGTACCTTTTGACTACCTTCATCCAATTTCTTCTCCCGCGCCCTTCACCTCTGATAACTACAAATCTGATCTCTTTTTCTATGAGTTTGCTTGTTTTTTTTTTTAATTTTTAAATTTAATTTTATTTATTTTTTTATACAGCAGGTTCTTATTAGTCATCCATTTTATACACATCAGTATTGTTTTTGAAGTGTAAGTGACCAACAACACTCTGTTAGTGCCTGGTGCACAACATAATGATTCGTTATTTCTGTATATTACAAAATGATCACCAAGATAGGTCTAGTTACTGTTTGTCACCATACACAGTATTATTGACTATATTCCCCACAATGTACGTTTCATTCCCGTGACTGATTTATTCTGAAACTGGAAGTTTGTCCCTCTCCAGCTCCCTCACCTGTTTCACTCACCCCCTCACCTCCCCTCTGGTGACCATCTGTTCGTCCTCTGTATTTATGACTCTGTTTCTGTTTTGTTATGTTTATTCTTTTTTGTTTGTCTGTTTTTAGAATCCACATAGAAATAAAAGCATACACGATTTGCCTTCTCTGTCTGACTTATTTCACTTAGCACAATATCCTTTAGGTCTATCCAAGAGCTTATTCTTTTTTTACTTTTAATACCTGAGTAATATTCCCTTGTGTACATACACCGCGTCTTCTTTACCCAGGCATCTATTGATGGGCACTTAGGTTGTTTCCATGTCTTGGCTATTGTGAGTAATGCTGCTATGAACATTGGGGTACATTATTAGTGTTGGTTTTTTTTTTTCTTTAGAAAAATATCCAGAAGTGGAATTGCTGGATTGTATGGTAGTTCTATTTTTAATTTTTTGAGGAACCTCTATAATGTTTTCCATAGTGGCTGCACCAATTTACATTTCCACCAACAGTACATGAGGGTTCCCCTTTCTCCATATCTTGCCAACATTTGTTATTTGTTGTCTTTTGGATGACAGCCATTCTAATGGGTGTGAGGTGATAGCTCGTTGCGGTTTTGATTTGCATTTCCCTGATGATTAGTGATGTTGAGCATCTTTTCATGTATCTGTTGGCCATCTGTATGTCTTCTTGGGAAAAATGTCTATTCAGGTCCTCTGCCCATTTTTTAATTGGGTTGATTTTGTTTTTGATGTTGAGTTGTACGAGTTATTTGTACATATTGGATATTAACCCCATATCAGATGTAGGATTTGAAAATCTCCTCCCCCATTCAGTAGGCTGCCTTTTCAAACTTGTTGATGGTTTCTGTCACTGTGGGAAAGCTTTTAAGTTTGATATAGTCCCATAGCCAGAATTCTTTTTTAATGCTTTATAATTCTTTGAATTCCTCAAGTAGGGTGTTAAGTAAATAAGTGCTCAAAAATTTGATGAATTATGATATCAACTCTCTGTATTTTTCAATATGTTGATTCTTTTGTTTTTTATGTAAAAGGGCATTTACTTTCAGGCAAATGCATGTGATTGTATGCCAATTTCAATGAATTATCCTTTCTATTTCCCCTGTTCTTCTAGTCTGCTCCCAGTTTTCAAGAGGAGTATATGCTATTTTTGGATTTTATGACAAGAAGTCTGTAAACACCATCACATCATTTTGTGGAACTCTCCATGTGTCCTTCATCACTCCCAGCTTCCCGACAGATGGCACCCATCCATTTGTCATTCAGATGCGACCGGACCTCAAAGGAGCTCTTCTCAGCTTGATTGAGTACTACCAATGGGATAAGTTTGCATACCTCTATGACAGTGACAGAGGTAAGTGACAATATCCTTCTCCCTTTGTATTGGGCCAAATTCAGTGCCCACACTTGATACTTACATGTGACTTTATAGGGTTATGTAAGTGTGTTGAAGGCCAAGGGTAACTTGGCTTAATTATGCTGTGTAAATGAGTAATGCAATTCAAAACCTGGGTAACATATTTAGAGTAAAACAAACAAGCAAAAACGTTGTGGCTGTGCCATTTACAGAGATACATTGTGTCCACACAATGCCCGAATGTTCAGTTGTAATGCACAGAGCACTTTCTGGTACCAGCAGCTAAGACCCTAGGATGACTATATTCCCAGTCCAGGGTTAGTGAAGTGACGGCCTTGAAAATTGGTTTAAGTAAGATTTGAATAAATATATAAATAAGAACGTCTACAGAAATGTATTGACATTAAATATTTCCACGTGCAAAAAATTTTATCAGGAGGGACAGTTGTTATTAACCCTGCTTTAGAATGAGATCCCTGAATCTCAGAGAAGTTGATTTTTTCATGAGCCACCCATGTGTGGTTCAGCTGAACTCAGGTCTTTTGACAGCAGACCTGTGCTTTGTCACAGCTCTTCTACAGCTATTTACGAGGAGATGTTTTGGATTAGAATGCCAATTAGATGGAGTCCTGGCTCATTTTACTAGTTTTTATTTCAGGGGTAAGGGTACTTCCTTTGTGTTTCCCGCATCATTTGTTGTGAAGTTTGGTACTAGCGGACCTGATTGGCTTACGTGTCATAGAATTTCAGATATTTCTAACCATTCCTGGGTCTGTGATTCAGCTTCAGTGGGTCTGTGTACTTCATAACATCGAATGAACATTTTGTGCACATGAACGTAGATGATTTTTCTCGAGACAGCATCCACCAACAGATTCAGAAGTATTGGCAACCACCATTGCCAGAGTACCTACGATCAGTCTGGAGACATTGGCTACAGCAGTCACAGCCCAGCACGCTCCAGCCTCGTGTCTGATTCCCTGTCCCGGCCTCCAGTCCTGAGAATGAGAAGGCCCCGCGGAAAAGCCAGTCAGCACTACACACACTGAGAAGAAAGACTCTGTCAACAACTTTCCCGCTGCTCTGACAAGGGAGAGCCTTGCTGTACACATGGGGAGTGAAATACTCAAACACAGAACAGTTGAGAGTAAATACGGATTCCGGTGTGCTGGATGGCTCTGGAGCATCCTTCTGATCAGTGTGATACGGGGCTTATCACCATCTTCCTCTTGCCCTCTGCTACGTCCTCTTTAACTCTTGTCTTCTCTTCATAGTATTTCTACCATCTAAATGTCTTTTACTTCTAGCCACTCTTCTGTGTCATTGTCATGACTCCAGGCCAGGACAGCCCCATGTGTTCATCCTTCATCTTTCCATTTCTGTACTTGTTTCTCTTCAATCCATTTTCCGTAAAGGAGCCAGAAGTTTTGAATGCTTTCATTTATTTTTTAATTTAATTTTGTTTTATATTGGGGTATAGTTGACTTAACAATGTTGTGTTAGTTTCAGGTGTACAGCAAAATGATTCAGTTATAATATACATATATCCATTCTTTTCCAGATTCTTTTCCATTATAGGTTATTACAAGATATTGAGTAGAATTCCCTGTGCTATATAGTAGGTCCTTGTTGTTTATCTATCTTATATCTAGTAGTGTGTACATGTTAATCCCAAACTCTTAATTTATCCCTCCCCTCCACCTTTCCCCTTGGGTGACCATAAGTTTGTTTTCTATTTCTGTGAGTCTGTGTCTGTTCTGTAAATAAGTACATTTGTATCATCTTTTCAGATTCCACATATAAGTGATATCATATATTTGTCTTTCTTTGTCTGACTTACTTTGCTGAATATGATAATCTCTAGGTCCATCCATGTTGCTGCAAATGGCATTATTTTATTCTTTTTTATGTCTGAGTAATATTCCATTGTGTATACGTACCACATCTTCTTCATCCATTTTTCTGTTGATGGACATTTTGGTTGCTTCCATGTCCTGGATATTGTAAATAGCGCTGCAATGGATATTGGGGTGTGTGTTATCTTTTCGAATTATGGTTTTCTCTGGGTATATGCCCAGGAGTGGGATTGCAGGATCAGATGGTAGCTCTATTTTTTGAATGCTTTTAAATGCTTTACTGACCACATTACTCCTTTGCTTAAAATACTCCAGTGGCTCCTCGTTATAATGAGGATAAAACTGAAATTTCTTAACATGACTGTAGGGTGTTATAGTATCTGGTTCCTGCCCACTTATACTACTGCCTTGCTCACTCACTGGGCTAAACCCATCTCACTAATATTTCACTTTCTCAGATGCACCAAATTCTTTCACCTTGAATCTCTGCACAGACTTCTAAATTTTTCTCCTTCAGGTCTTAGTTTATATAACATTCCCACAGAGGTGCATTTCATATTGTTATCTTCTCTCAAAGCAATCTTTTCTTTTCCTACATAGTACTTATCACAATTTATAATTAATATTGATGTTCATTTTTTCACCCAAGAAGTGAGCTCCCAGTATATTCTAGGGACTGTTTTGATCACACAGACTAAGCTTTATTCTTTTAATTTAAGATCTGGCTCTAAGCCCAGGAAGACAATGCCCTGGCAGTACCCACTACACCTAACTGTACATACAGCACTTAAGATAATGCTAGCACAGACTTGATGTCAATTAATAGCATTAATAAATGAATGAGTTGAGCATCTGTGTATTTCAAGTTTGAGAGGATATTAGAACCTGAATCTTGCTTGCTAAATTGAAGGATCAGAGATGAATTCTCTCTACTCTTTGACTAGGTGCAGGGAGGTCTTTTCACTTTAGGGACACACTTCAGCGTCACTATGGATCTGATGATGATGGATGGACTTATGTACTTGTGAAAAGAACCTGAGACATTTTTAATGATTTTATTAACACTTTATGAATGTTAAGTGCAATTGAAATGATGCGATAATCTCCAATCATTAAATTATACAAATTGATTTGAGTTCGAGTGCATCTGTGGAGAGGTCAACATTACAGTGATAATATTAAATAATTATATATTAAAGCCAAAACTGACATTATGGATACATTTTCAAGATATTTTCAAATGGGTACTCATTTTTTAATATGAAGAGTATTACACTGGCTTTTCCTCTGAATCTATTTTCAGAGATAAATGTGTAAGACTCAAAATACTGGCAAAAGATTTGACCTTTATGTAATGTTTTACTTGACTCGTGGAAATGGCATGTTTGCTCTCTGATTTTTTCTTATTAATTACAATTGTTATAGCTTTGCTGTCATATCACATTTTAAAACGTTTATTCATACATTTATCACATGAACTGTTTTTTCTCCCCCTATGGTCCTTAACCCATTTCTCTTACACTTTAAGGAAGCACCTCCTTGTTTTTGTGTTACACGACTTGAGAATGAATCTGTGTGCCCTTACTATATTATGGGTGCTTTTAAAAATAGGTTCCATGATTTGATCTTTCAAGTTATGTCTCCATATGCCTCAATTTCAAAGAGTTTTGTCTGTTTTTGATGTGGCACTCTTTCCAGGTCCTTGACCATAAGGATTTGTTTTTAATAATCTTTAATTTTCTGAGAGTCTAGATCAGGTAAACATATTGTTCAATTTTAATTTCTAAATATATGAATTGATGTTCTTTTGAATAGCCCAAGCATGAGAATGGCTGTCCAACATTCTGCACTGAATACAAGCTAGATGAAAAAGACACAGTTTTTCTATGCTTCTTCTTTGCACTGCTTTTAACTAGGACTGCCAGTGAAACCTTTCCTGATTCCAACTATCCATCCAAAGGCCGAGCAACAAGTCCAGGAGACTACATCCCAATTGTAGACAATGGAAGACATGGATGCATCCTGATCTTTGTATAGGTTTTTGACTATTTCAAGTTTACCGGTGAGAGGATTGCTGAAACTGTTCACTTGGTGCCATGTGACCCTTTAGGAATGCTGGTGTCTTCTCTTTATCCAAGTCATGTGGCAGCAGCCTGGCACTCCTCAATGGATAACCCAACACCCTTCCTAAAAGTTCCAGAGAGAGGAGGTAGATGGCAGGGAGAGGAGGTAGATGGATCTTCAACCCATTTGAGGTATAGAGTCATGGGGTTGCCTATGTTAATGTATTCAATGTAGGTTTGTCTTTGGATACACATGTACTACATTTGAACCAGGACTTAATCAAAATGTGGTTTTTATTTATTGGGTCAGTGTTAATAAGGTAAGGTCGTACATTTCTGTAGACAGTTGGTAAAACCAGCACTAATGCTTTTATAACTTGGTTTTAATTTTGAACCACACTATTTGTCCCCTGAAGGAAAGGCACATTGATTCCAGTCCCAAAAAAGGCATCATGCCTAGAATAAAAATGCTTCCAGATTATAAATTGCTTTTATGATGTTCCTGAGAAAGTCAATGAGGGAAATATATGTTAATCTAATCTGGCCTAGGCATGCTGCTGTGATTTAGTGATCATAAAATATTAATTTCTGTGCCTGAAAGATGAATAAGGGCTGTGAATTTTAAATGAAATAAAAAAATATTTTCAAGAAGAAAGACATGGTCTAAATGAAATATACCTATATGCAGTAGTCAATTTTAATTCCACCTATTAATGTGCAAACTAAGGCATTTAGACTTCACCTGTTTCGGGGCTGAAGGTTTTTCTGTAACTTTGTCACAGGCTTAGGAGCACTAACTTAAGATGCGACTGTGAACTACTGATAGTTCTTGGAGAGAGTTTTAGGGAGAGTGTCAGCTTACAAATAGGGTATACAGCTGTAACTAGTCCAGCAACGATTAGACACACGAAGAAGTAATATAATACAGAAGTAAGTAGGCAGTGCTTTAGCTATTCTTTATTTTATCCAGAAGTCTGAACATTTAGTAGAGTGTAGAACTTAATTTTATACTCCTGTCATATTCTTCAGGTTTTTCAGAACATATTTTAAATATATTTCTTAGGAAGAGCAGTTAATTTTCCAAATTTTTTTTCTATTTGTAGATGAACAATGGTATATCTCAAGTTCTCTTTGTCATAAGCAATAAAATAATAAGAAATTAAACCAAGATTTAAATGTCCTGATTTAGTGGTACAGATACTAGAGTTGAATAACCAGCTACTAATGTTTTTAAACAAACTGATACTTATATAGAATTCCCAGTGTCCATACAAGTTTATATTCTGAATTAAGGGATGAGTGTATTTATAAAGATACTTCTAGGCTGGTTTGTGTGGAAGGGAAGGAGGTGATACTCTCTCTCTTAATTGGAATGTGTTACCAAGAGACAAAGGGCATCAATTTGTGTTGTGTATGAATAATTTAATTTCACCATAATATTTGTGATATGCATTTTCAGTGATTTTTTTAAATTTTAAAATGATCTATTAATTTTAAACTAACCAGACATAATACAAAACTCTTAGTTGTAGGAAAAGGGCAGATCAAGTTGAGAAAGTATTTGAGAGAGTCAGTTGCTACTACTAAAAAAAAAAATCAAATCTGAGAATATTGATTAATAAGCATGGGACAGTAGTCTCTTCAAAATGTGAGACAGATCATGCCATGGTTTGTGAATTATTTCTGGCTGTCCTTAGGAGATAACTGAATAATATTCAGTGTCTTCTGATGAAACTAAATTCATCGTCTGATTACGTACCACTTGGGCAGTTTAGCATCTTTAATAAATGGATGTATTTTTTTTAGGTTTCATAGGTTACAAAATATTAATTCTAAGAGTTTTAATAACAGAATCCACACCAACTGTGAGTTATTTTTTGATACATAAAATGGATGAGTTTGCATCAGCTATTTCTTTAAATGCATTTTTATTGATTTTATATATATATATCCTCTCCATATTTTGGACAAGGTGAACTGCCAATAAATGTTAAGTTTAGAAAAATCACTTGAGATTCATTTACACGTTGGCATTTATATTTAAAATTTCTTGTTATATATGTTGAAGGATAGGACAGAATATCAAGAACATCACCACTTGAAACTAACTTAGTATGTGGTAAAGTTCATAATTAAATTAAAGCAACATGAAATAATGTATTGCCTAGAAGAAAGGAAGCTCACGTGTAAGTGCTGAATGGTAATACGTAGTATGTAGAACACCACCCATGGATGTGTTGTTTTAAAGAGGTGACAAGGAAGAGTCACATCATGACTGGAATGTGGAAAAGTAGGACCTTGACAGTGGAAAAGGTTTAGAAAATTAGCTTTTTTTCCTACTTGGAAAAAAAAACTGAATAAACTTAATCAGTGTTGTCAAGCACATTGATAGCTGTTGAGTTGATCATGATGATCAACTTTGGTTCTATCTTCACTGATGATGAAAAACAGGAAAAGAATTTGAAATGCATCCTGGAAGGATTTAATTTACTTACAGTGAACGGAAATCATAGGTGATCTGTGAAGTTTTTAAAAGAAGTTTTATCATTAATAGATTTTTTACAATGGCATGTGGTCTCTGTTTAAGTTATCCCTTGAGTAATTCTTGAGTACCCTATATTTTTTGTTACAAGACTGGATGGAGGAAGCTAATTTTGTTGTTTTGCCCAAAAAAACCCCACAAAATTCATTTTAAGTTTAATTATCGTTCGACTTTTCAATTTGAAATAAAAGTAAATTATTTTCCATTTTCATTATGAAATATGTTAAATAACAACATGGACAGAATAATGTGAAGGCCTGCAAGGACACTTACGCCAGGTTTATTAATGATGGGTAAGACGAATCTGGTTTTATCTCTACCTTCTGTTCCTGACAAGTATTTTGAAGCAAATACCTGACATCCTGTTATTTCAGCTGTAAATATTTCAGTTTATATTTTGAAAGAACAATTCTCTTGGTTTAAATATAACTACAATATCATTATCATATATGGACAAGTTAACAGTAATTCATCACTAGCATCATCTATTTTTTTTTCACAGTTTGTTTGAATCAGGATAAAAGTGAGGCCCATATATCCAGTTGGTTAACATATCTCTTTAGGCTTTTATAAGGTAATGTAGAGTTTCCCACAGTCTGGACTTTGGTTAGCATGTTACTCTGTGCCATATATTCGTTATAAAAGGGTAATTAGATCTAGATGCTTCCTGAGATTCATGTTCACTTCTTGGCATGAATATTTCGTAGGTGGTGTTGAGTATGGCCATTTGAAGGCACGTAACTTCTCCGCATCTCTCTTTTTGTTTCGTTAGCAGCAGTTAACGATTTCTTGCCTTGATTCATTAATTCAGAAGGTGTTACGAGATTGGTCGTAATTCTGAATCTATATTCGTTCATCATTTATTAGCTGGAGTTTTTCCAAAAAAACCAAAACAAGTCCCTTAATTAACTATTACCCTGAGTAGAGTTCATATAGGAGAGGCGGGAAAATGCTTGTTTCTTTACCTTTATTTACCAGTTTTCAAAATAATAACTTGGCTCCTTAGCATCCATCAAAGGCAATAAAATGTTTGTCTTAAATGTCATTACTAATCTATGGATTAGAAAATGTATGTATTTAAGTCTTTTGCAGTTATTATTCTTATTGCTATTCCAACTGCATCATCTCTGTTTAAAGTGATTCTCATCAAATTTGCTCCTGGGTCTTTTGACACGAGGCTGATAGTTTTGGAGAGCTTTTCTTGCTTTGGGGGGGTCACAAGGTGTTCTAGGCTCATCTTATATACCCTTGGCAATATGGAATCAATGAAAATTTTAATGATATTTTCCAGGTTCGGGTAATTTTCAACAACATTTAGAATACGCATTTTTTTGCTGTGGTAAATAGATTTCAATGAAGTTTAGTACATGAATAAAGCTTCTAGAGTCATGTGTTCACATTAGGGAAACCCCAGATTTTATGGGTAAAAAGGGTCCAATATTCTTGTCTTTCTAGAATAAAGAAGATGATGTGATGAGTCCTGAATTCGTTTTGGAGCCTTGATTTTTGTTGTTCATTAAGCTATTCATAGAAATGTTGAATTTGGGTTGTCTGTGGAGAGTTGAAGTGACATGGAAGACAGGTCTATATAACTAGTTTTCCAAGTGCTAAACTGCAGCATTAACTTTAGGAAAGATGTTCCCAAGTTGTTTTCCCTCCCAATCCTACATATGAGGCAATGTGTGACCAATTAAAAGTAAAAATACAATTTTCGGTATGACCTAAGTCGTATGATGCTATAAACAAAGTTACTAATGACGAGTAAAGTGGTCTCACGTTTGGAAAGTTAAGTAAATGTAACCAATCTGTTCTAGAAAACTAACTGCTGCCATGTGGTTGGTAAGTGAACATTTAATTTCTACAGGATTAGTCCCAGTAACAAAAATGATATAACAGAGGCTGAGGGAAAAAAAAATAACAACAACTGCCAACCAGAAAACGATAGGAGGAAATCGAGCAGCTTCAGAGATGATTGGTTTTTAGACTCACGTAGACCCACAGAGATTCACTGAAAATAGACTCAACGTCTTCAGGATAATAATGTGCAATGATAGCATGTCGTACATAAAGAAATATTTTTTTCTATTCTATACAAGAAAGAATGGATGTCCTTTGATTTCACTAAAACCAGAGGTAGGGAATTTCCTGGCAGCCCAGTGGTTATAGGACTAGGCGTTTTCAGTGCGGAGGTCACGGGGTCAATTCCTGGTCGGGGAGCTAACATCCCTCAAGCTGCACCGTGTGGCCAAACAGACAAACAGACAAAACCCCCCAAACCCCAGAGGTATTAAAACATCCCACTTTGGTAATGTCCAAAAGAAAACAGCTGAGAAGCCCGGATGAAGGGGGTCCAGTGTTCCCAGGTAGAGGAAAGAGTTCCTGATGCGAAGTGGCGATGGGTGGGCGTTGCTAAGGGTCATAGCTGTAGCTGTTTACAGGTGTCAGCATCCCCTCGTTGCAGAGAAGTAGCAGCCTGCCGGACGCGTTGTCAGTTTCGCAGCGCGCGTCTCCGCTGGTCGAGCCTTGCCATCAGGCCCCGTGTCTCTCTGCTTTCCTAGGCTTGTCCACCCTGCAGGCGGTGCTGGATTCCGCTGCTGAAAAGAAGTGGCAAGTGACTGCCATCAACGTGGGGAACATCAACAATGAAAAGAAAGATGAGACCTACCGCTCGCTCTTCCAGGATCTGGAGCTAAAAAAGGAGCGGCGTGTCATCCTGGACTGTGAACGGGACAAAGTCAACGACATCGTGGACCAGGTTGGCTCCTGCCCGTTTCCTAGGGCGCCCAGTCGCGCGCGCGCGTGCAGCCTCGGCGTTTGCCGGGAGCGTTTCGGGGCGGTGCTTGAGCAGCGGGTTTCCCCAGGGCCCGCGGAGGACCCGGCAAGGATCAGCGGTGACCTCCTCCCTGGCTTCACTTAGCGAGAGCGGGGCGCCCCCCAGTAGTGCCGGCACGTCACACTAACCGTTACCTGTATGCAAGGTACAGGTCCTGACCGTGTGGTCTATCGTGGTGTCCTAAATTTTGATATTTTGAAGTGGAAATTTAAAATTCAGTTCTTTTGAACTCTTAAGACAGAAAGAAATAGGCAGGCATTAAGTGGAAATAAGTCTGGGTCCTAAGGGACAAGTGAGTAATTCATGGATTCTTTGGCAAGACGTGAAGTACTTCAAGCATGAGGATATAGTGTGGTGTGCTAAACCTGGACTGCTGTCTGAGTGGATTTCGGGCTGCAGAAGAAGCATGCATTTATTTTTCCAAGAAGTAATTTTTTCCCTAAGTAGGTAGGTTTTGTGTCACTGTGAAACTATTAATCTATGAAAATAAAATATGTAGGAGTGATACATGCAGTCCTTGCTGCTTGAAAAGTAAACTAGATGTGTTAATTCGCATTATGTTAAAGAATAATATGATACCAGAGGTATCTGTGCTCATCACATCACCTTGCTTCCTTTTAAGCTCTTTCAGGATGGGACGGCCATGCAGTGATTTCCACACCGTAGAAATAAAATCCGCTGTGTTATGCAGGTAGGGTAGGTGACCAGAGCTGGTGGTAAAAAGCATCAGCATTTACTGCCTAAGGTCTCCTCCACTGGTATCTGCTTCTTTTCCGGCTGAAAATGTACATTTATAATATTTTCCTTGGAATAATTATATATATATGTTATACGTTTATGTATGTCACTTACATACATAAATATGTATATAAAATTATTCCTTGGAATAATATAGGATTGGAAGAAAAATACACAATTAAGTATGCATATCGGGCTTCCCTGGTGGCGCAGTGGTTGAGAGTCCGCCTGCCGATGCAGGGGACACGGGTTCGCGCCCCGGTCCGGGAAGATCCCACGTGCCGCGGAGCGGCTGGGCCCGTGAGCCATGGCCGCTGAGCCTGCGCGTCCGGAGCCTGTGCTCCGCAACGGGAGAGGCCACAGCAGTGAGAGGCCCGCGTACCACAAAAAAAAAAAAAAAAAAAAAAAAAAAAAAAAGTATGCATATCTTGGCCCTTCTTAGGCTTTGAGGAGAAAATTAGGTTCACTAATCTGTAAAACAAAGCATTTTGCAAACATAAACCTTGATGAACCCTTAATTGTTATAGAATAATACAGGGCCTAAGATATACAAATTGGATCTCTCATGAAATATTGAATAACTGAATAAAACTAGCTTGTTATGACAACAAACTAAATGTTTTATGTTAGAGAGGTCAACATTTCAGTAGAACAGTCTTGATTTTTGTCTCCGGAGAGGAAGCTGGGATTGTTTTGAACACGAAGGCCTCTTGTTCAAATGTGAACCTAACAACTCATTTGAATTTCAGAGGAGATTCTCATTAAAACTGAATTTTGATAATAGTTGTTAGTCTTTGTTTTAAAAATTTAGGTGTTCATGACTCATCATAATACAAGTTGCTGAAAGCCTATATGAAAATAATTCTTTCCAGAACTAGAAGAGAGAAACTACAAAAGAAACTGGGAATATATGGAATGGAATTTTTTTTAATCTTTTTTTTTTAACTTTTTATTTTATATTGGAGTATAGTTGATTAAAAATGTTGTGATAGTTTCAGCTGTACAGCAAAGTGATTCAGTTATATATATACATGTATCTATTCTTTTTCAAACAATTTTCCCATTTAGGTTGTTACATAACACTGAGCAGAGTTCCCTGTACTATACAGTAGGTCTTTGTTGGTTATCCATTTTATTTTTTAATAGATCTTTAGTGGAGTATAATTGCTTCACAATACTGTGTTAGTTTCTGTTGCACAACAAAGCGAATCAGCCATATGCATACACATGTCCCCATATCCCCTCCCTCTTGCGTCCCCCTCCCACCCTCCCTATCCCACCCCTCTAAGTCATGGCAAAGCACTGAGCTGATCTCCCTGTGCTATGCTGCTACTTCACACCAGCCAACTATTTTATATTCGGTAGTCTGTATATGTCGATGCTACTCTCACTTCACTGCAGCTTTGCCCTCCCACTCCATGTCATCAAGTCCATTCTCTATGTCTACCTCTTTATTTCTGCCCTGCAACTAGGTTCATCGGTACCATTTTTTTTTTTTTTTAGATTCCATATATATGTGTTAGTATATGGTATTTGTTTTTCTCTTTCTGACTTACTTCACTCTGTATGACAGACTCTAGGGCCAACCACCTCAATACAAATAATTCAGTTTCTTTTCTTTTCATAGCTGAGTATTATTGCATTGTATATATGTGCCACATCTTCTTTATCCATTCATCTGTCGATGGACACTTAGGCTGCTTCCATGTCCTGGCAGTTGTAAACAGTGCTGCAATGAACATTGTGGTACATGACTCTTCTTGAATTATGGTTTTCTCAGGGTATATGCCCAGTAGTGGGATTGCTGGGTCATATGGTAGTTCTATTTTTAGTTTTTTAAGGAATTTCCATACTGTTTTCCATAGTGGCTGTATCAATTTACATTCCCACCAACAGTGCAGGAGGGTTCCCTTTTCTCCACACCCTCTCAGCATTTATTGTTTGTAGATTTTTTGATAATGGCCATTCTCAATGGCGTGAGGTGATACCTCAATGTAGTTTTGATTTGCAGTTCTCTAATAATTGGTGATGTTTAGCATCTTTTCATGTGCCTCTTGGCCATCTGTATGTCTTCCTTGGTGAAATGTCTATTTAGGTCTTCCCCCCACTTTTTTTTTTTAATATGATAAATGATTTATTTCTCCATGTCATTATTCTTAAATTAATACCCTCTATCATCACGTTAATTTTTCACAAACTGTATTACTCTTTTTTTTAACATCTTTATTGTAGTATAACTGTTTTACAATAGTGTGTTAGTTTCTGCTTTACAACAAAGTGAATCAGTTATACATATACATATGTTCCCATATCTCTTCCCTCTTGCGTCACCTTCCCTCCCACCCTCCCTGATCTCGTCTGTTCCCCCCATTTTTTAACAGGATTATTTGTTTTTTTGATATTGAGCTCCATGAGCTGTTTGTATATTTTGGAGATTAACCCTTTGTCTGTTTGAAGAGGCTGTCTTTTCTTCATTGTATGTTCTTGTCTCCTTTGTCATGAATTAGGTGACCATATGTGCGTGGGTTTATCTCTGGGCTTTCTATCCTGTTCCATTGATCTATATTTCTGTTTTTGTGCCAGTACCATAATGTCTTGATTACCGTAGCTTTGTAGTATAGTCTGAAGTCAGGGAGCCTGATTCCTCCAGCTCTGTTTTTCTTTCTCAAGATTGGTTTGGCTATTCGGGGTCTTTTGTGTTTCCATACGAATTGTAAAATTTTTTGTTCTAATTCTGTGAGAATGCCATTGGTAGTTTGATAGGGATGGCATTGAATCTGTAGATTGCTTTGGGTAGTATAGTCATTTTCACAATATTGATTCTTCCAATCCAAGAACATGGTATATCTCTCCATCTGTTTATGTCATCTTCGATTTCTTTCAACAGTGTCTTATACTTTTCTGAGTACAAGTCTTTTTGCCTCCTTCTGCAGGTTTATTCCTAGGTATTTTATTCTTTTTGTTGCAGTGGTAAATGGGAGTGTTTCCTTAATTTCTCTTTTTGATTTTTCATCGTTGGTGTATAGGAATGCCAGAGATTTCTGTGCATTGTTTGTATCCTGCAACCTTACCAAAATTCATTGATTAGCTCTAGTAGTTTTCTGGTGGCATCTTTAGGATTCTCTATGTATAGTATAATGTCATCTGCAAACAGTGACAGTTATACTTCTTCTTTTCCAATTTGTATTATTTTATTTCTTTTTCTTCTCTGATTGCTGTGGCTAGGACTTCCAAAACTATGTTGAATAAGAGTGGTGAGAGTGGACATCCTTGTCTTGTTCCTAATCTTAGTGGAAATGCTTTCAGTTTTTCACCATTGAGTATGATGCTTGCTGTGGGTTTGTCATATATGGCCTTTATTATGTTGAGGTAGGTTCCCTCTATGCCCGCTTTCTGAAGAGTTTTTATCATAAATGGGTGTTGAATTTTGTGAAAAGCTTTCTCTACATCTATTGAGGTGATCATATGGTTTTTATCCTTCAATTTGTTAATATGGTGTATCACATTGATTGATTTGTGTATATTGAAGAATCCTTGCATCCCTGGGATAAATCCCACTTGATCATGGTGTATGATCCTTTTAATGTGCTATTGGATTCTGGTTGCTAGTATTTTGTTCAGGATTTTTGCATCTATGTTCATCAATGATATTGGTTTATAATTTTCATTTTTTGTGATATCTTTTTCTGATTTTGGTATCAGGGTAACGGTGGCTTCATTGAATGAATTTAGGATTGTTTCTCCCTCTGCAATTTTTTGGTAGAGTTTGAGAAGGATCGGTGTTAACTCTTCTGTAAATGTTCAATAGAATTCGCCTGTGAAGCCATCTGGTCCTGGACTTTTGTTTGTTGGAAGATTTTAAATTATGGTTTCAATTCTATTACTTGTGACAGGTCTGTGTATATTTTCTAATTCTTCCTGGCTCAGTCTTGGAAAATTGTACCTTTTGAAGAATTTGTCCATTTCTTCGTGGTTGTCTATTTTATTGGCATATGGTTGTTTGTAGTAGTCTCTTATAATCCTTTGTATTTCTGCTGTGTCAGTTGTGATTTCTCCTTTTTCATTTCTAATTCTGTTGATTTGAGTCTTCTCCCTTTTTTTCTTGGTGAGTCTGGCTAAGGGTTTATCAATTTTGTTTATCTTCTCAAAGAACCAGATTTTATCTTTATTATTTCTTTCCTTCTACTGACTTTGGGTTTTCTTTGTTCTTCTTTCTCTAGTTGTTTTAAGTGTAGGTTTAGATTGTTTATTTGAGATTTTTCTTGTTTCTTGAGGTGAGATTGTATTGCTATAAACTTCCCTCTTAGAACTGCTTTTGCTGCATCCCGTAAGTTTTGGGTCATCGTGTTTTCATTGTCATTTGTTTCTGTGTATTTTTTTATTTTTTCAGTGATCCCTTGGTTATTTAGTAGTGCACTGTTTAGCCTCCATGTATTTGTGTTTTTTACAGTTTTTTTCCTATAATTGATTTCCAATCTCATAGTGTTGTGGTCAGAAAAGATGCTTGATAAGATTTCAGTTTTCTTAAATTTTCTGAGGCTTGATTTGTGACCCAGGATGTGATCTGTCCTGGAGAATGTTCCATGTGAACTTGAGGTAAAAGTGTATTCTGCCACTTTTGAGTGGAATGTTCTATAAATATCAATTAGATCTATCTGGTCTATTGTGTCATTTAAAGCTTGTGTTTCCTTACTTATTTTCTGTTTGGATGGTCTGTCCATTGGTGAAAGTGGGGTGTTAAAGTCCCCTACTATTATTGTTTTACTGTCGATTTCTCCTTTCATGGTTGTTAGCATTTACCTTATGTATTGAGGTGCTCCTATGTTGAATGCATAAACATTTATAATTGTTATATCTTCTTCTTGGATTGATCCTTTGATCGTTATGTAGTGTCCCTCCTTATCTCTTGTAACAGTCTTTATTTAAAATCTATTTTATCTGATAGGAGTATTGCTACTCCAGCTTTCTTTTGATTTCGATTTGCATGAAACATCTTTTTCCTTCCTTTCACTTTCAGTCTGTATGTGTCCTTAGGTCTGAAGTGGGTCTCGTGTAAACAGCACATATATGGGTCTTGTTTTTGTATCCATTCAGCCAGTTTGTGTCTTTTGGTTGGAGCATTTAATCCATTTACATTCAAGGTTATTATCAGCCTGTATATTCCTATTACCATTTTCTTAATTGTTAATCTTGGTTTTAGGTTTTTCTCTTTTGTCACTTTATCTCCTACCACCCCCTTCTGGCCTGCAGAGTTTCCACTGAAAAATCAGCTGATAACCTTATGGGGATTCCTTTGTATGTTATCTTTGTTTTTTCCTTGCTGCTTTTAATATTTTTTCTTTGAATTTAATTTTTGATAGTTTGATTAATGTGTCTTGCTGTGTTTTTCCTAGGGTTTATCCCATATGGGACTCTCTGTGCTTCCTGGACTTGGGTGACTACTTCCTTAACCATGTTAGGGAAGTTTTCAAGTAGAATCTCTTCAAATATTTTCTCAGACCATTTCTTTTTCTCTTCTTCTTCTGGGACCCCTATAATTTGAATGCTGGTGCATTTAGTGTTGTCCCAGAGGTCTGTGACATTGTCTTCAATTCTTTTCATTCTTTTTTCTATATTCTTCTTGTCAGTTATTTCCACCATTTTGTCTTCCAGCTCACTTATTCATTCTTCTGCCTCAGTTATTCTGTTATTGATTCCTTCTAGTGTATTCTTCAGTTATTGAATTCGTCATCTGTTTGTTTATTTTATAACAATGTGTACATGTCAATCCCAATCTCCCTATCCCTTCCCCCGTGGTAACCATAAATTCATTCTCTAAGTCTGTGAGTCTGTTTCTGTTTTGGAAGTTCATTTGTATCATTTCTGTTTAGATTCCACTTATAAGGGATATCATACCATATTTCTGTTTCTCTATCTGTCTTACTTCACTCAGGATGACAATCTCTAGGCCTGTCCATGTTGCTACAAATGGCATTTTTTCATTCTTTTCTAATGGCTGAGTAATATTCCATTGTATATATGTGCCACATCTTCTTTACCCATTCCTCTAGTCAATAGACATTTAGGTTGTTTCCATGTCTTGGCTGTTGTAAACAGTGCTGCAATGAACACTGGGGTGCATGTATCCTTTTGGACCATGATTTTCTCCTGATATATAACCAGGAGTGGGATTGCAGGATCATATGGTAGCTCTGTTTTTAGTTTTTTAAGGAACCTCCCTACTGTTCTCCATAGTGGCTGCACCAATTTACATTCCCACCAACAGTGCAAGAGGGTTCCCTTTTCTCCACACCCTCTCCAGCATTTGTTGTTTGTGGATTTTTTGATGATGGCCATTCTGATCGGTGTGAAGTGATATCTCATTGTAGTTTTGATTTGCATTTCTCTGATAATTAGCAATGGTGAACATCTTTTCATGTGCCTCATGGCCATCTGTATGTCTTCTTTGGAGAAATGTCTATTTAGGTCTTCTGCCCATTTTTTGATTGGGTTGTTTGTTTTGATGATATTAAGCTGCATGAGTGGAATGGAATTTTTTAAAAATTTATTTTATTGAAGCATAGTTGATTTACAATGTTGTGTTAATTTCTACTGTACTGCAAAGTGACTCAGATATATATATATATATATATATATATATACACACACACATATATACGTTCTTTTTCATATTCTTTTCTATTATGGTTTATCACAGGATATTGAATATAGTTCCCTATGGTATACAATAGGACCTTGTTGTTTATCCATTCTTTATATAATAGTTTGCATCTGCTAATCCCAAACTCCCAATCCTTCCCTCCCCTACCCCTCTCCCCCTTGGTAACCACAAGTTTGTTCTCTATGTTTGTGAGTCTGTTTCTGTTTCATAGATACGTTCATTTGTGCCATATTTTAGATTCCACATATAAGTGATATTATACGATATTTGTCTTTCTCTGTCTGACTTGCTTCACTTTGTATGATAATCTCTAGGTCCATCCATGTCGCTGCAAATGGCATTATTTCATGGAATGACATTTTTTGTGGCAAATATATGATCGTGATTAAATAAATGTCCATATGGACATCCATTCAAAATGTACACAGTATTTTGCACATATATTTTATTTGAATGTATTATGTGAGTGTGTGGATTTATTGAGGACATTGTATGTGTCTGGAATGAGGGATGCAAAGAAAGGTAAGGGTCTTGATTTTACCTTCTGAATTCATTGTTTAAAGGGGAAGGAAAATGTACACACACAATAAACACTGCAGTATTACAAGTTGTAATGCAATGTGGTCTAAGAGCATGCAGGAGGAAGTACCTGTCTTAACAGGGGTGGGAAGATGTATGAATGGGTACCACTTGGCTGGCTGGCTTGGATTCCTCCAATAGTTTGTTCAGTGAATTTCCCTGAGTGTCTAATGTTTACCAGACAGGCACTGCAGGAGATCCAAGACGTAGTGTTAAACAGAACAGGCATGCCCATCAAGGTGAATAGCCATGATGTTTCATAGTTACATTAATATGCAGTTATAGTAATGGTACATACTATGAATGAACAGAACAGGATGTTATGAGAAAAAAATAATTTCGATTGGGAGATCATGGGAGGCCTTCAAGGAATAGAGTTTACCGGGCAGAAAGTGGGGTTGAGGTATATTCCAAGAAAAGGAAACACTTTTGACTTACTCTGTCAAGAGAACGGAGATGAGATGAAACTTTATATTCATAATTGCTTAAAGTTAGAAATATAATTAAACGCTGTTAGTCTATGAGTATTTTATCATTCAATAAAACTTTAGAGACACTTATTTCTAGTTGTGATTATGTGGGGAAAGGACTCAGACATCAAAAACATTTAGAAATTAACATAAATTTACTACTGTTAATGCAATACTAATGGCTCCATAAAGCAAAGATATGATGGTATGGCTGATACTAATTCTTAGAGAGAAGTAAGGCTAGACCATTTTTCATATTTCTCCTTTTTCTCAATGAACACTAAACTCAACTACTTCTACTTCTGGTAGCACCATTAATACTATGTTTTTTCTTAATTCCCAGAAGGAAAACATGCACGATTATGAAAGTAGAATGACCAATAAGCACAATCAACAGATGCCAGTAGGAAATATGAGGGGCATGACCGTCTCAGTTCAGCTGATGCTGATTAATATATTTTTCATTCAGGAGGACATCTTTTCTTCAAAATTCTCCCTTCAACACAGAGTATTCATTTTCTTGGAAAAAGCAGTTTAGTTGTGTTACAAAAAAATAAGTTAAAAAATAAGATAAGCCTAACTCCCTTCCAAATTTGTGACCGTGTACTATCAAAGTAACATATGGTGGAATCCTTCTAGGATCTGGCCCTCCCCTTGCTCTTTGACTAAGTGTGTTGCTTTGGAGCACCTGACTTTGCCTGGGATGAAGGAGGGAAGTCTTCTAGGAGGTAACACTGGGTTTGAGATTCACTGTGCCTTAAGAGACAAAGGGTATGGTGTGGAGGGAACCTTCCAAGAAGAGGAAACAGGATCTATGAAAGCCCTGAGGTGATGGAAAGAAGCTCTTTTTGCACAAAGAAACAAAAAGAGGGCCGTGTGGCTCTAGTATAGAGAGTGAGAAGGTGGGCCTGAACTTCGTATGTGAAGGATTTCATACATTATGCTAATAAAAGCAAGGGGAAGCCACCAAAACAGTTCAGTAAGGGAGGGGATCTAATCTTTTCAATTTTTAATAACATTTAATGCTTTCCATTAGTGTGCCTATTTTCTTAAAAATAGAAATTACATTTGAGTATCTCAGTACCAGGACTACAGCGTGGCCATTTTACCTACTTCTCTATATAAGTGATATAGATCAGTGAAGAGTCCAGTTGATGCAATAATGTCCAAAACTGTTGTGAGCATTACCAAATGACTACTTGTTCCATGATTTTTGACTTAGATTTGTGGAGAAAAATTAGCTTCTCTGATATTTTGCTGCCTTAAACCAGAAATAACAATGTTCATTTGAACTAGACTATAAGTTTTTCAAGATTCTTAAGATTGGAATTTTATTTTATAGATCTAAATAACAATTCTGTTATATGCTTATTAATATTCTTTTAAAACCCATGTACTGCTATAAACTCTGTGTTTATCTCTGAATGTAGATTGTGAATATAAAATCTCAGATGTTGGGTTCAGCTGTCTGTTTCACTGAAAAGAAAAAAAATAGCTTTTGTAGGAATAAAATTATGACTTATTATGGATTCAACACGTTTTTGGTTTCACATTTCTTAAAATATTGAAACCTTATTTTCACTATTAACGAAACCAAGGTAATCACTTTTGTTTAGTTATTGACTTCTTGAAAGATAATATTTATAAAGCACTAAAATGTATGGTTACTTTTTTCTGAGAGAAATATTATCTGAATTTGATAATTATATTTTATCAAATATGACTCATTGTAGACTATCAAGAAACACAGTAGATAAAATTTATTTTCTGAATTAGGTCATAACATAAGTAATTTTACATTTACATTACTTACATTTGTTTCTTTATCTTTGTTAGGTTATCACCATTGGAAAACATGTTAAAGGGTACCATTACATCATTGCAAATCTGGTAGGTGAATTAATGACATTTTTTATTTTAATAGAGATGCCTGTTAATTCAAAAATAATTTATGGCCAGCATTTATCAGTGGTATTTTTAAAAACATATTTTGATTATATCGATCAATTAGAAGTGAAGATATTTTTCTGAATTTGTTACGTTTTAGATTTACTTTCCATTTCATATTTTCTAATCAATTTCCTATTGTTATAAATGATGTGAGAAATTATAGAACAATATTTGACAAGCTTATACTTTGTGTTAAAGGTGTATTTTAACTAAGGGAAAATTTTCAAAAAGATATAAAATTTAAGTGTCCAAATTTCCCCTTGTTTCTCACTGTCACTGTAATTTATAAACTTTACCCTTTGCCCATTTCTTTAAAGTTCTTAGTGTCTATAATATTTGAAATGCACATTTGTGAGAATATGTCTTGGTGCAAAATAAAGCCTGGAAATACCCAGAATATTTATATATTGTGTATTATTTATGTCTGATTTCCTACTTACTATATAAGCAGCACAATGAAAATTGAATAACTGTAGCTGATCACTTTTTCATTGAGATTCCCCTCAAATTAAGATTATACTGAAACGTTTCCGTGATTAATAGTATCTCCCTTCTTAAGTATGATCAAAGTCAATTTAGAACTACCACTAGAAATTTCTTTTTTCAAAATAGTTTTTAGACCGGCATTAACGTGAGCTTGAGGCTCCCCTGCTGCAAAGGTTTACGTTCTTTAAACAAGTATGATTCTGTGCAGTTGAGGGCTCCGTTACTCCCCAGCCTCAGAAAAAAAGGTGATTAAAAGAGCGACAAAAGCAGAGAATGAGAGTGTATTCTCAATAGCATTATAGGACTGTGAAAAATTTCCTATTTATACAGATGAGGATTTATGATGTTGCTTCTGGAATATTAGATTGTTATATCACAAGACATTATTTCCAGTAGTCATGGAGAGATTTTAAAACCCCACAACCTTACAAGTGATAAATATTGTTTTCACTAGAAAGTGGCACCAGTGATAAAGAATATTCAGTCTCAAACCTACATGATATTGGGAGAAGTTGGTTGTTCAAGATAAAATTTCTGTTTGGCAATGAAATGGCTCATCACTATAATAATTTTTTAGAACTTACCCTTATAACATGGCTTATAGATCCTAAATGAGTCCCGACCAGAGAAGTGAGAGTTAAAATAAGTGAAGCTCTGTTAACAGGCTTTCCAGAACCACATTCTGTGCAGGGAACAGCCTGGACAGTCAGTCCCTGTGTGAACTGTGCCATTGATGAACAGCACAGGGCCACACCGAAAGCTGTGATCTTTAAAAATGTCCAGATGGAGAAGATTATATTGGGACATTGAAAAATAATGGCAGAGGGCTTCCCTGGTGGCGCGGTGGTTGAGAGTCCGCCTGCCGATGCAGGAGACACGGGTTCGTGCCCCGGTCTGGGAGGATCCCACATGCCGCAGAGCGGCTGGACCCGTGAGCCATGGCCGCTGAGCCTGCGCGTCCGGAGCCTGCGCTCCGCCATGGGAGAGGCCACAACAGTGAGAGGCCCAAGTACCGCAAAAAAAAAAAAAAAAAAAAAAAAAATGGCAGAAGGAGATTCATCAATTTGAGAGTTGATATTAGATGCTGTGAAAAAGGAAACGTGTTTGATTGACCAATGTAAAAAGGTTCAAAAATGAAAGCGAGTTCTTGCTGCTGTCACGCTGCTATAGGGAGAAATCTGCCTAACATTTTATCTGAATTCAAGTTGTGTTTTTCCTTCTCTGAATACTTGGTATCCTCGCCATATGGAATTTCTAGTGAATCAGTAAATTCAAAGAATCTGTAGAGTGCTGCAGTTTCTGAGAATCTCTAGGGCACTTGAAAATTTCAGTGACATTTAAAATTGGAGAATGCCATCCAAAGTTGAAGGGCTTTCATCTTCCAAAGTCTTGATTGGTAATGTCCCTTTTTCCATGTCCAGTGGCTAATGGGTGTTAAAGGAAGTGGTTGTAAAAGATAGAAAAATCCTCAGATATTGTTAGTGACTTATTTCTTCAGAAATTGCTGAATGCTTGATTAGGCTCCCCAAGCACAGGCTATAGTTCAGTTCCTGATATGTCATTAAAAGGGATAAAGGATGAGGAAGCAGTCATAAGGGATCCAATTCTCATTTCTTCAGCCCTTCGGAATCAGACAAAAAGCCCTGCAATCCGCCCACCTGACTCTGCCTTACTGTGAGGCTCACTCATCAACCCGCCCTGCCCGTGCACATAGAAATTCCAAGAAATGTTTTAGCATCTTCCTCTTAGACAGCCAAGCATTACCAGACATTTGAGAAAAAAGTCTTTCCCATGAGGGATGCAATACAAATAAACAAGTACACAGAAACAAGGCAGGCAGGAATCAAACTGTAAGAATATCTTCAGAGAAATAAGATAAAATATGTTATCCATAAAGAGGAGAAAAGGCTGCTATAAAAAAAAATCCAGGAACGAGAAAGAGCTCTGGGAAGTTAACTTATTTTTCCTAGAATAACTAGTAAAATTACATGAGTTTGAAGGTAAAGTTGAGAAAACCTTCCAGATCATGTGGCAAAATGACAATACAATAAAAAACAGTGTATGTGGAGAAAACTGAGGGACTCAGACGTTTAATCTAGGGGTTGCAATGTCTTATTAATAAACCTTCTAAACAGACATAGTGAAAACAGGGGAAGGAAATTATCAGAGAAACATTCAGAAAAATTTCCGGTACTAAATGACATAAATCTGCCTGTTGAGTACACACAATAATGAAAGACAAAAAAGTATTTTCTTTCGTAAAATATCACCATGAACTTTCAGAGATAAATAGAAGACCTTAAAGTTTATGACAGGTGGGAAGCCGGAAGCAGTATGAAGCAGGTCACAGACAAAAAATAATTAGAAATAATGCTATTGTATTTTTCAGTAGAAACAGTAAGTCAGTAGAACAATGCCTTCAGATTATCAGAGTTTCAACTTAAAATGCTATACCCAGCCAAAATACCAGTCAAGTGTCAGAGAAAACGAAGGTAGTTACAGACATTCAGTGTCTCAAAAAAGGTACCTCCATGTGTCTCGGGAGACTACTAAGGACTCTAGCTGAAGAAAGGAGTAAAACAGGAGAGAAAAGTGATGGAGAAAACAGAGAAGCTACTCAGAAAAGAAGGGAAGGGGCATTTCAGGAGAACAATTGCAGAGCAGATGAAAGAGGAACCGTTCAGATTGCAGCATTAAGGTGAAAGGCTCCAGGATGCAGGGGAGAAGATAGATGACTTGATATGTTTCAATATTTTATTTGAAAAAAGCTTGACCCGTATAAACATGAAAAGTTTTACATGGAGCAACTGGAAAAACAATAAGAATAGGTATAGAGAAAGCTCTAGTAGTGAAAACAATGAAGCAATCGTTAACATTAGAATAAAATACTATTCAAGAAGGAAAATGCAATCCAAGCACATTATTTGGCTTTGCTCTGAAAAACAGAATTCTAACTGTGAAAACAGTGAACATTAAAATGGCTGAGGAGATAGATGGTTTGCTTATGAGACTTACATACTCATCTGGCACAAGTATAAACTGAAGAAGAGAATCTAACATGGGTAAGTTAGGAAAGAAGAGCAAAAATGTGTCATGCAGAATTACAGAGGTAAATGCACGAAAAACAAAAATTACTGAAATTGATTGTTTTGAAGCAGCTGAACTGAGGCATGCGTGGGTCAGAACAGAAAATCTATGATTTTTGTTGTATACATTTTCCTCTATTTGCATTATTTGATAAAAAGAAAAAGCAAAAATATGAGCCAATAACAGAGTAATTATCCTTCTCCACACAAATAATATTAAACTATATTTTTAATATCAACAACAAAGAAAAGGCTCTCATATTTTAGTCAAAATATTTCCAGTTCTTCTGTGTGATAATAAGGAATAAGTGTATAAGATGAAAATATTTATAATTGTGACTTTTTAAAATTGTGATTTCATCTTTCAGAGAATGTACTCCCAAACTGAGATATAATTTATGGCAGCACAAGATTTGAAATCAGTGGAAACACTATATGATAGTTTCAGTAATGACTGAATTCATTCTAACAATGCAGTAGAAGTGGATTTTTAAAATTTAATACATTTTATAAAAACTAAGTTTCATGCTTAAAGTGAAAATGCTTAATTGTTCTCAAATAATGACAAAGCATTTGGTACCTTCCCTTCTCATTTAAAAGGTTTTTATGTCACCTGAGAGAATGAACAATTTAAATAGAAATAACCATCACACGATGTTGTAGCTCTTGGAGAAGTAGCTTAATGTTTAAGTATCTGGTGGTGCTTTGTTGTAGATACAGTAAATAAAACCCAGTCCTTATCCTTGGAAGATTTCTCAATAACACAGAGAACTTTTATGTAAGTATGACCAATAAACAATCATTGATTAAGGACTCACTGTGACCAGGATGAGGCTCGGTGCTGGGGAAGAATATTGGCTGTTAAAATATATGAAACGTTTACTCTAGGCTTTTTATCTCCCTCATGAGTTCTTTGAAATTTGTAAAACCACGATGTATAGAGCTATTTGTTTAACGTTCAGTTCTGTTTGGTTCTTAATAGAAAGCATGACATAAATATGTTCTCTGTCCAGGGATTTACCGATGGAGATCTATTAAAAATTCAGTTTGGAGGTGCAAACGTCTCTGGATTTCAGATAGTGGACTATGATGACGCCATGGTATCTAAGTTTATAGAAAGATGGTCAACACTGGAAGAAAAAGAATACCCTGGGGCACACACGACTACAATTAAGGTACATATCTATCGGGATCTCCTTCTACCTCCATCACCATGTCTATCCCCACCTCCACCTCCATCCCCACCTCCACCTCCATCCCCACCTCCCCCTCCCCTCCCCTCCCCTCCCCCTCCCC
>NC_041220.1:1711776-1742607 GCF_002837175.3 Physeter macrocephalus
CCTCCCCCTCCCGCTCCCCCCTCATCTCTGTCTCTATCTAACTGCTGGTGAGTAGCCTCTTCTCTGGGACGCCTTAGGAAGAAGGTAAAAGTCTCAACCTGTTTTTGTAATTATCAAAATAAATATAATGATTTATGTAATCAAAGAAACTTTGAATGCTAAATGTCATGCACTGCCCTGCAGTAAGCGCTATCCAGACTCATCTTCTATTCCCTGTGGGTCTGGACACCTTGAGGTCTTCACTGGTTTATTCAGTGTACTTTATTGTGTATATACATACATGCATATGTTTACCTCCAAATATGACATATCTCTGCTGTTGATAGGAAGGTGTTTCTTTTTCTTCTGTTCGTCACCTGATGGAGAGCAGAGATAAGAGTAAAACCTGAGGGAGGAAGAGAAGAGTGAGTGAGATGAGATCACGTTCACTTTTTGAGACTAGTTTTATGGAAAATAAAAGCTGCAGAATATTTTCAAATGTATAGTGATCTGTTTATCTGTGTTATCTGTGTATTATACTGCAGGCTGTGCAAGAACCAGTCAGGGACAGTGTCACTTCAGTTGCTCTCATAGTTATGTTCATACATCCTGGAGAAGTTTTGTTGATGTTGTTTTCTGCACAAATTGAAAAAACAGATATGTTTGGCTTTAAATTTGCGTCTGGCTGTGAGACTGGTGCTAGATAAGAATTAGAAACTTTAAAGTTTTCTACTTTGGGGTGTGTAAATGGATCCTATTAATTCAATGTCAAATTTAGGAAAGCATCCCATAGGATGTTAAGGCATAGCCCAGAGCTAATTTTTTCTCTAAAGTAGGTGACTTCTTGTTTGGTGACCTTGACTGAGATTCAGCACGTATACATTTATAAAGGGCTTGAGGGCGTGTGGGCGTGCCACCATTTAACAGGGCTGCTTAGAAGGGAGGGGGCCCCCATCGGTGTCTGTCTCCTCCTGTGTTCAGCAGGGGTCTGCCTGAGGACCACATCCCCTGGGATTGCAGGCTTCCCTGCATCCAGATGTGGTGCCAGTTAAGTTCTCTGACGGAGCGCGCATGTGACACTCACCCTCAGATGGGACTGATGTCCCTATGAACACTGCTAGCCATCGCGTAGCCTCCCACTCTGCTGCTGTGGCTGTGAGAAGGATGCGAGCAAAAGGAGATGATTTTTTTCTCATGGAAGCCATATCATTATTAAAGTTCACGTGCTATGCCTCAGAGCGCAAGCAGATTTAGGGGATAAGATATCTTTGGCAATGCATTCTGCTAACATTTTTGCTAAGACCTAGCACCAGAGTTCACTCTGTTGGTGACCTTTCTTTGCTCCCTTCTGGCTGTAACATTTCCCTCCAGAGCGGCTCCCTTTTGGCTTCTTCTGACAAGTTTCAGAAAGATCGTGGTGGCCCTTCCTTGTGGGGCGCCCCACAGAGCATAGGCTTAACAGTTTAAAAACACAGCCTCTCTAGTAGGTCTGTGTCTTTAGGTTGCCCTAGGTTCTTCAGAACATTTTTTTTTTATTCCATATATGTGTGTTAGCACACGGTATGCCGCATAGCACAGGGAGATCAGCTCGGTGCTTTGTGACCACCTAGAGGGGTGGGAGGGAGACGCAAGAGGGAGGGGATATGGGGATATATGTATACATATAGCTGATTCACTTTGCTATACAGCAGAAACTAACACACCATTGTAAAGCGATTATACTCCAATAAAGATGTTAAAACAAAACACAGCCTCTTGCGTGTGCTGTGTATCCGTTGAGGTAGTATAAGGACGCTGCCCCAAGGCTACACTGTTGTTTCTTGACTGTTCCTCCCTTGTCTCTGCATCCCCTCCCTTCCCTGATTATCAGCTGTTTGAACCTGCCGGTTGGAACTCAGGGAAGGTCCTGGAGGCCAGATTAAAGGAATTCAGGTCCTGTACACACCCTGGTCCTTATCAGCAACGCCGCCCTGGAGCCATTGCTATAGAACTCCCCACCACATCCTCCCGGGTTGGGACACACAGTTTTTCAGGGCATGAGCCTGCTTTGTCCCCCTTTGCCTGGCAAAGCAATAAAGCTGTTCTTTTCTACTTCACGCTCCACCCCCCAACAAGTAGGCTCTCAGTCACTTTTTGACCCTCGGCCCCAAAATTGAACAACATTTACAGAGACTTACTTAGCACAGCTTTGGAAACAGAGATGCCAATAGGAGATATATCTTATATGGTCTTTGAAGCTTGATAAAAAGTCCTGAAAATCCGTGCGGAGGATGTGCCTTTGGGTGGGAGCTCATCCTAACACGGAGGCATATTGCTCATGTACTAGACAGCCGGGAACTCAGTATATTTTTAAAAAACGACTCTTGCCTTTGATAATCCAAAGTCTTATGGAGGATACAAACATGCCAGTAAGCAAATATAATAGAGAGTGATACATGTAAACTTGTGGCAGCTCCTACACATGATTAGGAGAGTAGGGTAGGAAGGCTTTGCGGAGGTAGGACGCCTGAGCAGGGCTTTGCCCGTGGTTAAGCAAGAGGAAGAGTGTGGGAGGGTGCCTGGGAAAGAGGCTCAAAGCCATGCAACAGCATAACGGGTCCAGGGAAATCGGGGGGAGTGAGTTGTCAACAGGTGTAAAGAGTAATTCCAAGACAGGACTTTCATGATTGTTTCTCTCATGATTGTTTCACGGGCAGAAGAAAGGAAGAAAAAGTAGATAGGGAAGGAGATACCATTTCCTAATACAAACAAGCATATATCATCTGTCCAAGCGAAAATATCTCAGATGCGGTTATCACTTTTTACTTTGCCTTTTGGGTCATTGACTGTATCAGGTATGTTGCTAGATAATTTAAATTGTAAACTTATGCTATAGGCATGAAAGCCTGTAAAAATATAATGCATGACATCAAATCCTCTCCGTGGTTAGGCATTGGAAATTATATAATTTATATCAAGTTGTGGGACTATTAAATTAATAATTATTTAAAACTTCTAGTCTTCCTTGAAAGTTAATGCACCTTCCACAGCTTCCTAATTAAAATCAATCTTATTCAATAAATACAAGTAAAACCTTATGTGTTTCAATATTTAACATATTTTAATAACCACCCAATATAAATTGCAAATGTTAAATTTCTTCATTCTTATATCCTGTGCCAAAAATAACTCTAGAGATTTAAAATGTGACTCTCTTTCGCTAATGTGCTAATTTGGGGCAGTATTCACTTATTCATTCATCAATTCGTTATACGTTTTACTGAGTTTTTACTCTGCAAGTGGTCACTGTTCTAGGTGTCAGAGAAAAGACAAAGTTCCAGTCTTCAAGGGGTTGATCGTCTTCAGGCTAGAAACTAGCAATCACCTCGTATTAACTTTGGTGGAAGTTGTCTTACTGACGCGTTAATATCAATGCATTCTCAACTTCTGATTTCCACCTCTGCTTCTTCTTCATCCCCTGAAAATCTACTCCTACAACAACCCTTCCCTCTCAGTTGATGGCAACCCCATCTTTTCAGCTGTTCCTTCAGCCAAGGACTTGCAGGTGTCCCGGAGCCCTCTCTTTCCCGGTGGCCCACATCAGTTTGTCAGGAAACACAACGCCTCTTCTGCATCCACCCTAAATCCAGCCCCATGGCCCTGCTGCCGGGTAATTGCAATGATCTCCTAGACAGGGTTCCCTGCCTCCTTACTGACCCCTCTCTCTCCCTTGCTTGTGGTCCTTTTAAAATGTAAATTACATTATGTCCCTGCTGTGCTCCGGCCCCCCAGCCCCGTGGCCATCCATACCACAGCAGTGCAAGCCGGACTCACCCCACTGGCCACGAAGCCCTACATGCTCTGCCTTTTCCTCTCTCGGGCTCTCCCCTCACTCCCTCTGTTCAGCTACGGTGGCCTTTCTGCCGGTTCTTTTTTTTTTTTTTTTAATTTTTATTGGACTATAGCTGATGTACAATGTTGTGTTAGTGTCAGGTGCACAGCAAAGTGACTCAGTTTTAGAGATACACAGAGCCACTCTTTTTTAGGTTCTTTTCCCATATAGGTCATTACAGAGTATTGAGTAGAGTTCCCTGTGCTGTACAGCAGGTTCTTACTAGTGATCTATTTTATATATAGTAGTGTGTATATCTCAATCCCAGTCTCCCAGTTTATCCCCCCGTCACTGCCTGGTAACCATAAGTTTGTTTTCTACACCTGTGAATATATTTCTGCTTTATAAATAAGTTCATTTGCACCCTTTTTATAGATTCCACATATAGGTGATATGATACGGTATTCATCTTTCTCTGTCTGACTTATTTCACTTAGTATGATCATCTCTAGGTCCATCCATGTTGCTGCAAGTGGCATTATTTCATTCTTTTTTATGGCTGAGTGATATTCCATTGTGTATATGTACCACATCTTCTTTATCCAGTCATCTGTCGGTGGGCACTTAGGTGGTTTCCATGTCTTCGCTGTTGTAAATAGAGCTGCTATGGACATTGGGGTGCACGTATCATTCTGCCGTTTTTTTAAGCACGGGAGACACGTTCCCACTTCAGGGCCTTTGCACTGGCTCTGTCCTCTTCTGGACTCTTCTGCCCTTAGCATCTGCAAGGCTAAGCCTCCTGCCCTCTGCAGCTCTTTGTTCAGGTTCCATCTCCTTAACGACTCCAGAAGCAGGTTCTCTATTTAAACTTGCAGTCTCCCACCCATTAGGGTGTGTTCCATCCCCCTTCCCTGCTCCAGCTTTTTCGTATTTTTTCCTTTAACGGCTCCTAGCATACTGTATTTATAATGAATTTATTTGTTACCTTGCTCATTGTCTCCTCCATCTTGAGAGTAAGTGACATGGGGGCAGGGATTTTTTGTGGGTGGGTGTTTGTTCACTGATTTTGTTTGCTCCCAGGCTCCTAGAATAAGGCCTGGCACAGAGCAGCTATTTAGTGAAGGCTTTCTGAATGAACAGATAGAGGAAAGCAAAAGTTCTGTGGTAACACCCTTAAGAGGCTCCGAACCCCAGTTCTAGACGTAAGAAAAGGCTTCCTTCTTTGAGGAAATCATATGGAATTTAAAAGCTGAAGGAGAGGTAGGTATTAGGAGAAAGAAGGGACAGTAACTTCCCATAGAGAAAATGAGAAATTACAGTCTGGTGTGCCAGGAAAATATAAATATTTCTGTAAGGCTGGAGGAGGAACAGAGGTGTTTGGGGGGAATTCTGAGAAATAATACTTATCAATATGCAGGCTCCAGATCCTGAGTGCCTTGTTGACCTACTAAGGAATGTTTCCTCTCATTCTGAGAGCAGCAGGGACCCCCTAGAGGAGAGCCATCACCGCGGTTTTGACACAGGAAGATTATGGGCTGCCCTGGCGACAAGAGAACTTGGTGGCAGGAGGGCTTTTAGGGCGATGCAGGAACAAGGCAGACAGCGGCTGTCAGTCGTCTGGATGGTGGTTGTGGTCTGAGGGGGCGAGAAATAAGAATCACAAAAATCACAACCGTGCATTTATAATGTATTCATATAAATTCAGCTGAGAGGGATTTGTGGATGGAAAACAAGACTCAGAAAAGCAGTCTCCTTCCTTCCTTCTCCTTCCTTCCTTGTCTTCTTGGTCCCTCGTCTCATGCCAGGATTTGCACAGAAGGCACAGAACAGAGATTTGCTGAAATGAAGAGGAATAAAGCAAAAACTAGGGCAACACTTTGAAAATATCGTCACAGAGAAGGAAGAAAATAAGTAGTGATCGTTGCTCTAGGATGGGGTTTAAATTCCTGCCCTTAGCATCTTCGTGTTCTTTTACTCAGCCGTGGCAGAAAAGTCGTGTTATTTTACGGGATGAAATAGAAAATTCTGTAGTAATCAGACCTGAACCATCGCGGCGCCTGGGTTTAAATGGGACAGTTAAAGGGAGCATTTTACCCTCCTCAAAAAGATGTTGACAAAGAGGCAGATGATAGAGATGATTTGCCACTATCTCCAAACTAATTTACACACATTTCTATTTTGAGATGGATTTTCAGGGTTTTCGGGGTCTCAACAGCCTGCAAGATGTAACCATCCATTCCACCTTGTCAAGTGGACGGTTTGAACCTAGTTTGACTCGTGTCTGCCGGGCCTGCCAGTGTCAAGGAATTCAGCCCTAATACAGGACTGACATTGTGTCACTTAAATAATGGCTTTCCTGCAAGAATCCCGTTTTACTCGGGGAAAGGCTTAAAGCAGCAATTCGAACTTTCTGAATTGCTACCCTAAGAGACTTATTAGACCTGTCTGGAAATAGCATCATCTTCTAGAGTTCGGTAATCAGTGCTGTGCATTAAATAGTGCCCTGGTGGCTTCATCGAATTAATTCTGCTTCTCGAATGTTTTAACCACTGCCGGCACACTGTAATCCCAACGAACATGAAAGTATTTTGACACGCAACGAAAAAGAGGCTTCACAGGTTTAGTCCGTTATGTTTTGTGGTTTAAAGAGTGTGTTTATGACGGAAATAAACCCATGAATTGAACATTTGATATTGATAACATTGCATATTTCATAAAAATTACTTGAAAAATAATTTATTAAGCTATTGCAATACATCTTACACCATGAAAAATAAAAATACATTACCACTGCTTGAATTATAATGCAGGGTATCTGGGTTCATCTCAGGTCCACATTTTTTTGTCTGCAAAGGGAATAAATGTCCACGATCTCTGAGATTTCTCCCAAATCTCTAAAACCATGATCATGTGACGTGCAAATGTAAGCATGCAAAAGCATATGCTAACATTTCTAATTTTTGCCAAATTTATGACCCTCAAGAGGCTCCTCTGTCTCTTAAAGATTGTAGTGACTTTCAGCAGGTCACCTCTGCTGAAATCAAATCTTCAATTACCCTGGAAAATATTGGTTTTGTTGTTCATAGACTACAAACAATAAGGAGCTTTCACCTGTTAGAAGGTGCCTGAGAAGTGGGGAGCATTGGGGGGAGGAACTTATGCAACGAACAAAGTAAAATATCTGCCTCTAAGAAAAGCCTTTAGCTACCGACGGGTGGATCAAAACCAGACACTTTGTTGATTCGAGTATCTTTTTTCTATCTTGATGAATCTGATTCGTTTTAGCTGAAAATTTGAATCCCTAAGTGAATCCAGAGTTTCAGAATGTAAAAGTCTTGGTCCTTAAGCAAGATTTTCAGTCAGGGTCAATAGCCAATCTGGCTAATTTAGGCAAAGATATGTTGTTTTTTAATATATTCTTTTTCCATTCAAGAGTCTTTCTCCCCAGCGTATTAAACATTGTTTTTATTATTCATAGAGAATGATAAAAAAGGATGTTCATGGTGGTTTCCTGCCAGTGGAGCTGTCTTTTCCCCCTTGGAAAAGCTTGTGTGCTTACTAAAGATGTTGAGTTTTTATTAGCTTTCTAATTAAGACTTTATTTTTGTAGAGCAGGTTTAGGTTCACAGCCAAACTGGGCAGAAAGTACAGACATTTCCCGTATATCCTCTTCTCCAACACTTGCACAGCCTCCTCCAATATCAACTCCACTCACAGAGTGATGCGTGTGTTAGAATTGATGAGCCTTCATTGGCACGTCATAATTACCCAAGGTCTACAGTTTACATTACTGTTCACTCCCGTTGTTGTACGTTCTACGGGTTTGAACAAATGGACAGTAACATGCTTTCGTTATTATAGTCGCAGACAGAGCATCTCCACTGCTCTAAAGGTGGCTCCACTTATTCGTCCTTCCCTCCCCCCAGGCCCTGGCAACCACTGTCTCCGTAGTTTTTACTGTCTCCACAGTTTTGCCTTTTCCAGAAGGTCATATCGTTGGAATCATATAGTCTGTGGCCTTTTCTGATGGGCTTCTTTCACTTAGTCATATGCATTTAAAGTCCCTCCTTGTCTTTGCGTAGCGTGGTAGCTTGCTCCTTTGTAGCGCTGATCTTACTCCATTGTCTGCATGTACCCCCAATTATTTAGCCACTCATTTATTGAAGAGTATCTTGGTTGCTTCCAAGTTTTGGCAGTTGCGAATGAAGCTGCTGTGAACAGCCGTGTGGCGGTTTTTGAGCGGACGTTTGCTTTCAGCTCCTTTGGGTAAACACCAAGGAGTGTGATTGCTGACGATATGGTAAGAGTCTGTTTAGTTTTGTAAGAAACAACCTGTCTCCCAAAGTAGCCATATACCATTTTGTGTTTCCACCGACAATGAGTGAGAGTCCCTGCTGCTCCAGTGATGTTTAGTCTTACTGAAGATTTTGCAGTTTTCCGCCGTGAAGCTACAAAGGTCACAGGTTCAAAAGGCTTAGAGGAAATTAACGATGACCTTATCACAGGCAGGTCTTTTCCAGAGGTTAGACTTCTGTTGAATTTGAAATGAAGAGAAGTGAATAATTTTAAGTTTATAATGTATTTCATAATAATGTTTTTCTTTTCTATGGCTTTAGTTGATTCTAGGCCATTGCCAAGAAGTTTTAAAAAAAAGACTTTCTAAAATTTTCTTATAAGCTTAGTTGTTTTTCCTAGAGCTCATCATTTTTGACTAGGTTGATAATTTTGTAATGGAGAAACTGAGAATTGTTATATTGTGTAAGATTCTCTAGGGAGATGTCATTCTGTTGATAATAATTTTGACTAAATAATTGATGCTATTTGTAAAATTTATCAGTCTATAAAACTTACAGCCCTAAGTATGTTACACAAATGCTATTTTTTGGAAAGTAATTGATGTTAAGGAAAATTTTTAAATGGTAATTAGTTTGGGCAATGCTGACCAAACAAAGTTAAGCTGGAATTGTTACTGCAGTATTTCTCAGGGCCTTTAATATGCCAACATGAGAACCATCTTCTGAACTTATTGGATCTGAGACTCTTGTAGATCAGGATGGCAGTTTTCAAAACGTTGTAAAAACAGGCTAGTTTTGAACAAGTTAGATCGTAATAAAAGGAAAAAAGAAGGCAAACGTGCTGGTTAATAACTTGCGTTTTTAGCATATTTTTCAACTCATCCGGCTTCTCCTTTCCTGTAACTTTATTCATTTGATGTGGAATTTGCCAAATAAGGGGACCAACAGTTCCAGTGTGCCTGGGACTCCAGACTTTCTGATCCAAAACTGGGACAGGCCCAGGCAAACCAGGAAGGTCAGTCACCCTCATTACTTCAAATTGTTCCACCTTTGTCACATATTTTTGCGACCCTGAGAAAAATATAACTTGTAACTGGCAATCTTCACCTATATAATTGGAATAAAAATATTTGTTGCATAGAGGTTTTTGTTTCTTTTTTTTTTTTTAAAGGACCTACTTACTAGGAAACTATCCAACTCAGGTTTGGCTCGTAGAGAACTAGGTCAACATGAGTTCTTCCTTTCTCCCTCACCTTCCTTTCCAACACTACTATGACGTAGAGCAGACATTGTTCTCCTTATTTTATTGACAAGAAACTTTGGACACTGATGCTTTAGTTAACTTGCTCAAGGCAACAGAGCTGTAAATGGTAAAATCAGAAGGTGCTGTATTCCATGCTTTCTAAACTATACTCAGTTCAATTTCAAGTGTCAACGAATATTTGGAAAGTGGCCATTCATAGGAAATTTTGTAACACTTTCATAATGCTAAAGCCTAGTACTTCCTTTTTGAATGGTATTTTTTTTCTATCTTCACACCGTGCAGGTAACATATGTTTTGGAATCGGTGCTATCATTATGAAGATCCATAAAATTTTATATTATAGCCTATTTATCCTCTTTGAATAGTCATTAAATTTGAAATGTATATAGAACTCCTTTTCATCTCCTCTTTTTTTTTTTTTGGCTGTAAGACTACCCTTTCAGGTATCAGTGATTATAGTAATGCATTATTGAATAATATCTGATGACTATTGGGCCTAACAAACATGTTTAAAATGCATATTTTATTTTATTTTTGAATAAAATGCATATTTTATTTTATTTTTGAAAAATAAGTCTCAATAAAGATACATTTGAAATGGAATAAAAGGCACATTTGGAAAATGGACCATAAAAACGTTTTCCCAGATTTCTTCTTCAAGTGTGGAGAGGAGTGATTGTGATATAGCATCACAGAACATAATGGTCCCCACTGAGATATAAATTTCCAACTCAGCTGAGGGATTTCACAGAACATAAACATCAGGGCAGAGATGATGCATTTGTTTTCAGAGGAGATCTTACATCGCCATCACGTTCCCTTCAAATGAATTTACATCTAGTTTAGTGAATGGTAGAATAAAACTGAAATATTTAACTCTCCAATCAAAAACGTGATATATTTGTTGAGAAAAATAAATGAGCCGCATATGCAGAACATAAACAAGAAGGAGGTATGGATACAGAAGCTGTTGATTTTCTCTCAGCCCCGAATTGTGTCTATGATTGTGACTTTTAATTTACAGTGATAATAGGCTTGAGACTTGATTAGATTTGAACACTTGAAAAAGGTTGGAAGAATTTTTCTTCTTAGTGAGCTCATGCCCTGAGTCACAATGATAACACACTGCATGGACTTAAATACTTTTAGTTCATTCAGCCTCATCTTATTGTTTAATGTAGTTCACCAACATTTATAGACCTCTGAAACATTTAGCAGATGGCTTTATAGATGTCTCATAGTAATGTGACCAGGGTAACTGAAGGAAGAGTCTGCCTTTTAACTATGATCATTACTCTCAAATACAAACTGCAGTACAGGTTTCTGTTTCTGATTCAGTGACCTAAACTCCATCATAAGAATTAAATTAGCAGTGGATGGATTGCTGTATAAGAAAACAAACTAATTGTTTTTTTTTTTCCTCTAGGAGAATAGAGACAGTCATATAAATGAGGCAGGAAAAAGCTGATGTGATATCTCTATTTCTCCAAGAAGTCGTTTCCTAAGTAGATATGACTTCAAACAATGCTTTTGATATGATACAGTTTTTTTAAAAAGGTACATGGTTATTGTAGAATACTTGGAAAAGAAATATCATGTTTATTTCCTCCCTGTTATTCTAACCATTTTGTTTATTTTTCTTTCCTTTTTTTGTTGAAGGGATATAACCATTGTTTATTATTCTCACTTTTTATTGAAAAAACTAGCTGTAATACTGTTTTTCACTTATTTTATAGCTAACATTATTTGTATTGTTACAAATTGTTATTAGTAGAACTTTTTAATGGCTACATAATACTTCCACAAGGCAGACAGCATAGTGTATTTTTTTTTAAGAATTTTTTTTTGATGTGGACCATTTTTAAAGTCCTTACTGAATTTGTTACAATATCTCTTTTGTTTAATGGTTTGGTTTTTTGGCTGCGAATCATGTGGGATATTAGCTCCTCGACCAGGGATCGAACCCACACCCCCTGCACTGGAAGGAGAAGTCTTAACCACTGGACTGCCAGAGAAGTCCCAGAAAGCATGGTTTTTAAACATTCCTTTACTCTTGGAAATCTAGGTTCCTTCTAACTTTTGCATATTACAAATGATACTGAAATGAATATCTTGTGTAAAAATTCTCTGCATTTGAGAATATTTTCTCAGGATAAGTTCCCAGTAATTGAAAATTACATTTTCAATCCAAGAATCTAAGTTACCTAAATGGATATGTAACAGTATATTTTGCTAATATCTTGCATGTACGGTTTGAAGGAAGAGGTTGCAGATTTTGGAAAAAATAGTGATGGGTTTTATTTAGATCCATCTAGTAGAGGTATTTCCAGGAAACTTAACTGCAGCCATCCAGGAGATAAACTAGATTTGTCAAGAAGGACTCACAAATAGGCCTGCAGTGACATTGCTTAGGAAAATTTAGCAGTAAATGTGAATATCTTATCACAGTTAACAGCGTCAATCACAGTTCTGCGGGCTCAAAATCATTTTCTTTTTCTTCTTTCTTCTTACCAAATTTCCCATCAAATTTGATTCATTCATGGGATAAAATGAAACTGATTCAACTAAACTATTTCATGCAAAGACTAAGTGATAACTTCACGTTACCATTTTTAGCATTAAAACCTCAGAACAATTTCTGGATGTGAGGAGAGGATAATTCATACCACATAAATTACTTTCTCATTTGCTTTATTGTACCATCTCTCATATTAAAAATAACACAGGCATCTATCCACCATTGGACCGATTTATAACACTCTAATGATATATTGCAATTATCTGTTTATGTATCTTTTCACTGAACTGGGAGGCAATGTGAGTCCCATAAAGATAGAATCAGTATCAAGATCTCTGGCCTTCCTTCCTTCCTTCCTTCCTTCCTTCCTTCCTTCCTTCCTTCCTTCCTTCCTCTTTCGTTCCTTCCTATTAATTCTCTTCAGTGTGCCCAACTGTGCCCTGGGCTCTGAGAATTCAGTGGTGACGTAAGTTTTCTGCTTCCCTAGAGTAACTGTTCCAGTGGGGAGGAGAGATGAAGTAGACAAAGAATGCATGAAGAAGATACTCAGATGCTGGTGGAGACTATGAAGGGAATGAATAAGGTCCCATGAAGGAGAGTGACTGGGTGGGCTGGGCAGGAAGGACACTGCTGAGGAAGTCATGTTTGAGTGTATGGATGCAATTTAAAGCCATGGACTGGATGAGATCACTTAGAGAGAGCAAGGAGGGTGATGTGAAATGGAAAATTTAGAAAATCTGTCTTAACAAATGTTCTTGTGAAGGAAACAGAAAAAGATGGTGGAAATTGGACCTAAAAAGCAGTTATTATATCTATCGATATCTATCTATCTAATCTGTCTATTATCTATCTATCATCATCATCCACTTATCTGTCAAATCTACCTACCTGCCTATTGTGTTCTTCTTTTACTTGTGGTAGGAGATACTGGAGCAGTAGAATTGCTAATAGAGATGATCCAATAGAGAAAAAAGGCTGATGCGGGATATTGAGAGTATAAGTGCAGAAAAAATGTCCTCAGGAGCATGAGGGGCAGGGGCAGTGAGAGGCTGGAGTGGCTGTCCTCGAGAAGGGGAGTGGCCACCTCGAGCGATGCCAGCTCAGGAGGGAGACGGAGGGAATGTGGAGCTTGGTAGTTTTTGGTGGAAAGGTCAGCTGGTTCTGTCTGTTGACTTCTATTTTCTTGGCGACCGGGAAGGCAGGGGAGTCAGCGGGAGAGAAAGACAAGTGTATAGAAGTGTATAGAGAAGATAAAAAGAAGGTATAGAATAGTCACTTTTGAGAGTGGAAGAACCAAGTTACTGAAGAAAGAGGAGGATTATTTGGAAATGTTGAGGTCCTGTTTTGGATTTGTGGTAAAAAATTTTAGAGTGTCACAAAATCAGTATGATATGGCATTTCCCCCCCAGCTTCACTGTACATTTGTTACCTAAAGACTGAAAAATACGGAATAACAGAAATTTCCTCAGCAGTAATTAAAGCTTTTATGTTGCAATGTGGTTTATCATTATTGACAGCAGCATCAAACGTAGATAAATGGCAGTATATACACATGCCATAATAATACTTATCCAGCCCCTGACCATGCTTAGTACACATGTATTGATAGTAGTTTTTTTCTGCTTGGCCCCAGGCTCCTAAAATAATCCTGCTGCCCCACTGGGATCTGAATACCATAAGCTTGTAACCAGTATTATCATAGATTATTGAAGCCTGTGGGGACCTAGAAATCATGGAGTTTGGTTGTTCTTCTAATTGAGTATCGTAATCACCTAGGAGAGTTTAAAAACAAACACTCAAAAGATCACTGCAGATCTATATGAGCATCACTGGGGTGGAATTAGAGATTAAGGATCCCCAAAATGATCAGTATTCTTTCCATATTGCCAGGTGAATCTCTCACTAGACAGTGGAGAAATATTGATTTGTTAATTTCATAATTTCCCGTATCACCAGGTCAGGCCATAAAGTGATGCTCCAATGAGAAACTAGTTAGAAAAACAAAAACAAAAGTGAAAACATCAACACAATTATTATGAAAAGTCTCACCTGAAATAGATGAGATGTTAATATAATTGAAAATGTTTACAATCAAAGGGACAGTCCATAGTTCCAATATTCCATACTACTCCTCTTACATTCTTAGGTTTCTAGAGATAGAAATTGTGCCTAAATTCTTGGACCCTGATATGGTATGTATGGTGGGCAACTGGAATCTTGATTGCCAGCGTACAGTGAGCCTCTGAATTTTCTCCCATTCTTATGAAATGTGTGTGGTACTTTTCAGTATACTTCTGCTCTGACCTATGACGCCGTTCAAGTGATGACCGAAGCTTTTCGAAACCTACGGAAGCAGAGAATTGAAATCTCCCGAAGGGGGAATGCAGGAGACTGTCTGGCAAACCCAGCTGTGCCCTGGGGACAAGGGGTAGAAATAGAAAGGGCCCTCAAACAGGTCAGTCACTGAAAATGATTGTGATGTGACTTAACGATGGCCACTATTTTTTCCTGCTGAATTAGTCATTCTTGTTTTATCCCTTCTGTTTTATAAAGAGGGAATATTATTTCCTAACTACACAAAGGTAGGTTGAAGAGCAGAAACCTAATAAATGTCGTTTTCTTGACTTGCATCTCGGGGGAGTCATCTGGTCAACCACGCTGTATCTGGTGGAAGTGAATTTATAATTGTGCTCCTTTCCCATTTCCTCATTAGGTGCAGGTTGAAGGTCTCTCAGGAAATATCAAGTTTGACCAGAATGGAAAAAGAATAAATTATACAATTAACATCATGGAGCTCAAAACGAATGGGCCACGGAAGGTAAATCATTAGTGAATTGAAGGCATTCTCTCTGTGTGAGGAGGTGAGTTAGTGAACCCATCGCCTCATCTTCCAGAATCCTGGAGACATATATTCACATAGCTGGATTCAACAACTTCCAGAAACATATATTTTAAAGTATGTTTTCTAAATAAACTATTTATTTCTGGTAAATAACCCTGAAATGTAATTTTAAGATATAATAAATAAAACTGTTATACTTTTTTTTTTAGACAGAGGTAGAAAAAGAGTTTAATGAGAAGAAAAAGAACTGTTGCTGAAAGATTATGGTTTGGGAGACCAAACATAGCTGGTGCAAATGTGAATGTAACTGTTCAAGTCAACATTTTGTTTTTTCTTCTGTTATGGCTGAGATGCCATTGTTTGGATTTTATTTGTGTTTCTATATGATCACTCCCACACAAATTACCCTTGGAGAGTATGAAAAGTGAACACGAAGAGACAAGCCGTTTCTAAGAATTGTTTTTGTTTGTTTATTTTTATCGTCTCTTTCTATTGCTATTAGATTCACATGCATAAAAGGTACATCTGTGTTTAGAACAAGCCTAGTTAGTGTAGGTGTAATTTCAGATTCAAACATGGATTTGAAAATAACTCACTGCTTTGCCAGTAGGAAGGTCATATGTCCAGGTGCCCGCCTTCTGTACCCTTTTGCAGATCGGGTACTGGAGCGAAGTCGACAAAATGGTTGTTACTCTCACCGAACTCCCTTCTGGAAACGATACTTCTGGGCTTGAGAATAAGACTGTGGTCGTCACTACAATTTTGGTAATTAGCTACATATGCCTCTGTTTTACGTTATTTTTCTTAAGAAAAATATCTTTCAACTAGAATCACTGCTTATATTTAGGAGAATAACTGATACGGTGATGCTTTTGAATGTTTTAGTCATTCGCTACATGCTTATTCTGTCAGAAGGACTCACAAACACGAGCTACAGCACTCAGAATACGTCTTATCCTCTTCAGGACTGAACTTCGGCTTCACAGATAATTGGTAACCTGCTGCTCACACGGGTGAACATCTAGGGCAAGCCTGGAAGAGGCTTCCTTGCATTCCTCCCGTGTTTTACCTTTCCACTCCCACACGATTCTGGGTCCATTCTGTCCTTACGTTTGTTACATGGTTTAATAATGTTGTCAACTTCTCTATATTCCTACGGAAAGGTGAACTCCTGAAAGACAAGGGTGATCTCCCTTCTTTTTAATTCCGAGTCTCAACACAGTAGTTGGCACATAGCTAGTGCTAAGTGAATGTATATTGGCTGGATGAGACAAAATTGAACTGGATCTTGAACGTCGAGGCTTTGGATAGATGGACGGAAGATGTCGATTATGACAAGAAGCTGTTGGGGAAATGAAATGGAGGAAATAAGTGATTTTGCAGCAAAACAGTCTGATTTCGTTTTACTAAGTTGTGATGTAGTGAATTTGTGAGATTCATTACAGTAACAATATTGAGAAGAAAACATAGGTTAATAAGGGATTTGGATAAGAATATTGGTTGGCACTGGAAAAGTCTTAATAAATGTAAGCTAGACATTTGAGGATTTTTGCCTAAATCATGCCACTGAGGGGGGCTATCTCACTGAACCCCAAATATCCTCAGTGCCACTTTCCAGTGGAGAAAATTTGGGGGCTGATGTTGAGTCATGTGTTCATGCTTCCTTTTTATGGTGTTCACAGGGGGGGATGCTACTGCCTAGCTATCCATGTAGCATAATTCTAGGATATTCTACCTCATAGAGGAAGTGAGCTCTCAAGTCTGAGAGGGTAGATTCCATACATCACTATGGCAATGACTCTTTGAGTCTGGGCATCCCTGGTCATGGACCTGATTTGCACAAGAACCTTATCCTCGAACTCGTAGTGACACAGGGTTTGGGGTGAATGCTGGTTCATTGGAGTCAGGGTAGCCCTAACTTAGAATAAGAGAGTGGTGGATCCAGAGTTGACTAAAACAGATGTTAAACCACATTATTCCTCTCTAAATACTAGGATTACAAACACTACAAGGGGACATACTAGCAGTTTGTGCTTTTGAGTCTCTTGTTTACTTTGGTATGGCCAGGTGCCAGCCATGTGCATGAAATATAATGAAAGATAGATGAGGACCTTTGATCAGAAGCATTATGCTTAATTTTTTCCCAGTCGTATTTTCCACTATCTGTATTCTACAACATCTCTGGCTTCCAGGTAATAATTAAACCAGAAGATTTGAGTGGATGAGCGTAGATCAGTAACACAGTTGTTTTGATCAACTAGAGCACTTTCTTTCCATATAGGAATCTCCATATGTTATGATGAAGAAAAATCATGAAATGCTTGAAGGCAATGAGCGCTACGAGGGCTACTGTGTTGACTTGGCTGCAGAAATAGCCAAGCATTGTGGGTTCAAGTACAAGTTGACCATTGTTGGGGATGGCAAGTATGGGGCCAGGGATGCAGACACGAAAATTTGGAATGGGATGGTTGGAGAACTTGTATATGGGGTAAGTACTGCGCTTCTCAAAGATAAAGTCATTACGTTTGAACTCTTGTTGAGAGAATGCTTGCCTTCCATGCAAAGTACCAATGTCTGAGATTGTGGGTTTCCCACATTACTCTAGGAATGCTGTCTTATTTCCTTGTGCACATTTGAAGGTGAAGGATGAAGTCAGAAGCAAATATGCAGATGGAGACAGGCATTTCACCTGTCTTGAAGCCTATGGGCCATATGCATTGTTCAAAGATTGCCAAGGCATAGAGGCAGATGTAGTTATCATAATCAAGCCAGAAGGGTGTACTCTGTATTTATAAACAGGAGGGATATTTGGGGAACAAATTGCTTTTCTTCTGTTAAGTATTTACTGGGATTCCACCAGAGAAATAATTATTCCCACTTTCCTGATTTCCTTTCCTTCCCTTTGATCAAATAACGTAACCACAATTCCTTTCTGACCGTGACTCCTGGTTCTATTACTTTCCTTTGTTTCCCTTACAGAAAGCTGATATTGCAATTGCTCCATTAACCATCACCCTTGTGAGAGAGGAGGTGATCGATTTCTCAAAGCCCTTTATGAGCCTCGGGATATCAATCATGATCAAGAAGCCTCAGAAGTCCAAACCAGGAGTGTTTTCATTTCTTGATCCTTTAGCCTATGAGATCTGGATGTGCATTGTTTTTGCCTACATAGGGGTCAGTGTAGTTTTATTCCTGGTCAGCAGATTTAGCCCCTACGAGTGGCACACTGAGGAGTTTGAAGATGGAAGAGAAACACAAAGTAGTGAATCAACTAATGAATTTGGGATTTTTAATAGTCTCTGGTTTTCCTTGGGTGCCTTTATGCAGCAAGGATGCGATATTTCGCCAAGGTTGGTTACTCACCTGCTTCAACTTTGTGCATTTTAGGTCTCGAGTGGACATTCATGGTGTTTATGAATTCACTGTAAAGAAGTGAGCAGCCGCCGACTACCTGTCCAAGCAGTGTAAGACTCGTAAGGACAGACTCTTACCATCGGCATAAGCCTGTGAAATATTTGAGCAATGTTCTTTGAACGTTGATCCTATATTTCCCTGGTGAGATTATACACACCATGGAGAGGCTATAAAATGCATAAGGTTCCTATCATTCCATGCCTTCTTGGAGGGGTACCGTGTTTTTGCTGCATATTCTCATTTTACAGTCATCTGTGTGTTGATCCACAGACCTGTATATGGGAAAATGGGCAACATTACCTACTAACTACAAAAGCGACAGAACTTCATTTGCACACATCTCATCTCTCTCTCTTTTTTTCTTTCCCCCCATTATTAGCTCATGGAAATGACATGAGAGAGATATTTATAAAATTTGTGTTTTTTTAAAAGGTTAGGTTGTTGGGTTAAAAAGAATGTATGGTAATATATTTTCCAAGTATCTAGAAATATATAGGTGGGTAATAATGATGGCTGGTTGTTACAAACGCTTGTGCCATATTGAAGAGTAATACACACACGGGATGGAATGAATTCATACATCCCTAGTCTCATTATGACATTTTAATTCCTGCCCTAGAATGCCTAAATATAATGAATATATCACAAAACACACATTGCCTTTATTCATGTCACATACGTGATTAAGAATGATAGCCATGTCTGGTTCTTCAGAGGAATAAATCATACTTTTCCTAATGTGATTGCTTTCACATTTAAAGCCCGTATGATTATCGACCGACTGGCACATTTTAATTTGGGCTCAATTACCCTCCTTTGGTTCTATGGGTATCTTAATAACTAACAGACGCAATGGCTTCTTAAATACTGTTTCATTATTGTTAGTTTTTGAGCACTTTGGGGATAAGAAGTGATTAATTTCAAAAAACTTTATGTGAAGCTCAAAATTTTGTATCTTCTGCCATCTTTTTTGTATACCCCACCCATCAAGATAAAGGGAATATATCATGTATGCAGAAATTATCAGTGACTTACCTCTCAGATAGCAGGTCACATTCTTATGAATTTTATGGATCTGAACACTCTTAATTCCATCAAATTCCCTGTGGCTTCTCTATGGAACGGCACTAAATTAGAACTATATCAATGGTACTTGCATTGCGTATATAGAGAGATATATAATTTTAACGTATAGCATATAATAATTATTATTACATACTATATATATATAATTATGACCTCTGACAAAACATATAAGATTCATAGTTTCATCTCTATAGTTTATCTGATTGAACTTAAAGACATAAAGAGAAGTTTCTAATGATGAAGGAGGAAAATACTAACCAGATTGGAATCTCAGAGAACATTGTGGCTCATAAATAATAATGAAGTGATTCATCTCTGGTAAGAAGGCTCCTGAAGTATGATGTTACCATAGTCCTGAGATATCAGGCAATTATCCTAGGGCTCCACAAACTATGCTCTGCCTTTTGAATAAGCAGGAGAAGCATGTGAAGGTTCATTAGGACACAGGACATATTGACCTGGGTTCCCATCGATGGACCCAGGTTTGTTTGCCCCGCTCCTCATGCATCAGGGCTCTGAAGGTAATTGTTTGGGCATCCAGTGCTTGTCTTGGAGCAGAAAACATATTGACACATAGGAGCTGGAGCACAAGGGACATTTAACAATCTGTTTTCCCAGGGTCCACCATGACATAGTCACATTCTAATTTTCAACAAGCCTGCTTCCTAAAATATTATCTTTTTTCTTCACTTATGATTTCATTCATGAGTCATGACTCACTAAACTTTCACATGTAATCATTTTTATTTCCTGGTAAGATATATCAATTTTAGATAGCATATTTTTCCTTGTTATCATTTTTTTGGCCACAGAATATATATGAATAGATATATATATGCAAAATTCACTTTATTAAAATTTTCAAGCATATATATCTTTCACTTTATGGTATATGTGCATTTTTACCAGTTGAACTTACTACGTAATATTGGCAAATTCAAGGATTTTTTTAAATGAACCAAACTATCATTTTTTAGAATGCAATGATGGTAACTCTAGATTAAGAAAGACTAGAGCAGCTTAGTTTCTAAAAAAACTTAATAATAATGTATGAAATCCACAGATCACTTTAGAGATGCTCTTTATATATTTTAAATGATATTTATCAACTTTTTCCAAGTAAAATATGATATGGAACTCTATTATTTATATGAATAGAACACATTTAAATTTTAATATAGAATGGTTTATTGACGTGAATTGGTCATTGCCTGAAATTAAGTTTAGAATATGTTAACTATAGTTTTGTGAAGACTAGGACCACAGAATTATGAGAGCAAAATGTTGTAAAGTTGACTCTTATTCTCCGGTATTCTTCTTTTTTTTTTTTTCCCCCTGATATCCTCAAGGGATTCAAATGATTAAAAAATTGCATTCTTAAAATAATTATTTAATAGAGATTAAAAAGAAATGGCAGAATATGTGCATTTATTTGCTCCATTAGTGCAGATACTGAGAGATGAAAGTTTTATTTTTAATTAGAAAAACTTTTTTGTCTGTCACCATGAAACATAATATTGAATTTGCTCCTCTGCATAAAATTTCTCAGAAACTCATTCAGAATCATAATTGATCCTTGGAAGACACTTACAAGTAAATAATAAATTGCTCAAGAATTTTCTGTTTTGAATGATGCACAAGTCAAATAAATTTGGGGGGTTATCTCACACACTCTAAATAAACTGGCATATTTAATTAAATTTACAACTAGAACAGAATGACTTATAAAAATGTTTCTCAAATATATTACAAACAAACCTGAAATGTATAGTATCAAAAGCAATTACCATGCAATCAGTTTTGTTTTAAGGGCTGTGAGTAGTCAGATACTGAATCTACCCTCTTTAGTATGGGGTACATGTCATATAATTATACCTTCCATTGTGATGGAATAAATAGTGAACATTTTGAGAGTGGCTGTGTCTACATAGGGTTTCTCCAAAATCAAAATGTATTTAATATCCTTTTCAGAATATAAATGAGACTTGTTTAACTTTTTTCCATTCTATCATATTTGTTTCATTCTTTGCAACTCTTAGAGAATGGTAAAGGCTCTTAATTATATATATATATTTTTTCATTGCTTGCATGATTGTGATGGAATAAATAGTGAACATTTTGAGAGTGGCTGTGTCTACATAGGGTTTCTTCAAAATCAAAATGTATTTAATATCCTTTTCAGAATATAAGTGAGACTTGTTTAACTTTTTTCCATTCTATCATATTTGTTTCATTCTTTGCAACTCTTAGAGAATGGTAAAGGCTCTTAATTATATATATATATTTTTTCATTGCTTGCATGCTCTCTCTCTCTTTTTCTCTTTTATTTTAGCTGCAGATGTTTTTATCTAAAAATCTTTACTTTTAGCTTCACCCCTTTTCTTGACTGCTTGAGTAGTTTATTCTACAAATACGACCTAATAATTTGATGTAGTATCTATGTTTCATCAAAAATATTTCTTGTTATTAATTGTCAGGAGGTTTAGTTTAGGTCATGAATTGGCACATTTTCATGATTTAAATTTTTAGAAGTGTTACCTCTTCACTGTAGAAGGTTTAATTTTTAGGCATAACAGAGTTGTTAACAAAAAAGAAAAAGTTATTATATTGGTGTGTTAATACTACTCAAATACCATTATATGTAGAACCCCACCAAATCTTACCAAATAATACCCTATGTATCTCTTTCTGTATCTACATATCTACATTTATCTACCTAGGGTTTATCTACCAGTAAATTACTGGGAATCAATTAAGGTTTTGAAAAGTATTTTAAGTAAGAATTTATGGTCACAGAGATATTGTTATTATATTTCAGACTAGGAATTTATATCTTGGCAAACTTTTACATGTCTAATTTGTTCTCCTTGAGTTTTCTTTTTTTTCTTAAGCAGGAGGCACAAAGGAACAGGGTCATAGCTGTCCATGCCCTGAAGCATCAGATTTGGATTCATTAAGAATATTTTATGTCATACTTTGTTTGTAGCATCACTATTTTCCATTTTTATCTTGTACTGTATCTAAAACCTATGTTCCGGCACAAAAAAAATACCTAATGAAATTCTGGACCTTTTTTGAGCGTTTTGGAACTTCATTGGCTGGATTAAAAGGAGGGTTTTTTCGGTGTTTAAAGCCACATCTGTGGTGCATACTCTTTTATTTTTGATATTTGATTTTGTTTGTCAACGTTGTTCTGAGTTTTGCTGTTGATCTTAGATTCTATTGTTCGTTTACTTATGTCATGAGTGGATAAAGTAGTATGAGCATTGGATAGATTATTTGCACATTTCTTGAAATTGCCTGTTACGATATTTCATACCATAAACTATTTGGCCACGATAACTATGAAAGAATCTCAGGAATCTGAAGTTCTGCCTCTGGCTGTCTCATCAAATCTAGCAAATATGTACTCCTTGCCCAGAGGTTTAATAATTTCAAGTATCATCAACTAGCAGATATATTGAAAAGTATAAAGTTAAATATTCCCCTATAAATCGATATTTGCATAATACTGCTAACTTGTTTTCTTACGGGGTCATTCATTTCGCTTTACAAATCCATTTCGTACTTGTTATCAGATCCCTGTCTGGGCGCATTGTTGGAGGAGTTTGGTGGTTCTTTACCCTGATCATAATCTCCTCCTACACGGCTAACTTAGCTGCCTTCCTGACCGTAGAGAGGATGGTGTCTCCCATTGAAAGTGCGGAGGATCTTTCTAAGCAAACAGAAATTGCTTATGGAACATTGGACTCTGGCTCCACTAAGGAATTTTTCAGGGTAAGAGATTCTGCTTCGTAACTTCTGATTTTGTTCTTGCAATTAAACTTTGTGCCCCCTTGCCCCTCCTCCCATGGTCTACACAAAGGTGCTGTGTGCTAGTAACTGCCGTCCCTGTCTCTATTTTTTTTAAATTTTTATTTTATATTGGACTATAGCTGATGTACAATGTTGTGCTACTTTCGGTTGTACAGCAAAGTGATTCAGTTATAATATACATATAATCTATTCTTTTTCAAATTCTTTTCCCATTTAACTTATTACAGAATATTGAGTAGAGTTCCCTGTGCTATACAGTAGGTCTTTGTTGGTTGTCTATTTTGTATATAGTAGAGAGTAGAGTGTATGTTAATCCCAACCTCCTAATTTATCCCCCCTGCCCTTTCCCCCTTGGTAACCGTAAGTTTGTTTTCTATGTCTGTTTTTAACCTTGTCTCTACCCTGCTCCCTTCCCTACCCCTATACTTAACACTACCTCTATCCTTTTGTTTGATTCCTGACTCCTTTGGAGAAAAACACTTTGTTGCAAAGAAATCTAGTTTTAAAAAAAAATTGATTGTCTTTTTGGAACAAAATTGAAGCAAAGTATTAAAGTTAGGTGATTATTTTTAAAAGAAAAGGATGTTGTATTTCATTTTATGTTAAAGCATGACTTCCATCTATCTTACATAATTTACAGCTGAAAACTCACTTTCCAATCCATTATGTTAATTCTAAGTCAGGAAACAGATTGTGTTCATATGTGGAAATTCCAAACTTTCTGTTAAACCCTCCAAGAAAAGGCTAACAAAGGCCTGCAACTTCTTGACTTTTAAAATGGGAATCATAATTATAATGTGTCTATTAAATGTATTTTAGTTTTTAAAAGCTCTGTGGCCTTATTACGCTCTCTGTTTAGGGGCACCAGTCCAGAGGCTGATGTTGGTATAACTTTCTTTCATTATACTATTATCTCTCTATAAGAACTCATTCTTTTAAAATGCTTAAATATAGCAGATAAACTTTGGTATTGACATTAAGCCACATACGTGGCATATGATGATCTCTGATAATCCAACTTTGAGTGTACCTAAGTTTGAGTGAGATCCAGGCCACTTTAATTCTGAATTAGGATTAGGACTTTCAACTTCCTGTTGAAGTAGTAGACTGTAATTTGAAGACTGTCTCCTTCTGCATTGCCACCGGTCTCTTTTCCAAATAACATCAGTTGTGCTCCAGATATCACGGGAGAAAAAGTGGTGTTGTCAGACGGCTGACAACAGAAAATAACTTGGCTGTATGTGGGGCGGGCAGGACCTTGACTCTTCCACCAGGTACCGCGACGTAAGCTGAGAGTGTGGTCCATCTGTCAGCGGGTACTTTGACTTTGATGCTGCATGTGAATGTTGTAATGCAGATTTGTTACTAATGACAATTTACTGCTACTTCTGAAAGTAGTTGCAATACTCTTAATATAACACAGTGCTCTAGCCTGATCATAACAATGGACCTATTAAAATAAATTAGAATATTGCATGATTCTCAATTAGAAGTGTATTTTGAAACATTTCTAAATTGTTTGTGTCCCGATAGGGCTTGCTTTTATTTTACTGGTATATTTTATTGGTATTCCGCACTCTTGAAGTAAATGAGCCCTATGAAGGAGGCAGAGACTTGTTAGATCGTGGTTTACTTAGCGCTCCTTATATTGATTAAAATAACCTTAATTGTTTCCAGACACTGTCTGTTGAGAGTTCCTCTCATTAGCTTGTTTGGACAACAAGAGGACCAACTGTTCTCAGCAACTGCACGTTCAGGATCTCAGAGCTTTTCAGTGTACCTGAACTCGATCCTAGAAACACGTGCCTTAATGAGCGGGATGCCAAGATTTCATGATTAGAATACGCAAATTCCCCAGCAGACAGGGTGAGAAGGCTGTGTGACTCTGGGCAAACGATGCTGCTACTCTTGTGTTTCAGCTCAGTAACCCCGTGGAGACTGTGGTCGCCATGTGCAGCACACACGCACACACACACACACACACACACACACACACACGCTGACATATCTGTGGGGTGCCATTCGCCTATATAGGATTGTGGTGCTTTCCTTCCCTAGAATAATAGAGAAGTGATGTGAGTATTTCGGCAACCTGATAACTTTTATGAGTATAGTTTCCCAAAGCAGTTTCTTACGCATCATCTCTGAATCTCACAGTATTTCTGTCTGATAGTTGGGGCGATCACTTTTGTTTGCATGTTGTGCATTATTAAATATAAGCTCGGATAAATGTGAGGATTTGACCAAATTCTAGCAGATAGCAAGTGTGCTGAGGACGTTTACTCCTAAAGAGTGCTTTCCGTACACTGTTTTTCCTTCCTTCCTCCGTATTTACCTCGCTGCTCTCCTGCTCCGTTTCGGTCACCTCCGTGTTTGCTTATGTCACGTTAGAGAATTATAATGGTGGAAATCCAGACAGGACCTCGCAGTTCTCTCAATGCACCTTCAAAAGGAATTGCTGATGCATGACCTTGGCTAGGTCTCAGTGCTATAGCATAGCAGTCAGCTTCTCCTTATCTAGAGCAGGAAGGTGTGGGCTCAAAAGTACTTAAAAGCCACACTGTTCGTTCTGTTTGTACCAGTGAAGGGAGGCTTATGGAACAGCACACATCGCCAAAGTGAATAGGAGCTTGCCTGTTAATTCCACCATTAAAACATGGCATGGCGGTGATTTGGGAAAGTATGTACAAAAGGTATGTTTCTTTAAAAGTTGGATTAAATTAAAAGGTGCTGCTAAATTGAGTGATTTTGAATAGTTTTTTTTAACTGTATTAATGTTGGATAATTGGGTACCACGGTGACAATAGTGAGGGCAATCTTAATTTTGCTTCTGACTCTCAAAGGTGTTTTCAGGGATACTCTGGCTTGCAGCAGTAGCCATCGCGTCTCACACCTTTCCCCACAGAGTTTATTGCTTTAGTGTACGGAAATTGAATAACAAATTCCCTTTTGTAAAAAAAAGAATTTCTCCTTATAGAGTGTTATTCCAAGCGTATTGGATGAGATGCAGCTAATTCATAGACATTATAAAGGCAAAATAGAATTGATTTTCACTGACATTTTTTCCCCTTAAAACCTAGGTTATATACTACAATCTGTCTGTTGGCAGTAGTCTGGTTGAATTTCTAAGCTTATGGTGGAAAGAGGTGCAAAGGAAATGCTCCTTGCTTCTGTTCCTAAAATTAACATTCACCACACACTTGGGTCGTCCTCTCTCTCAACTGCCCTTTAACCTTAGGGGCGTCTGGGGCTCCTGGAAGGTGGGTGCAGGACACGGTGAGTGAAGGGAGACGGACCATCGTGGTGCCCGATCCTCCAGGAGTGGTGATGCAGAGGGAGTGGGCTGGCCCCAGACTGAGGACAGGTACTGTGCTTTTGGTTCTCTGACTGTCTCTTATATTTAATACTTACTCTCATGCCCGAGACAGCTAATTACACGTGGAGGACACAACTTTTACCAGTTGCTAATACTTAACGTTCTAACAGTTATCTTATGTTTCCTAATGTGGCTTAATTTGGCTTTACTGATAGCTTTTTGTTTCTTATGCTGTTTATGAAGAGGGGTTTTATCATTTATATTATTATAAACTTTCTACTATCACAGTGTCTATCAAGTCAGCTTTCTGATTTTATCACAGCAGGAGCTTTGGATTTAGCCTTTGGAGAAACTGATTTGAGAAGGTAGTCACTGTCTGAATTTTAAAGATGTATAACTAGCTAAAAGATGGAAAAATGACTTGTTTAAGACCATTTAGAGATTAAAGGGCCAGTTTTAAAACAGAATTCAGAGTTCTGAGGGCCTAGTCTTTTGTCTCAGTATTAACTAATGTTTCCTAAAGATACATCTTTGAAGGGATGAAAGCATCTTATATCAAATTATAAGAAGAATATTTCATCTCATTTATAGGAATCTGTTTTGTCAACGTTAAGATGATAATTACTCAATTTAAATCTAAAGATTTTTAAAATCAGATTTCAGGTACATAATTTAATATTTATGGTTTATATTCATATGGTTTTAGGGAAGTCAGCGTGTGTGCATTATTTTTAGAATTTCAATTTAAGCTGTAAATTTTCTAATTTAAAAATCTATATGTTCTTTAAGTGATAATCAGTAAAACAAATATGAATGGAATATTTACTTTGTTGTGCTAGAGAGAGTAAATAGGGGGCAATCTTGTAACCCGCAAGACGTGTGAGGAAATAGACCCTGCATCTTACCTTTCCCGAGTTTTCTGCTCACGGAACCCGTGTACATCCTCGTATAGAGTGAAAGATAAAGTCTGACTCATTTTGGAGCTGCTGATCTTGCCTAATTATAGCGCCACTGTAACACACCTATAATTAAGAAAGAATTAGGCTATCAATTATACACCACTATTTTTAGACTTTCACATTTTGATAATTTCTTCTCTCAATAAAAGAGGACAGATCTTGAATTAGATGAGCAGAAGATGATTTTGTAAGAACTATATGTGCATCATTTTCCTACAGAAACTCAGATGTGGGGAATAGAAAATGGCTTTTTTTGTGGTATGGAGGACAGATCTTGAATTAGATGAGCAGAAGATGATTTTGTAAGAACTATATGTGCATCATTTTCCTACAGAAACTCAGATGTGGGGAATAGAAAATGGCTTTTTTTGCGGTACGTGGGCCTCCCTCCGTTGCGGCCTCTCCCGTTGCGGAGCACAGGCTCCGGACGCGCAGGCCCAGCGGCCACGGCTCACGGGCCCAGCCGCTCCGCGGCGTGTGGGATCTTCCCAGACCGGGGCGCGAACCCGGTTCCCCTGCATCGGCAGGCGGACGCGCAACCACTGCGCCACCAGGGAAGCCCGAAAATGGCTTTATAAATAAACCTATCATTGGCCTGGCAATCCGTGAAACAAAAGTATTAACTTGAAAAAAGGAAGTACTTCATGCCTATCCTAAATCCCACACTGCAATCTGTTTATCTTACTCGGTGTGTCTCTGAGTAAGTGGTCTCCTTTAATTATGCTGGCGTTGCAAGGAAGAGATTCTAACCTATGGTCAAAATAAAGGTATTCCCCTTCTCATTAAATGAAGTTAATTATGCCGTTCTCAGAAGATTGATTTAGTCAGATAATAATCCACAATAATCCATATTGTTGTTATCCAGCATTGTAGACTTTTCACAGTTTCCAGAGAGTATAAATGATAGATAAATACATAGTATTAAGGCAGGTGTGCCTTACCTGACTGAAAAGGCTGGTTTGAAATTTTCCTTTACCATAGAATAACCACAAATACAAGAGAATTACAATAATGTATCCTTTTAAAGGATGATTTCCTTACTGATATTTTATAGAACAGATTTCACTAATTTGTGGTGGTTCTCCATACTTATTTATTTCTGGTATAGCTAAAGATCTTTCTGCCATAGTTTCCTATATATCACCTATTTCTGTGTGGGTAGAAATATGTATATATACCTAGCTTTGTATATATAAATGTACAAATACATACACATATTTCTTAGCTTTATATACATGAATACATGTACATCCATATATCTTTCAAATATTATGGAGATGAAGTGGGTATAGTTGACTATCCGTATGTTACTAATATCAAAATAGACCCTTTACAGATCTTTCAGTCATGCTTAACTCTTTAAATAGTTTCTAAAACACTCAGTACTAAATCAATGCTGAATGTGAATAAATTAGCAACAAACAGCACTACATAGATCTGTTCTAAGTCACTCTGGGGTGGCGAGTCATATTATTACAGATTTTTCTTCCTTAGTTTTTTGGGGCGCTTGATTGGTCATGAAAGTCTGCACAGCTGGCAATTCTGCATGTCCAAGACTTCTCTAGATAATCCAGGACAAGTTCAAATCATTTGCTCCCTGCTTGGCAGTTTTCTTTCTCTGGCATTTTAAATGTTCTCACCATTCCACACAGCATCTGAGGACAGTATTGAATTTTTTTTTTAATGATCGTATTTTTAATGCAGTATGACATATAAAGTGCACAGATCTTAAGTGACAGCTCAATGAATTTTTACATATATATGCACCCATATAACCATCACTTAGATCAAGATGAGGCTCCCAGTCCATACTCAAACGTAGCCACTCTTCTGACTTCTGTCACAAAAGTATTCTACTTTTGTCTGTTCTTGACCTTCCTGTAAATGGAATTATACAGTCCATAGTCTTTGTGTCTGGTTTTATTTGATCATCATAACGTCTATGAAATTCACTTATGTTGTTGCATGTAACAATAACAATAGTTTGCTCTTGTTTTATTACTCTGTAGTATTCCATCAGATAAGTATATTATAATTGATCCGTTCTACCATTGGTGGACATTTGGGCTGCGTATAATTTTTGGCTTTTATGTCTAAAGCTGACATGAACATTCCTGTACATATCTTTCAGTGCACACGTGCACTCATTTCTCTTGGGTTTATACATAAGAATAAAACAACGAAATTATAGGATGGATGCATATTTAGCTGTGGAACATATTGCCAAATAGTTTTCAATAGTGGTTGTAACAATTTAAACTCCCAGCAACAGCGTATGAGAGTTCCAGTTGCTCTACCTCCTCAGAAGTACTAGGTCCCACGAGCCTTATTAGTTTTAGCCAGTCTGGCAAGTGTGTATTTCATTGTGGTTTTATCCATTATGGTGAGTGTGTATCTTATTGTGGTTTTAATATGCATCTATCTGAGAAGGAATGTTATATGGAAACCTTTTTGTATCTTTATTAACCATTTGGAAATTTTCACCTGTTAAGTGCTTGTTCAAGTCACTTGTTCCTATTTATTGGGTTGTCTGTCTTTTTCCTATTGATTTGCTGGGCTTCTTTATATTTTAATGATATGAGTTTTTGGTCTGATGTATTATTATACACACCTTCTCTTTGGTTTACTTTTCCACTTTCCAAATGGTGACTTTTGAAGACCAGAAAGCACTAATTTTTATGAAGTCCAATATACCCATCTTTTCTTTCATGGTTAAGGATTTTTGTGTCCTGTTTAATAAATCTTTGCCCAAATATTATGAAGATGTTCTTAACTTCTACTAAAAGCTGGTTTTACCGTTCACATTAGGCATACAATCCATCTGGCACTGATATTTGATATGGTGTGAGACAGTAGCCAAAGTTCATTTATTTCTTTTTTAACAACTTTATTGGAGTTTAATTGCTTTACAGTGGTGTGTCAGTTTCTGCTGTATAACAAAGTGAATCAGCTCTACGTGTACATATATCCCCGTATCCCCTCCCTCTTGCATCTCCCTCCCAATCCCACCCCTCTAGATGGTCACAAAGCACTGAGCTGATCTCCCTGTGCTATGCAGCTGCTTCCCACTAGCTATCTATTTTACATTTGGTAGCATATATATGTCCTTGCCACTCTCTCACTTCGTCCCAGCTTGCCCTTCCCCCTCCCCGTGTCCTCAAGTCCATTCTCTACGTCTGCGTCTTTATTCCTGTCCCACCCCTAGGTCCGTGAGAACCATTTTTTTTTTAGATTGCATATATATGTGTCAGCATACAGTATTTGTTTTTTCTCTTTCTGACTTACTTCAGTCTGTATGACAGACTCTAGGTCCATCCACCTCTCTACAAATAACTCGATTTCGTTTCTTCTTATGGCTGAGTAATATTCCATTGTATATATATGCCACATCTTTATCCATTCATCTGTCGATGGACACTTAGGTTGCTTCCATGTCCTGGCTATTGTAAATAGAGCTGCAATGAACATTTTGGTACATGACTCTTTTTGAATTATGGTTCTCTCAGGGTATATGCCCAGTAGTGGGATTGC
>NC_041220.1:1742628-1743709 GCF_002837175.3 Physeter macrocephalus
TGGCCCCTCCCGTTGCGGAGCACAGGCTCCGGACCCGCAGGCTCGGCGGCCATGGCTCACGGGCCCAGCCACTCCGCGGTATGTGGGATCTTCCCGGACCGGGGCACGAACCTGTGTCCCCTGCATCCTCAGGCGGATTCTCAACCACTGCGCCACCAGGGAAGCCCTGTTTTTAGTTTTTTGAGGAACCGCCATACTGTTCTCCATAGTGACTGTATCAATTTACATTCGCACCAACAGTGCAAGAGGGTTCCCTTTACTCCACACCCTCTCCAGCATTTATTGTTTGTAGATTTTTTGATGATGGCCACTCTTACCAGTGTGAGATGATACCTCATTGTGGTTTTGATTTGCATTTCTCTAATGAATAGTGATGTTGAGCATCTTTTCATGTGTCTCTTGGCCATCTGTATGTCTTCCTTGGTGAAATGTCTATTTAGGTCTTCCCCCCACTTTTTAACTGGATTGTTTGTTTTTTTGATATTGGGCTCCATGAGCTGTTTGTATATTTTGGAGATTAGCCCTTTGTCTGTTGTTTCATTGGCAAATATTTTCTCCCATTGTGAATGTTGTCTTTTTGTCTTGTTTATGGTTTCCTTTGCTGTGCAAAAAAGCTTTTAAGTTTAATTAGGTCCCATTTGTTAATTTTTGTTTTTATTTTTATTGAAGTATATGCAGTTAATATACAGAAATCTGTTATTTTTCTCTTCACTAATAACAAAGTATCAGAGAAATTAAGAAAAAAAATTTACAATTGTACCAGTAATAATAAAATACCTGGGAATAAATTTAACCACGGAGGTGAGGATTGTCTTTTTGTCTTGTTTATGGTTTCCTTTGCTGTGCAAAAAAGCTTTTAAGTTTAATTAGGTCCCATTTGTTAATTTTTGTTTTTATTTTTATTGAAGTATATGCAGTTAATATACAGAAATCTGTTATTTTTCTCTTCACTAATAACAAAGTATCAGAGAAATTAAGAAAAAAAATTTACAATTGTACCAGTAATAATAAAATACCTGGGAATAAATTTAACCACGGAGGTGAGGATTGTCTTTTTGTCTTGTTTATGGTTTCCTTTGCT
>NC_041220.1:1748421-1770921 GCF_002837175.3 Physeter macrocephalus
GGGTATATGCCCAGTAGTGGGATTGCTGGGTCATATGGTAATTCTATTTTAACTTTTTAAAGGAAACTCCATACTGTTCTCCGTAGTGGCTGTATCAATTTACATTCCCACCAACAATGCAAGAGGGTTCCTTTTCTCCACACCTTCTCCATCATTTATTGTTTGTAGATTTTTTGATGATGGCCACTCTTACCAGTGTGAGATGATACCTCATTGTGGTTTTGATTTGCATTTCTCTAATGAATAGTGATGTTGAGCATCTTTTCATGTGTCTCTTGGCCATCTGTATGTCTTCCTTGGTGAAATGTCTATTTAGGTCTTCCCCCCACTTTTTAACTGGATTGTTTGTTTTTTTGATATTGGGCTCCATGAGCTGTTTGTATATTTTGGAGATTAGCCCTTTGTCTGTTGTTTCATTGGCAAATATTTTCTCCCATTGTGAATGTTGTCTTTTTGTCTTGTTTATGGTTTCCTTTGCTGTGCAAAAAAGCTTTTAAGTTTAATTAGGTCCCATTTGTTAATTTTTGTTTTTATTTTTATTGAAGTATATGCAGTTAATATACAGAAATCTGTTATTTTTCTCTTCACTAATAACAAAGTATCAGAGAAATTAAGAAAAAAAATTTACAATTGTACCAGTAATAATAAAATACCTGGGAATAAATTTAACCACGGAGGTGAGGATTGTCTTTTTGTCTTGTTTATGGTTTCCTTTGCTCTGCAAAATCTTTTAAGTTTAACTGAGTCCCATTTGTTTATTTTTGTTTTTATTTCCGTTACTCTAGGAGGTGGGTCAAAAAAGATCTTGCTGTGGTTTATGTCCAAGAGTGTTCTTCCTATGTTTTCCTCTAAGAGTTTTATAGTGTCTGGTCTTACATTTGATTCTTTAATCCATTTGGAGTTTATTTTTGTGTATGGTGTTAGGGAGTGTTCTAATTTCATTCTTTTACTTGTAGTTGGCCAGTTTTCCCAGCACCACTTATTGAAGAGGCTGTTTTTTCTCCATTGTATATTCTTGTCTCCTTTATAAAAAATAAGGTGACCATATGTTTGTGGGTTTATCTCTGGGCAGTCTATCCTGTACCACTGATCTATATTTCTGTTTTTGTGCCAGAACCAATTGTGAAATTTTTTGTTCTAGTTCTGTGAAGAATGCCATTGGTAGTTTGATAGGGATTGCACTGAATCTGTAGATTGCTTTGGGTAGTATAGTCATTTTCACAATGTTGATTCTTCCAATCCAAGAACATGGTATATCTCTCTATCTGTTTGTATCGTCTTTAATTTCTTTTATCAGCATCATAGTTTTCTGCATACAGGTCTTTTGTCTTCTTAGGTAGGCTTATTCCTAGGTATTCATTCTTTTTGTTGCAGTGGTAAATGAGAGTGTTTCCTTAATTTCTCTTTCAGATTTTTCATCGTTAGTGTATTGGAATGCAAGAGATTTCTGTGCATTAATTTTGTATTCTGCCACTTTACCAAATTCATTGATTAGCTCTAGTAGTTTTCTGGTAGCATCTTTAGGATTCTCTATGTATAGTATCATGTCATCTGTAAATGACATGTAAATGTGTTGTTCATCATTGTTTGTTTGCTCTTTAATTCTTCTAGGTCCTTGTTAAACATTTCTTGTATTCTGTCCATTCTATTTCCAAGATTTTGGATCATCTTTACTATCATTACTCTGAATTCTTTTTCACGTAGACTGCCTATTTCCTCTTCATTTGTTTGGTCTGGTGGGTTTTTACCTTGCTCCTTCATGTGCTGTGTGTTTCTCTGTCTTCTCATTTTGCTTAACTTAGCGTATTTGGGGTCTCCTTTTTGCAGGCTGCAGGTTCGTAGTTCCCATTGTTTTTGGTGTCTGCCCCCAGTGGGTGGGGTTGGTTCAGTGGGTTGTGTATACTTCCTGGTGGAGGGGACTAGTGCCTGTCTTCTGGTGGATGGGGCTGTATCTTGTCCTTCTTGTGGGCAGGGCTCCGGCCGGTGGTGTGTTTTGTGTGTGTGAACTTAGTACGACTTTAGGCAACCTCTCTGCTAATGGGTGGGGTTGCGTTCCTGTCTTTCTTTGTGTTTGGCATGGGGCCTCAAGCACTGGAGCTTGCTGGCATTTGGGTGGAGCTGGGTCATAGTGTTGAGGTGAAGATCTCTGGGAGAGCTCTTACTGATTGATATTACGTGGGGCTGGGAGGTTTCTGGTGGTCCAGTGTCCTGGACTCGGCCCTCCCACCTCAGATGCTCAGGCCCAACACCTGGCCGGAGCAGTAAGACCCTGCCAGCCACATGGCTCATAATAAAAGGAAGAAAGAAAAACAAACAAACAAAGGCAGAACCCTGGGACAAATGGTAAAAGCAAACCTAAACAGACAAAATCCTAGAAAGAAGCTTACACATACTCACAAAAAGGGGAAAAGGAAGAAAAAAAAAAGATATAGAGCAACCAAACCAATAAAGAAATCCATAATGATAATAAGTACTAAAAACTAATCTAAGATAAACATAAAACCAGAAACAAATTCAACACAGAAAGCAAACCCCAAGTCTACAGTTGCTCCCAAAGTCCCCCTCCTCAACTTGGGATGATTCGTTGTCTATTCAGGTATTCCACAGATGCAGGTACATCAGGTTGATTGTGGAGATTTAATCTGCTGCTCCTGAGGCTGCTGGGAGAGATTTCCCTTTCTCTTCTTTGTTCGCACAGCTCCCGGGGTTCAGCTTTGGATTTGGCCCCGCCTCTGCGTGTAGGTCACCTGAGGGCATCTGTTCTTCGCTCAGACAGGACGGGGTTAAAGGAGCCGCTGATTCGCGGGCTCTGGCTCACTCAGGCTGGGAGGAGGGAGGGGTACAGAGTGCGGGGTGAGCCTGCAGCGGCAGAGGCGGTGTGACGTTGCACCAGCCCGAGGCGCGCCGCGCGTTCTCCCGGGGAAGTTGTTCCTGGATCACGGGACCCTGGCGGTGGCGGCTGCACAGGCTCCCGGGAGGGGAGGTGTGGACGGTGACCTGTGCTCGCACACAGGCTTCTTGGTGGCGGCAGCAGCGGCCTTAGCGTCTCAAGCCCGTCTCTGGGGTCTGTGCTGATAGCCGCGGCTCGCGCCCGTCTCTGGAGATCCTTTAGGCGGTGATCTGAATCCCCTCTCCTCGCGCACCAGGAAACAAAGAGGCAAGAAGAAGTCTCTTGTCTCTTCGGCAGCTCCAGACTTCTCCCGGACCCCCTCCCGGCTAGCCGTGGCACACTAGCCCCTTCAGGCTGTGTTCACGCAGCCAACCCCAGTCCTCTCCCTGCGATCCGACCTCCAAAGCCCAAGCCTTGGCTCCCAGCCCCTGCCCACCCAGCGGGTGAGCAGACAAGCCTCTCGGGCTGCTGAGTGCTGGTCCGCACCGATCCTCTGCGGGAATCTCTCCACTTTGCCCTCCACACCCCTGTGGCTGTGCTCTCCTCCGTGGTTCCGAAGCTTCCCCCCTCTGCCACCCGCAGTCTCTGCCCGCGAAGGGGCTTCTAGTGTGTGGAAACCTTTCCTCCTTCACGGCTCCCTCCCACTGGTGCAGGTCCTGTCCCTGTTCTTTTGTCTCTGTTTTTTCTTTTTTCTTTTGCCCTACCCAGGTACGTGGGGAGTTTCTTGCCTTTTGGGAGGCCTGAGGTCTTCTGCCAGTGTTCAGTGGGTGTTCTGTAGGAGCTGTTCCACTTGTAGGTTTATTTTCGATGTATTTGTGAGGAGGGAGGTTATCTCGATGTCTTACTCTTCTGCCATCTTGAAGGTCCCCCCAGTATTGAATTCTTAAAGACTTAAGGCTACTTAAGTCTTTAAGCTTAGCTTAAGCTGCCTGGGGGATGTCTGTGTTCTATCATTTCAGCTGAAAGTGGCTGGTTTAACAGTGAAAGAAATGTCGAAATTTTATAAGACTTGGCCATTTCCTTTAAAATCAGTTTAAAGACCTTGCATTTCATTAAGCGGTTTCCAAATTCAGAGAAAAATGTATGAGAGGACCATACTGAATGGTCCTTTCTGGGATCAAAGTGCTGTGGAAGGAAAAAGAAAAGGGTATGTCTACTTGCTGAATTATGATTATTGTGGAACATGATAGCTTCTCTGAGAGTGACTGTGTCATTTTGGTCCTTGTCCTCTTTCCATGGCCATTCTCAGCAAATGTCTGTGTCCATCTGGTCATTTCATTTAGAGATCACCCTGCGACTCAAAGGAGAGATGAGAACTCACATTATCCACTGGAAGGATAATCTGACTCTTACCAAATTACAGGAGGCTTTCTGTCAGTGTCCATGTTAAAGAGAAAATGCTCCTGTGCTCCTTTCACATTACCATCAGATCATGAGCATAATTATGCCAGCCAAAAAGGTTCAAACAATAGAAGAAATTTGAGATTAGTCTCTCATCTCAAAACTCTTCTAAAATTTCTGTTTAGATGTGTAGGAGAAGATAAATATCGGTATAAACCTTTGCAAGTACTTTAGATGATTTAGTGTTCAATTCATTTTATTTTTGTGTTTAAGTAAAAGAATCATCATGCCTGTCTTTATTGGATATTTTGCACTAGTTTCCATGGTTACAGATGCAGTCAGAGAGTCCTGGGGAGAACAGAAATAGAATTTTGCGATCATTTAAATATACTGGAATCAAAATCTGAACTAAATATAAATATTGTTGATAAAATTTTGAGAATTCCTTAATTAGACTTCTGATATTTGAAGGAAAACTTGATATAATTTACACTTCACGTTTCCATCATATAATTTTGCTCTATATCATATTGAGTGATGATCAAAAACAAGTTGCTAGTGAAGGTGGCTACTTATGTTCACAGAGAAATGCGATTTTAGAAAAAAAAAAGGCAGTTGGGGAAATCAAGCAATGTCAGATATGGTCAGGGTCCCCAAAAGTGATGTTTAAGATTGCATCAAAGGAAACAAAGAGCCAAGGGGGTGATGTCAGAAGGTAGTGGACAAACCCAGACCCTCTTTCCCCCCAGAGACCCTGACTCAGCAGCAATACATTGACTGATTCTCTTTGGGAGAAACCAGTTAAGAGGCTCCTGCAAACCAAGTGAGTGTGAAACCAGCCATGTCAAACCTTGTAGGAAAATTCATGGCCTCGCTGGCTGTAGTTATCTGGCACAGCATACCACCATCGGGAGGAAACACCCAGCTCTTGGCTTTTCTCTCTAGGGAGAGAAAGAGAAGACCTGACTGTATTTTCAAGTTCTGAATTTTCAAAGGAACTGGGTTCTGTCTTGCCTGAATCTAAGCATTATAAATGGCACCAGGTTGGGGGCTGCTGAGAATAAAGGTGAAGGTTTGGCCCAGCACACACTCACCATAGACCCTCCCTTCCAGCTCAGTGTGGGAAAACTGGGGGAAAACCCCCAACTCCCAGCTTCCCTTTGGGAAGGAAGGAACAAGTTGGAGTGTAGTTCCATTACTTTGGCTTTTCGAGGGGCTGGTTTCTGTCTTGCCTGCTTCAGAGCACTGCTGGGACCTGACACATGCTAGATGTCTGGGGGCTGCTGAGAATGGGAGGGAGCTGATTTTTTGTTGCTGCTTCAGAGACCTCTGGTCCACCAGAGAGAATCCAGTACAGCTGGGTGGCCACTCCCATGTCGGGGGGAGGACAAAAGTGGCATATGCATGCAATGTTCTGGCCTTTTGTGGGGTACCTTGGGGACTGCCTCTGTCTTGCCTGACTTGGGCCCAGCATACTCTATAAGCCTGGGGTCCACTGAGAATAAAAAAGACCTCAGAGGCTTATTCTAGCTGTAGAGAACCTGCAATACTACAGACAGATACCAAAGGAGCAAGACATTATGAGCTTTGGAAAAAAGATACTGGCAAATCCTTCTAATTGGGAGTTCACACACACAAGTCCAAAGAAAACACATCCACAGAAAATGTTTGAGAGGCCTTTAGAATATGAAACCCGGCTGATTGGTGAAGGTCTATCCCTATACAAAGTTGGTCCATAAAGACTAGGAGAGGTGGCTATTTTTTAAAATGCACAGATCCCAGCATAAACTTACAAGACACAGGAAAAACAACCACAGAAAAATGTGTCCCAAGGAAAAAAATTTAATCTCCATAAACCAACCTAAAAAAATGGAGATACATGGATTACCTGACAAAGAATTCAAAATTACTGTTACACATATGCTCAAAGAGCTCAGGAAAATGATGCATGAACAAACTGAGAATATTAACGAAGAGGTAAAAAATATAAAGAAAAGAACCAAACAAATTTTGGAGAAGAAGACTACAATGACAGAATTAAAAATTCACTGAAGGGATTTAACATCAGACTTGATCAAGCAGGAGAAAGAATCAGAAAACTCAAGACAAGTCATTTGAAAATATCCAGCGGATCCATAAAAAACAAGGAATGCAAAATATGAAGAAAGCCTAAGGGGCGTATGGAATACTGTCAAGGGGATCAATAAACACATTATGGGAGTTTCAGAAGGAGAAGAGAGAGAGAAAGGGTCAGAAAGCTTATTTAAAGAAATAATGGTCAAAATTGTTTCTAAATCTAGGGGTGGGATGGGGAATGGACCTCCAGATTCATGAAACACAAAGAATCTTAAATAGGAGGAACTCAAAAAAAGTTTACAATGAAAAACATTACAATCAAATTGTCAAATATCAAAGGCAAGGAGAGAATTTTGAAAACAGCAAGAGAAGTGTGCCTTGTCACATACACATGAGCACCCGTAAGACTCCTAGTAGATTTGTCAGCAGAAACCTTGTAGGTCAGAGGGAGTGAGAGGATGTATTCAAAGAGCTGAAAGAAAAAAAAAATACTGTCAACCAAGAAGGATATATCTCCTTCAAAAATTAAGGAGAAATAAGACTTTCCCAGATAAACTAAAGCTGAGAGAAATGATCAATACTATACCTGCCTTGCAGGAAATGTTAAAGGAGGTCCTTCTTGTTAAAATGAAAGGATGCTAGACAGAAACGAAAAGCATATGTAAGTACAGAGCTCACTGGTAAAGGTACATATGTAGATAAATACACAATACTAAAATGCCATAACAATGACGTGTAAGTCTCTTTTAATTCTGGTATAGAGGTTAAAATATAAAAGTATAAAAATAACTATACACATATGTTAATGGATACACAATATAAAAAATAATTTGTGGCATCTATAACATACAGTGTGAGGGGGGAAGTAAAAGAGTAGAGAATAATTAAGAACAAAATAGAAAAGATTCAAATAAAATTAGAAATAAAAGGGAAGACATTATAACTAATGCTTCAGAAATTTAAAAATAAATGAGACTACCGTGAAAGAGTATATGCCGAAAAACTGGATAACCTAGAAGAAATGGATAGATTTCTAGAAACATACAATCTACTAAGTTTGTATCATGAAGAAATAGAAAATCTGAATAGACCTATACTAGTAAGGAAAGTGAATCAGTAATCAAAAAAAATCCCAATAAAGAAAAGCAAGTGACCAGAGAGCTTCAATGGAGAATTTTACCAAACATTTAAAGAATTAATGACAATTGTCAAATTCCTCCAAAAAATAGAAGAGAAGGGAACACTTCCAAACTCATTTTACAAGGCCAGAAATGCCAAAGACACTACAAGAAAAGAAAACTACAGGCAAATATCCCAGATAAATATAGATGCAAAAATCCTCAGCAAAATAATAGCAAACCAAATTCAACAGAAAGTTAAATGGATCATACACCATGACCAAGTGGGATTAATCTTTGAGATGCAAAGATGTTTCAGCCTATGGAAATCAATCAGTGTGATATTATCACAATAATATAATAAAGAATAAAAATCACATCATCATCTCAGTAGATGCAGAAAAAGCATTTGAAGTAATTGAACACACTTTCATGATATAAACATTCAATAAACTAGGAATATAAAGAAATTACCTCAACATAATGAAGTCCATATTTGAACCCCATGGCTGACATCATACTCAGTGTTGAAACTGAAACATCTTCTTCTAAATTAGTAGCAAGACAAGGATGCCTACTCTTATCACCTTTATTCAACACAGTACTGAAATTAGAGAAATTAGGCAACAAAAAAAAATAAAAGTCACCCAAATTGGAAAATAAGTAAAATTATCTCTGTTCACAGATGACTTAATCTTATATATAGAAAACTCAAAGAATTCCACAAAAAACTGTTAGAAATTTAGTAAATTTGCCAGATACAAAATCAATATACAAATACCAGTTGCATTTCTATACACTAACAATGAACAATCTGAAAAGAAAATTAAGAAAAAGTCCCATTTACAACAGCATCAAAAAGAATAAAATATAATACTTAAGAATAAACTTATTCAACGTATGGAATACTGTCAAGGGGATCAATAAACACATTATGGGAGTTTCAGAAGGAGAAGAGAGAGAGAAAGGGTCAGAAAGCTTATTTAAAGAAATAATGGTCAAAATTGTTTCTAAATCTAGGGGTGGGATGGGGAATGGACCTCCAGATTCATGAAACACAAAGAATCTTAAATAGGAGGAACTCAAAAAAAGTTTACAATGAAAAACATTACAATCAAATTGTCAAATATCAAAGGCAAGGAGAGAATTTTGAAAACAGCAAGAGAAGTGTGCCTTGTCACATACACATGAGCACCCGTAAGACTCCTAGTAGATTTGTCAGCAGAAACCTTGTAGGTCAGAGGGAGTGAGAGGATGTATTCAAAGAGCTGAAAGAAAAAAAAAATACTGTCAACCAAGAAGGATATATCTCCTTCAAAAATTAAGGAGAAATAAGACTTTCCCAGATAAACTAAAGCTGAGAGAAATGATCAATACTATACCTGCCTTGCAGGAAATGTTAAAGGAGGTCCTTCTTGTTAAAATGAAAGGATGCTAGACAGAAACGAAAAGCATATGTAAGTACAGAGCTCACTGGTAAAGGTACATATGTAGATAAATACACAATACTAAAATGCCATAACAATGACGTGTAAGTCTCTTTTAATTCTGGTATAGAGGTTAAAATATAAAAGTATAAAAATAACTATACACATATGTTAATGGATACACAATATAAAAAATAATTTGTGGCATCTATAACATACAGTGTGAGGGGGGAAGTAAAAGAGTAGAGAATAATTAAGAACAAAATAGAAAAGATTCAAATAAAATTAGAAATAAAAGGGAAGACATTATAACTAATGCTTCAGAAATTTAAAAATAAATGAGACTACCGTGAAAGAGTATATGCCGAAAAACTGGATAACCTAGAAGAAATGGATAGATTTCTAGAAACATACAATCTACTAAGTTTGTATCATGAAGAAATAGAAAATCTGAATAGACCTATACTAGTAAGGAAAGTGAATCAGTAATCAAAAAAAATCCCAATAAAGAAAAGCAAGTGACCAGAGAGCTTCAATGGAGAATTTTACCAAACATTTAAAGAATTAATGACAATTGTCAAATTCCTCCAAAAAATAGAAGAGAAGGGAACACTTCCAAACTCATTTTACAAGGCCAGAAATGCCAAAGACACTACAAGAAAAGAAAACTACAGGCAAATATCCCAGATAAATATAGATGCAAAAATCCTCAGCAAAATAATAGCAAACCAAATTCAACAGAAAGTTAAATGGATCATACACCATGACCAAGTGGGATTAATCTTTGAGATGCAAAGATGTTTCAGCCTATGGAAATCAATCAGTGTGATATTATCACAATAATATAATAAAGAATAAAAATCACATCATCATCTCAGTAGATGCAGAAAAAGCATTTGAAGTAATTGAACACACTTTCATGATATAAACATTCAATAAACTAGGAATATAAAGAAATTACCTCAACATAATGAAGTCCATATTTGAACCCCATGGCTGACATCATACTCAGTGTTGAAACTGAAACATCTTCTTCTAAATTAGTAGCAAGACAAGGATGCCTACTCTTATCACCTTTATTCAACACAGTACTGAAATTAGAGAAATTAGGCAACAAAAAAAAATAAAAGTCACCCAAATTGGAAAATAAGTAAAATTATCTCTGTTCACAGATGACTTAATCTTATATATAGAAAACTCAAAGAATTCCACAAAAAACTGTTAGAAATTTAGTAAATTTGCCAGATACAAAATCAATATACAAATACCAGTTGCATTTCTATACACTAACAATGAACAATCTGAAAAGAAAATTAAGAAAAAGTCCCATTTACAACAGCATCAAAAAGAATAAAATATAATACTTAAGAATAAACTTATTCAAGGAGGTAAAAGACTTGTATGCTGAAAACTCCAAAAGATTGCTGAAAGAAATTAAAGAAGACACAATAAATGGAAAGACATCCCTTGTTCCTGGATTAAAAGACAATATTGTAAAATGTCCCTACTACACAAAGTGATCTAAGGATTTAGTGCAATCCCTATCAAAATCAAATCTTTTTTTTTTTTGCAGAAATAGAAAAACATTCCTAAAATTCATATGGAAATGCAAAGAATCAGAAATAGCTAAACCAGTCTTGACAAACAAGAACACAGCTGGAAGCCTTACACTCCCTGACTTCAAAACATTTTAGAAAGGTACAGTAATCAAAACATTATGGCACTGGCATAAAGACACACTTATAGGCCAGTGGAACAGAAGAGAGATCCCAGAAATAAACCCATGCGTGTACATTTAAGTGAACTTTGACAAAGGCGTTAAGACCCCACAGTGGGGAAATGATAGTGTTGAGATAACTGGATATCTATATGTAAAAGGACAAAATAGGGCCCTTGTATTATACCATACACAGAAACCAACTAAAAATGGATTAACTCTCTAAAAGCAAGATCTGAAACAGTAAAGCTTCCATAAGAAAACAAAGGAGATAAGCTTCAGGACTTTGGTCCTGGCAAGGATATCTTGGCTATGACACTAAGAGCACAGGCAACAAAAGCAAAAGTAGACCAGTGGACTGCATTAAATTCGGAAGCTTTTGTGCGGCAAAGGAAACAATCCACCGAGTGGAAAGGCAAACTATGGAGAGGAGGAACATATTTGGAAACCATATATCTGATAAAGGTACATATGCAAAATATCTAACAACTCAGTGGCAAAAACCTAATAACCTCATTAACAAATTGGAAAAGGACTTTAATGGACATTTCTCCAAAGACCAACAAATGGTCAGCAGGTTATACAAAAGGGTGCTCAGTACCACTGGTCATCAGGGAGGTGCAGGTCAACACCACGATGAGATAGTGCACACACCGGTTAGGGTGGCCATTAGAAAAGAGAAAAAAGGGGCTTCCCCGGTGGTGCAGCAGTTGAGAGTCCGCCTGCCGATGCAGGGGACGCGGGTTCGAGCCCCGGTCCGGGAGGATCCCACATGCCGCGGAGCAACTAGGCCCGTGAGCCACAACTACTGAGCCTGCGCGTCTGGAGCCTGTGCTCCGCAACGAGAGAGGCCGCGACAGTGAGAGGCCCGCGCACCGCCATGAAGAGTGGCCCCCGCTCGCCGCAACTAGAGAAAGCCCTCGAACAGAAACGAAGACCCAGCACAGCCAAAACTAGCTAACTAACTAACTAACTAAATAAATAAATAAAGGAGTTCCTTTAAAAAAAAAAAAAAAGATCGCAAACCCTTTTACGTTAGAATAGTGAGCCAACAGACTCCAAATTTGCCCGTAATTGCCTACATCTTTTAATTGCCTTTAAAAACCCACACTTAAAACGCTCGATTCTTGTTGTTGAGGTTAAGGAAGTTCAGTCAACGTGTTTTAGGAGCAAATCCCGCATTGAAGAAAAAGTTATTTCTGATCCTTGGTAATCTCAGACGGCCTCAGCATTCTCGTCTTTGACTGCAGGGCTTGGGTTATAAACTACCTCTCAAACTCTGTTTGCATTTGAAAGAGTATGACATTTGTGAAGAATTAACCGTTCAAGCCATTCTTGAGTGTGCCTTGTGAAGGTTGACTTACGACTTTTCTTAACATCCAGTTCCACTTTGTTGCCGTTTTTATTGTTACAGCTTTTAGCAAGATCTTTGGAACTAAAACTTGCCTCCTAAGTATTTTCATATCCTGGTCCTAATTCTGACTTTAGTAATTGCTTTCATTTTCATAATACAGATGAATCAAATACATGAAAATAACTATCATCTCTTCCTTAAATTTTCCCATCACCAGCCTAAGAATTCTGAATTATGTTTTCAAACCCTTCATTCTATATCTTTACCTTTTAAATGTAGGTTTCTCAGTATTATTCTTTTCTCTTTTTTTCCGTTCCCACCATGTGGCTTGTGGGATCTTGGTTCCCTGACCAGGGATTGAACCTGGGCCCTCGGCAGTGAGAATGTGGAGTCCTAACCACTGGACAGTCAGGGAATTCCCAGCATTATTCTTAAAGTGTGGTGTCTAGACATGGTATGTGACTTTTTCTAACTAGAAAGGATTTTAGCTGGATTCTGTCAATTCAGATTTCAGACCAATTTCAACCTGAACTCTTGTGTTTTTTGGCAACATAGTGTTTACATTTTCTTTTTTTAAAAGGAGGGAAAAAAACAAAGAATGCCTTTAGCTAGAGAATGACTCTCCAGTTACTACAGACACATCATTCTATACTACCCCTTTCCTGTCTGTTTCACTCACATTTCCTTCTTGGCCCTCAGGGTATTTGAAGTTACAGCTCTGTTACCTAGACTTGATTCCATTTAAAACCCTCGAGTCCATTAGCTTTTGTGGTAACTGTAGCATACCTAATAGCTTGCCCTAAAAGTGTTGCTTACTGAAAACCTGGGTGATCTTAAGGTGAATTTTGGTTAGCCTCATGTCTATCATTCTGTGAGTATGCAGTTGATTGAAACCACGTGCCAGATATTCTCGTCATCCTTGTTAAATTTTACCTTGGATTTTGGCTTATTTGCCCAAGCCCATAAAATTGAAATATTGATTCTGTTATCTATTATATAACTATCTGAAACTTTGAAGCGTTTGTCATTTATGTATTCATCCAAATTGACTGAATCGCTGAACACAGTGGGGCTATGTATGGAATCAGTGCTATAACAAAAGTTTCCCTTCAGCACAGTATTTGCATGTTAATTAATAACCAATACTCTTTGGGTGTGACTGATATTTTAATTATAAACCCATCTAATTCTGATAACCATAACTCTCCATTTAATCAACAAGGATAATATGAGCTATTTTGTCAAACACTGATGATACTCAAGATATCTGTTCACTATAGACCTTAAATGCATTAATTGAGTAACCCTATTAAAAATAAAAGACGGGACCAGAGGGGACCACTTGCTCTTCCTCTTGCTTTATCAATTCACATTATATGCCTGTGTGCACATATGGGTCATAAATAAGATGTATTAGTAGAACACTTTAGTACTGACATTTACCATTTGGAAGGGAATGAAAATGTATGGAAATACCAATTACATTTTAAAATTTAAAGACATCATTTTCCAAGCAGAAAATAATCAGAAGGATATGATTCTCTTAATAATATATGCATTAACCTGACTCTATTTTTCACATTTGAAAGTAATTTCAAAATGCCAGTGAGAACACTGAGGCATAACTTAGCTTTGCTTTTGGTTGATTAAAATGCTGCCACAAATCCAATTTATTTAAGCCTCAGTTTACTTTTTAATAAATTATACAGAAATATTTAACTGAATTTCTCTAAATTTTATAATATTGTCAAGTGATTTGTTTCTTCTTAATAAAACATTGCTTATCTGAATACTACTCTTCAGTATTTTTCTGATTTAGTGCATATACACATGTACTGAAGATTTGAGTATCCAGATTGTAGTCTTGGTTCTTCTGGGGCTGACAAACTATGCTAATTTAGACAAGTTATTTAATCTCTCTGAGTCTTTGCTTCTAAAATAAAGGGCTTGGAATACAGTACGTGATTTTTAAGGTCCATTCCAGTGCTAATCCTTTGAAAATTTTAAGCTGTTAAAAGTCCTTTTAGTTATATGCTTTCATAAATACTTGTTCAGTTTTTAAGAAACTGAGAAATCGCTAGAAATATAGTTTAATGTGAATCTTGTTAATATTATTGGAGAATTAGTTTTATTTAAAATGACATATTACCCGTATAGAAAAATCCTCATGAAATCAAACCACACTTCTGTAAAATATTTTATTAACTGCAATCATTTATAAATAGGTAATTATTGCATTTTAATAAGAAAGAGAAAAACATACTGTGAGACTTCATACAAAGTGTTCATAATTACTTCAGACATCTGATTTTAATGATTCTAAAAATATTTCCCACTGACTTGACTCGTGACTTCAAGGAATTGACAATTTCTGAATATAAATTTTTCTTTTATTTTAAATCCAAGAAGTTATAGTGTTAAACATCAAATTTTACTAAAACTAAGCGAGCAAAAGAATGTCTAAGAAAATATTCATATTGACTTTATTCAAATGTTTCCTATTTTTTTTACATGAAGCAAATGGTGTGGTTTTTGATTGTATTAAAAAATCAGTATATGAGCAAAAACTCATGTTTTTCAGCTAAAGGATGAGTAAGAAGTGTTAAGTTGATAGAATTAAATTCTCTAAAAATATTTATTTGTATGACACAACTTGTTAATTTTCCCTTCCCCCTTAATTTGCAGGGACCATTTCTGTAGCTGCAGTTTTTTGTTTTTTTTTCCATCAGGGAAAATAATGCACTTCTTTTTAAATTTAAAGAAAAACCTAAAAAATAGTCTTACTTTTATGACATAAACTTTCATTAGCAAAACTGATTTAAAAAGACTCAGAAGAGGTCTAGGGATTTTATCATATGTGACAGTTATAATTGACATACTGAACACTTTCTAGGTTTTCTTGGTTTGTTTTTTATTTTTCTTTCATTTTTGTGTTGCTATTGTTGGCAAATGAAGGGGAAAAGTGGTATCAAAACTATGAAATAAGAGCCAAGTTTCAAAGCACTTTTTTATTATTATACTGTTTTTATCTATGTTTTACAGCATGTTCTCAGCATATACCCTCAAGAATGAATTTACATATTGGAATATAAATACAATGTTTCCTTGATATGTATGCTGTGGGGGTACCACCTACCAAAGTCTTGTGTTAGTGTTAGCAATTAAAGCCCCTGAAATGAGGACAACATGGATTTATGTCTTAAGTATTGTACTCTCTTCTAAGTAACCTCAATCAAATACTATTCAAGTATGTTGAGGAGATAAGTAATGTTCTACTTCAAAATTTTCATTACAAGGAGTGGTTTTTATTGGGGGAATCGCATTAAAACAAAACCACTTCTAGTGTTGGACAAAGGCGTAAAAGAAGATTTAGATCTTCTATTTGCCAGCGTAATTTATTCTTCAGATTTTTATCCTACCAGTCAGAGGAATAGTTGTGCCTTTGTCTGTAAAGCTAATATCCCCATCATGGCCTTTGACAGCCTCTCTTTCTAATTATCAAAGGCGTTGCTCTAAAATTGATACCCTAATTATGTCTTTAGTCTTTCTGTCTCCATAGGCTACTTCTCCCTGGCCTTCAATCTATGTTTAGATGTTCTGCAATGTTGTAAAGTCCTTCTTGGGACAGTACTTTCCTTTATCTTCTTCCTTTCCTTTAGCTGATAAATTTATAAATTTGCTTCCTAAGACCCCTTTTTCCATTCCAGCCACTCTCTCCTTCATTCTTTCAAATCTGACCTCCCTTAGAACTTTGAAAATAACCTTCCTAAAAAGAGTCACTTAATGCCATTCTTGCCATATTGAACTGTTTTGTGTGTGTTTTCATGCTTTATATAAATGATGCCATGTTTAATACCACTGTGCAAATTCTTTTGGTACGTTTTCCTCCCTTAGTTCATGAAATCCCAGTGCTTTCTCACATTTCTCTTATTTTGCTAACCATTCGGTTCTTTCCTTCACTGACCTCTTCACTTCTCTCCAGGACTGTGTACCAAGGCCACATGCTTTGTTCTTCCTACAACTTGTTTTGTAAGAGTTTCACAAAAGTAATTTTATAATCTTTGATGTTTAAATACCATTCATATTTAATATACGTAGTAAAGAAAACTATAGAAAGATGAAGTTTTCCAAGTCAGTATTGTATAATTTAGCTTCATCCAGAGAGATACGGGGATGTGAAGACTTCTAGTGACACACAACACAAAGGGACAAGAGACACTCAATTCAAAATATTAAGATTTTCTCGATTCAATTTGACTATATGTTGTTTATGTTGGAAATTACATCTAAATAGAAGATGAACAACAGATGCACTCTACTGGGGGGTAACCTTACTACAGAAAATTAAAATTCCAGGGTATGCGTGTGGATTTTTAAAATTTTGATCTCAAATAAGTGACTATAACTCAGAAGCACAGACAGATTTGTGTAGGGATGGCATGTTTGTAAACAGCAAAGAATAACAGAATGAAACCTATGTGGAATTCTTTTTTTTTTTTTTGGCTTTTAATTATTTTTATTGGACTACAATTGATTTACTTTATAATTTGCTTTATAACTGTGTTAGTTTCTGCCGTACAATGAAGTGATTCAGCTCTATGTATACATACCCCCCCTTCCTCTTGGACCTCCCTCCACCCCCTCCCATCCCACCCCGCTACGTCACCACAGAGCACCGAGCTGAGCTCCCTGTGCTCTACAGCAGGTTCCCACTAGCTATCGATTTTTCACGTGGTAGGGTGTATATGTCAATCCTAATCTCCCAATTCATCCCACCTCCCCTTCCCCCGCTGTGTCCACATGTCCGTTCTCTACGTCTACATCTCTATTCTTGCCCTGCAAATAGGTTCATCTGTACCATCTTTCTAGATTCCACATATACGCGTTAATATACAATATTTGTTTTTCTCTTTCTGACTTACTTCACTCTGTATGATAGACTCTAGGTCCATCCACATCTCTACAAATGACCTATTTCTTTTCTTTATATGGCTGAGTAATATTTGTATATATGTACTATGTCTTCTTTATCCATCCTTCTGTCGATGGACGTTTAGGTTGCTTCAGTGTCTTGACTATTGTAAATAGTGCTACAATGAACATTGAGGTACATGTATCTTTTTGAATTATGGTTTTCTCAGGGAGGTATCACCTCACACCGGTCAGAATGGCCATCATCAAAATATCTACAAACAATAAATGCTGGAGAGGGTGTGGAGAAAGGGAACCCTCTTGCACTGTTGGTGGGAATGTAAATTGATACAGCCACTATGGAAAACAGTACGGAGGTTCCTTAAAAAACTAAAAATAGAATTACCATATGACCCAGCAATCCCACTACTGTGGAATTCTTTTTTGCCTGATAAAAGTAGTTGTTTCCAGGGACAGTGTGAATTTCTGCTGATATCTAGAATGAAGCGATGGGCCCTGCTATGAGTTCCACAGGAATGCTAAAGAATCAGGAAAAATGATGAAATTCTAAAAGGAAGGGCAATTCTCTTTTGTCTTAAATACGTTTTTATAGAATGCCAACCAAATGGCTTAGAAAATATAGGTTATTTATTCACAGGTTATTAATGACTTTCTAATCTTCACATTCAGGAGGCTCTAGATCAAGGTTTTTCACCCACAGATAGAATTACCTTATTAGTTGTTATACTATCTCAGACATTGTAATTTTCCTAGAAAGAAAAGAGAGGTTTTCATGAAAAGTGTCTCTATTAATGTTCAAAGTGAAAGTGAGATCTAAAATTATTATAATGGGGAGTGGGGCTCCAACAACTTTATAAACTTACCCTGGGCTAAAGTCATATCAGCCGTTCAGGAATCTCTGTTTAGAACCTTTGGACCTCATTCGTATTTGGAAATCATTTTGAACTCCCATGCTAGCAAAAAATGTTCTGCTGACATTGTGAGAAGGTATTCGATATTTTATTAGAAATTAGTGGGTAAATAAGGTTTTTTTGTTTGCTTTGTTTTGTTTCTTTCTTTTTTTTTTTTTTTTGGAAAGTGAACTGTGTAAGAGTTAATAGACTAAGCAGTAAGGAATGTCTGCCAGGCAGCACCAGTATTTTCTTAACTCTTGAAACCATGTATACGTTTCATAAGGATAACAACCATTTCCTTTAAAAAGTTACTTTTTCCCCAAAGGGAAAAGGCCTATTTAGCTGGTAGAGAAATTAATGCCTGTATTATTGTATATGAGGAAAAAATAAAATTTAATTACAATGACTGTTGGCTTCTTTCACAAGAAAAGAAGCCATCGTTTTCTTAGATATAATTACATCAGGTGTGTTTACTTTATATAGAACTTCTCCCCAACAGTACTAGACAATGGGTATATTTTCTCTCTAAGGAAATATTAAAATTATTTTCTATGAAATATTAGTCAAATTGATATCCCTATGACTAATATCATATCAAAGTATGGGAAGGGAATTGAATAGCCATGTTCAAAGAGCCTTGACTCCTTAAGAAACACAAGCTAATCAGTGTTGTCTTGATCAAGCTGTGATTTCTCTCCTCTTAACAAAGTGTCACTTATCTCGTCATCAAAATATGATGGCAGATGCCATCCTGAAGAAAGTCACTTCATTTTATCATACTTACTGAAAGAGTAGTTTCCTTGATTTAATATATAAACTTAGAAAGTACAGTGTTCCTTGGCTTAGCTGTGGTGGAGACTTAGATTTGCAGAGAGGTAGGAAAGGAAATTGTAATGATCCTGAGAAAGACTTAGAACTTTTACCTAGGGCCATCTTGGAACTTGCCATCTTGGAAACAGAGATTGGAAACCAGTGTCCCAGCCCTTCATTTTCCTTCTTCATTGCATCATTGTCTTCTCTCAGGACAAGAACTCAGACTAGTATTACAAATGATCGAAAAGTATGTGGTTTACTTAAAAGGTCAGAATGGTTTGCTTGTGTTCCCTCTTCTACTGTGCTAAACCATGCTCAAATTTAGACACTGCTTATGAGGGTAGTGATCATCATTGCCTAGCGCTCATTTTTGAAGTCCGCACAAAGAGGCTGATTGAATCCATTTGATCAGCATGTGACTTGCATTTTTCAGACAGTTGCCCAAATTTCCTGGATGCTTTTGATGTAGAATAATGTCTGTAATTTGAATTGATGAAATACAGAATATTAATAGGAAGTTCTGTTTTTTGTGCATGGGATTATTATTAACCTGGGAAAAAAATCCCTGTTTTTGTTTTTTTTTTTTCATTTTAGTCTATTTGTAAATATATTCTAAGAAACAAGTGGTCAAGAGACTGAAGACTGTAGTGTGCTTTCCAGTGTATCAGACCATTAACTTGCAGATTAGGTGAAATTAAACATTGTCACTTAAACTGTCTTGGCAATAAAATAATGATAAATTATTCAGGCTCTTGGATGGGAAGCCTAGGGGAGAATTTCACTTTGCCTTTGGATTGCTTTCCTGCAGGTTACTTTTGCTGTGGTTTTGGAAAACAGGATTTCTAGGCATCACCTATTTAGTTATTTAGTTCAGACTAACAACTTTTCTGACATTGTCAATAGAAATTAAACACAAATCCCTTGAACTGTCTCTCAGTACAAAATGTAGTCTGATTTTTCCTATTCTTTTTTTGAAGGCAGCTAGAAAGTTCAAATAAATAAATGCCTTGTCCTAATGGATGATAGTTTTCAACATAACAGAATTGTATTGTTTGTGAATTACTGTACTTGCACACCTTTGGCCAAATCTGTTCAAACAAATATTGTTGAACAGATATGGTTATGAATACATTTCACTAACTTTGTTAAGAAAGTAAACAGTAAACTAACACCTGGGAGACACATGAATTAACCCATTGTGAAAAAAATGTACAACTTTCAAAAATTCTGACCTATGAAAAAATTCCTTTCAGTTTTATGCAAATCAGCAGTAGTTTCAGATCTTAGATAATTTGTAGATTTTATTAATCCACAATTATATCATAAACTCCTGCTCAGTTAAAATGCCATGTTATAATATGTGTGAAGCCTGATTATTAACAGTGACTGATTTAACTTAATAGAAGCTTGTACTTTGTAGGTCTAGATTAACATGTCAGAACTTGCTTATCTTCCAAGTGAGACAGAAACCACTAAGACAGGGATGGAGTAACTTAATCAAAACACTATATAGCTGTGTGCATTTTTTTCCTAGATTGCTTGTTAAAAGCCTTTACTCTTTAGAAAGAATATTCTATTTATACATTGAGAAATATATTTAAACTAATGGGAAAGCATTTATGAATGAAATAGGACATTTTCCTTCACTTAGTGAATATTAGCTTTGACATGACTTGCGACATTTAAATGTCCTCTCAAAACTGTAATCTTTAAAGAGAAGTTATCTTGAGTTTAATTTGTATTTTTCCTTTTACTTCATTGCTATTTTTTGGATTTTCTCTGAAGAGCATCCATATTTATGAAACATTTAATGTAATATTTTAATGATCCAAAATTGATATTTCAAACTTGGAATAATTGACATATTTAATGGATGATTTTATTTTAAAAATTGTGTAACTTCATTTTGAAATCTATCAGCCTATGATTTTGTTCCAAAACATTTTGATATTGTTACCAAACTCAGGTTAGGCTGCTCGCCACTCAAAAGCCAATAGTTATAGAGGCAAGTGTTGGTAGGAAGAAAACTGCTTTAATAAGAAAAGCCAGCAACCTGGGGAGAAGGTGGACTCTTGTCCTGAAACCAACTCTGAAGATTCTGCTCAGTTGTGATAGGTTTTCAAGGGAAAAATGGGGAAAGAATCTCAGTGAATTATTGAGGCAGGAGGTTGGGTTCTGCTTCATCCTTCATGGCATGTAGGCTGGCTGACATTCTTCCGACATGATCTTGCCTACGTGATCTACCTGCAGGATTGCTTAGGGCAGCTGTTGGGGGTGGAGAGCTACTCATTTTTACCTGCTGAATTCTTCATTCTTCCTCCTTTTAAACTAGGAAAAGAATGAACACGTTGGGCAAGGCGTGGTGTACATTCAGGAGAGCATAAGTCAGGAGTTAAGTTACATTGCTTAGTGATCTCGTTCCTATAATTAGGTTTTTAAGGTTAGAGGGGGACAGAAATGAGTAAATAGGAAATGGGCAAAGAGCTGCTTTCAATTCCCCACTGTCAAACATCATTCCATTTCTATGGGATCAGGGACGAAGGTCCATCTTCTGCAACTTCTTCATGCTGACATGGGGTGCTGTATTCTCAGAGTGGAGGATGTCGACATGAGTATATAGCATCTCTTTCCTGACAATTTTCGTTGACCACTTACATATGCAGGCAGAGCAAGCTACAATTATTTTGATGCCCACAAAGGCATAGATTATTATGAGCAATCGTGTTAATCCCATTCTCTTGAGGCCAGTTCTTGGAATGGTGCTGGCCATAGACTCAGTACTGCTCAAGTTGGAGTAGCTTATGTCATGGCTGCAGTCTGGCTTTTTCCCACTGGTGGCAGTTACAGTATCTGTAAAACAACTCAGGAAGGTGCATCAGACACTGAGTCTGTGACTCTGTTGTCCTGATCATTAAGTGCTCGAGGCCACTCTTTGTGACTCAGGGAGGCCTGGGAGACTTCAGCTTTTCTATGACCAGAGGCAGGAGACGTGCAGGGGCCTTTGTACTTGGCGGTGGGTTGGGGCGATGAGCTACAGGGTTCTGCTTGGTTCCAATATCACTTGTTTTTTGTGGGAATTCACATTACAAAAAGATCTTGAAGTTTAATAATATTTCATGGTATATACTCAGAGACAAATATTGTAGCATCTGCCAATTTGGTAGAGAACATGAGGGCAGAATATAGGAGAATAAAACAATATAAATATCTTCTCCAGTAGACAAAGAGGCAGATAAATAAAAAATGGTCTTATTCTTTCTAACCAATTCCAGAATATTCACTTAGCATACATTAATTATGAGCCTCTATGTGCAAGATATTGTGCCATGCACTATGGTCACGAGATTAACATTTCCCTAGTTGGTGTCCTGATGGAGCTTTCACCCTCATAGATGTATTTTCATGACAGAGAGGAAGCCTGATTGACTGGGTAATCAAGTTTTAAATCTGTAATCTCAAGAAGGGGCATTGTTTAGAAATAGAAATAGATTTAAGAGTGGTTTAGGTACATTATTAAAGGATCGACATATTATTAATGGGTAAGAAACTTTTATAAATTTGGGGTGAAAATATCTTTGGGGAAGGACATCTGGGTCTTTTCATAGCCCAGACAACAGGGCTGACATGGCCCATGGGCTGTCTCAGCACTGCAGCCCCTATTCACCTGGGGACAATAAAAAAATGCAGCCAATGTCTGAGCACCTCTCCCTGTTAATGTGTATTCTAAACTCCAGCGATGTAAGCCTACTCCATACTTCATTTACTCTTGACCGTGAATTTTCACCAAAATACAGTGCTTTCACATATATGTAAAGCTACTCTTCTCCCTCGGGCAGCATTTTAAGCAAATTTGGATTTATATTATGTCTCCTTATTTGATTTATTCTTGCTTTTTCTATGATAAAGGTTATATTTTTTAAATTCCTTAGAGTAAAAAGC
>NC_041220.1:1775921-1811193 GCF_002837175.3 Physeter macrocephalus
CACTATTGTTAGTCTCTTGATTCATAATGACTTAAGCACACTTGACATCAACTGCATCAAGATGTGACATGTTTTATAAGAAAAAGGAAAAAAAAACATTTAAACTCAAAAAAATATTTTTAGGTATTTTCACAAACAAACTGGCTTTTCAATAAATTTGCTTCCATATTGGTTGAATAAGACAACAACGATTAAACTGAGTGGGACGTGATTATAAAGGCTTTAGGTATCAGTTACGTATTTTTCAAAGCCAAATATGTACATGCTAAGGAAAGAAAAACAAAGAGAAGATTCAAACTTGTAGTAATTTAATATTGTTATTAAAACTTTAATGTATCCTATTCTTTAACATTTGGTGTTAATGTAAAATTACTTGGCAGTGCTTGACATTTGAAATAAACACTTTTCTATTGTTTTATTTGCAAGTGGTCCAATTAATTTTGCTTAGCTACAGTTTGGTCATCAGTCGAGTTCAAAGACACTATTAAATTGTTAGGTTCCCAGAGAAATTTGCCCCCTTTTAAGAAGGCCGGGTGGTCCTTAAAGTATAAACTTGTCCCCAGATAAAAATCTGAACCTGTTTTTAAGTATGTCTTATCGTATGTAAAGAAATATTTAGCATAAAGCATTTAATCTCTGTAGGTAAATGCTAATAGATTTAAAAAACTAATATTAAAAACAAATATCAGAGTATGTGAGGTTCTGTTTTAAAGTGTTTGAGCTGACAGAGAGAAGTGTTAGTTGTAAATGAAGTTAGAGATGCCCTGAAAATAGATAGATGCCCATTGATCAAATTCCGTAAACTAAATCTGAGCTTTGGCTTTTAAAGTTGTAAGAGCTGACATAAATCTTATATATCATGAAAACTTTAAGCACTTTTGACTCAGCTGCAATATAGTTTCTTCCCATTGCCATCAATGTAAACAACCCTAATATATATATGTTTTATACTTACTCCTCAGGTGGAATGGCTATTTTAAAACGCCCAGTGTGGATAAAACACATTTCTGTGACTTTTGACTAAAGAACTTATATTTCTCTAGTTAAGAAATTTAAAGGAGCTATCTTTCCCTTCATAGAAGACCATTTATTTCTACTGAAGCTCTCTAAAACAGAATTAGTTTAAGGTTTTAAGTGATTACTATCATTCAATAGTTATTTTTAATATTTTTATGCTTGCTATTTCTGCAAGTATGCCTTTTGTGTAGCGCTTGGTATTTTACTGAGTGCCTGGAAAACATTCTTATTTATTATATATCGCAGAAGGGAAAGAGAAATGTAGGGTCTAATAGCAACCACTTGCATGGACCATGGTGCCATGAGGTATCATGGTGTTCTTCCCTAAATGCAGCTGTCCCTAGTCACAAATTCCAAGATGATACAATTTAATTTTAGTGCATTTCTCCTCAACAGGAATGTTGGAGGTGCATTTTCAGTTTAAATCAATCATCAATGCTAGAATGACCAAATTGCAGACTAACTGTTTTCCATATTATACTTAAAATGAGTTTTTAAAAATGACAAAGATGACTATATACAATCAATGCTCTTTATTGTACCTCTGGGCCTACTCTTCTAAAAGTTGTAACTTATCAGTTTTTCTCTGTCAAGCTTGAACTCATGTAAATACTTGAAACAATGTAAAGTTATATTTTCATGTTTTTATAGATGCAATGTGACAAGAATACATAATGTAAGAGTATTTCAACTATGGATAATGTTGACTGGATAATGCACATCTCAGTTACAAGCAGTAATCATAGTATAATATCCGTGTAATGGTGCATCAATATATTGCTGTATAAATGTCTGTGTGCATCTAAGTGAAAAGTGGTCAAACAAGAGTGATGACAGCTGTCTAAAGGTTTTTTTAATTCATTTTATATAAAACCTGTTATGGAAAGACCAAAATGTTTATGAACTATTCTTATGTAAATTTACAACTGTCCTTTACTGTACTTTTTTGTTTACAGTATATGGTACCTTATTTTCTGCTGTGTTAAGTGGGTGTCAGACTCCAAGGAGACATACACTTTCTACAACTTCTATTGAAGATACTGGAATTTCCAGTTTTTCATGTGTACTGTGTCAGAAAATGCTTTTGATTTTATTTTAAAATCTAACATCAGATGGCTTTTTCCGAGTGTTGTAAAAACTTCAGTCATACATAAAACATGTTCTTACAAAAGGCAATGATCTTTATTTATTTTTACTTGATAGTTCCTAAAACTAATAATAATGAGAAACCAAAAAAAGGTACTTAAATGTATTCCCAAACAAACCCAGGTGTTTCTACTCAACAAGGACATCCTTTGCTCAGTTTATACATCAGCTCGGTACAAATATAAGAAAGGAAAAATAACTTTTGTTTTAAGCTGAAGTGATTAACATTTTCAGCATTCCAAGCTTACAGTCATTACGTGCTTTGGGCATATGTAGAAATATTACTATTAATTAATTTTATTTCTCCTTTGGCACTGTATGTTTTCAGCTCAGCTGCTGTCATAATGGTATTAAAGGGCAGAAAGGTGACTTGCTTTAAAAATTCCACAAGGTAACACATTTCCCAGCTTACATGTTTCAACAAAGTTTTCATTTCTTGCTTTACTGAAAGGGAGTATTGATGAGAAACTAAAACTCTTGCAGTTACACTTTAGGTAAATTCTAAAATTAAGGCATTTTAGTTCTTCACAATTGCACATTAAAATTTCTTGTATAGAGTTTTGCGGTTTGAATATATTTAATGTTTAAAAGTAGGGTATACCAATGCATCTGCTTAAAAATACAGTAATCTTGATATTCTGCCATCCTGAGTTTGCAAATTCTATAAATATTTTGGTGGTCATGGTAGTAAATTGGGCAAATGAAGGGAAGCATTAGCAATATAGTAACCCTACAGGATGATTTTAATACAACACCTTGACAATGCCGTTAAAGAAAACACTTATTGAAACTAATTAGAAAACAATACAATGTGGTTTCTTCCCATGTTTCTATTTCCTATCTCATCATATCCTAGCCTTGTCAGCCCAGTAAATTTAAACAAAACTCAAGTATCACTTCTACCTTAAAATGTATTTGTGGGTCTTTAAACCTGTTTTAGGCTGGATAACAGTTTATTTATTGCACTTTGAGAGCCTGCTAGTCTGTCGTGTAAAATCCTCATGTAATTCAGGCAAATATTCCATTTTCTTCTAATTCAAATGAAGTAGGTCGGTGTATGGACTGAATTAGTCGCATACATTCTATATTGCCAACTTTGATGATGTAAGGTTTATTAGTAATATATTATGAACTTGGGAGAGTTTATTGGTTAAGTTCCACAAATTTTATCTGAACTCTAAATAAGCTTATTAAAGGAAACAGAATGATATAAATATCTGTTTAAAAGTAGAGTAAATTTTGTGTAAAGTGTTCCAATATTTTAAACTGGTTTATTTTTAATCTCCAACATGAAAAATGGGTAAGTATACATGAATTATCAAGATATTCTGAATGAGAATTTGGGGTTGTATTAAATGGTTTGTGACAGTTGTATCGAATTTTTTAAAAGGAAGGATTCCTTCTCTCAATGTGTTGGTTTGGTAAGACCATGACACTGGGAATTCTATTGGCTACTAATCAATACATTCTCTATTTCTATGTTTCAAACAAGAACAACTCATAGATAGTATATGGCAGTCTAAGTACATGAAAGTTCAAAGATATTTATGTATAAATGAAGATCTGCAAAAGCACAGACTAACACAAATGACCTAATATCCAATGCAGGTAGGAAAGTACCTGGAATAAATCTGGATCATAAGATTTTGTGTCTGTGTTTTATATCCTGTTTCTATTCCTTTCCTTCTTGCTTCACCATTTTACATTCTCTTCCTGCCCTTATGTACAACTGCAGTTTTTCATACGTTAAACTTCAAATGGCATCCAGTTTAAAAATTTCATACATCTTGCCTTTTGGCTTTTATTCCATGGTATCCCATCTATTTCTGGCTTGTCTTTTCTGAGAGATTTTGCTTTGAGAGCACGTAGAATGTAGTTCATTTTGTCAAAGACAAGACTGACAGTCTCAGAGTCTTCTTAATAACCATAAAAATGACTAAAAATTTCTGGAGTGAAGTAAAAATTTCCTGCTCAGCTCTATTTCTGTATCAGCCACATATTCTGATCCAACAATTGCAAATTTGTTATATTCCTCCATGTACTTAAAGAGCCCCACAATTTACAGAGTTTCTGTAGGAAAAGGGAGGCTCTTCAGTGAAGCAGGAAGAGTGAGAACTCTATTTTTAATATGTTTGTGCATCAGAATTCCTTTTTCAAGTTACTTTAGAATGAACACGAGCCGATTCTCTATTTTAACTCCACCCTCAAGCACTTCCAGATTATTTTTTAATTGCCTTTTTTCCCCACTAGGTAAAAGTCCATTTTGATACAATAGGTCCCCTCTATACGAACCTTCAAGTTGCGAACTTTCAAAGATGCGAACATGTGTTCGCATGTCCAACCACGTAGGTTAGTTCACGTGTCTCGAGTACGTTGTCACATGTGTGTGTCCGCTACAAGTGGTTGTGATTTTGTGTACTTTACTGTACAGGACTGTATAGAGTACAGTAGTACAGTGTCTTTATTTCAAGCCCAGGCTGTCCGGAAGCAAGTGTAAAAACAGCAGTGATGTAGCTGGTACTTTTCAAGGTACTGTACTGTAACATTAAAAATGTTTTCTTTATTTTTTTGTGCCTGTTATGCATTTTTTGTGTGAAAAGTATTATAAACCTATTACAGTACAGTACTATATAGCCGATTGTGTTAGTTGGGTACCTAGGCTAACTTTGTTGGACTTACGAAAAAATTGGACTTACGAACGTGCTCTGGGAACGGAACTTGTTCCTACGCAGGGGACTTGCTGTATTTCAGAACCAAGTTCCTTTGCGGAGATGCATAAACTCACTGTTACTTCATTGGATATGCCTGAATTCACTGAATGAATTTGGTCATTTTTCTTTCTTTTTTTTCCCTTTCAGGTTCATGGGCCAATTTCATTTTATTGTAAGTTGGAATGTGGGGCAGTGGATTAAGCAGTTAGGAGGGACTCAGAACCAGGACTCTAGCTTTCCCCGCCCTTGTTGCACGTCTCCCTCTGTCTCTTGCCTTCTCACCTGGAGGATGTGGATGCTAGGACTGTCTCCCTGGATGAGGAAAAGAAACGTAATATGATCACTTAAAACATAAGGAAACATTGTCTCTTCTTTAAAAAGTGGTCTCAAGAAATAAGTTCATGCATTGGGGTGCCACTTGGTGCAGGAAAACGTTTTGGTATTCAGTTCCAAATTTGTTTTATCATCTTAAGACATTAGAAAGGCAGTTCTAGCCTATGACGTTCATTCACTAATTTGGTTCATTCAGTCTAACAAATATTTATTGAATGTATCTTGAAAACATAGAAACTGAAGGCAAGGACTAAACTGGAAACCTCTTTTCTGATGATTAAGTATTATATTTTCTTTAAAGGGTGTAGATTTTGATCCCGTTCACTTAGAAATAATCTGAGTATATGGATAACTCTGACAATTAAGAGTTATATATTTCTGTCTAACAAGACATTCAAACTTTAATTTAGAGTAGATATCTGATGACAGTCACCAATGATCTCTTTAAATATAGACTCAAAATATTTTCCTCTCTCAAAAAAAATCTTAGGTTTCATAAACTGTGCTTGTCCATAAATTTGTTTGACAACCAATCAATATTTCTATCTCTGTTTTCAAAGAGTCAAATTAAATCCATTAACAAATACCACAGTTTGGTAGTTCTAAATTGTTGCCACCTGAAGGGCTAAGGTATATCTCTAGAATCTATTTCTTTGGATAAGAGTTTATTCAAATATCATTCAATATATTGGGTTGGCCAAAGAGTTCGTTTGGTTAATGAACACGTTGTTCAATAAAGTTCTTGGTGAATATGAAAAATGTTTGTTTTATTTTTACTTAAAACTGAATGAACTTTTTGGCCAGCCCAATCTTTTTGGTCAGCCGCTAAATAGCATCTGACATTTAAACTGCAACAAAAATTAAAGAAAAATATTTTAGAACAAGCTGGTAATTTCTTAACTGTAAGCCGGCCAATTGAGAATTTATTCATGATAATTCTTAAAATGAGTATGACAACTTATCATTTTAAAATTTTATTTAAACTTTTACATTAAATCACACCTAAATTCATTGAGGGTGTTTTATTTCAGGTGGAAGGTGTTTTGGAGGAATCTGCCCTTTTGTTGAATTTCCTAAACCAAAGAAAAATATATGTTACATTTAAGAATTTATGTGTTATGGTCATGGTATTTTAATTATCACCCATTATATTGCCAATATTAATAGATAAGAAAGTCCATTTGGTAAGAATCAGAACCAAAATCAGTTATAAATTAATGTAAGCATGATTTCTATTTCTTTCTCTTTTTGACATAATATAATGCAATTTAGAGGTTTTCATGTAAAAATCACTTTCTCCCCTTCAAGAATTTTGTGTTACCAAAAACAAAAAACAAAAAAACCCCTGTGCTTGTTACAATTTAAAGCTATTGAATATTTGACCCATATATAAAAACACTTTTGTGTAAGTATTTACAGGTTTGCAAGGAAATAGCCTCATGAAAATGATTTGCAAGGCTCTTGAGATACTTATGAAAATGTAAATCTGTAATATTCTGAACTATATGCTCTTCCTTTGCCTGTGTCTTTCTCCCTCCCACCATCCCTCCCTCCCCAAATTAGATTTGTCTTGTCTCTCAACTATCAGAGAACAATTTTACTGAAGTCCAAGTCACGAATGGCAGTCGCGTGTGACACTAAGTTCTACGTGATTCTGAGATCACAGCCAGCATATCAATCTTTACATAGCCTTCCTGCAAATACGTGCCTTAGTTCTCAGTGAGGTTTGGCGTGGATAATCAGTGTGAAGCTTATCGTCTTTATTTGGGGTTCTCTTTAAATTAAAATGCATTTTTGGATTTATAACTATACTTAGGCTGTATCTTAGAAGCCTGTCAAGTCTGTTTTATGTGCATTATCCTGTCAGCTCTTTGTGTTCAAGAGATAAGCATGTCTTTGTTCATTTTTATTTAATATTGTTTGTGTTTCTCTGTGTGTGCATGTTCATGTGTGTATTAAAAATATCCCACGTCCTCTATAGCATTTATTCTGCTAATTATTTATAACATTGTTAACTTACCTTCAGAGTTTTTTAACTCAAAAAAATATTCAGTGGATTGGGGTGAATTATTATGGATATTTTAAAGGGGTTTTCGAAAGAAAATTAAGCAACTAGTTAGGTAGGACATATGAATCAAAGTAACTAAATCAAGCCCCAATTTATGCCTTGCTGTTTTTTATTTAAAATTTATTTTAAAGTATTTGATCCTTCAAAATTTAATTTCCAGTATTTGTACTTCATAATTAGTGTCGAAACATTTTATGGGAAAGAATTTTGGAGTCATGTTTACACTGTGTCCTCTCTTCCGCATTTTCTTCCTCTAAAAAACAATAACTTATGGTGAATAAAATTGTGCTTCAATATCTGGAAATAGCTTCCTGGAGTTAGGAAAAATGTATATACCCCAAGTATCTGAATAAGAGTTTCCAACATCAAAGGATAATTAGTTACCAGTATAAGTTTCAAAGAGCCTGATCATCTTCACGACAGAGGAGTTAAGTCATCAGTCAGCTGTGCAGAGCTGGTAAAGGACAAGCCAGGATTATAATCCAGGGCTGGTTCCTTACCCCCATCCTTTTGTCCCCATTCATCAGATGGGATATCTTTAGTTCTCAGACAACCAGCTGAATATCGGAAGAGTAAGAAAGCTAAATCCAGAAGGGCTTTTTGGGGGGAGGGTAATTATTAGTTTACCTTTTGAATTAAGATGCACTCTTGTGATTGGGTTTGTATCCAGAAATGAAACTTACTCTGAGTAAGACAGTTGCATAGAACTGGCCAGAAAAACAGCATGACAGTTCATAGGAAGACCATTTTAAATGTTCTTGCCATAGATTTTTAAAGTAAGTACTTACATTTATTTTTCTTGATGTCTTAAATACTTACGAGAACAATTTTTCAGTCTAATAATTGATAAGGAAATACACATGCTCATCTTTGATTAGTGGCTGTCCTTAAAACCATTTTTGAAAAAGGTGGAATTATACATACAAACATAAATTGCCATTATTATATATTAATTGGCTTCTAGAAAATGTAGAAACATTTTGCAGATAAAAACTTGAAGAACTGCTTAAAAACCTAGATTGAGTATACAGTGTCAAATATGCATTTTAATGTTTATTTTTAATATGTATATAAGGATAGTGTTCAGCTCTATAAAATTATAAAATACTAATATCTGGGCTTGTAGTTTACATAAAACTTCTGCATATAAAAATGTATTATTTTTACAGTCATGTGTGCATTTCAGTGCATTTTCATGTTTAATTTTCAGGTTTACGTTCATTATTTACGCATTATCATATTATTCCTCCTACCATGTTTTCTTTCCCAATACAATGGCAAAACACGAAAACATTTTCACAGACATAAAATTTATCATTAATGGCTGAAAAGCATCCACAGTTTACTATTTTCACTTTCTATTTCACCTTCATGTATTGATAACGTGCCTTTTCCACTCGGCCAGCTCTCATTCCCAGGTATCCGCACGATCATGATTGGCCTTTTTATTTCCCCATCCTTATCAAGAAGACTCGACAAAAATCGTTCTGATACGTAATTTAGCATAAACCAAGTAATCTCTCAAGTAGCCTGTGAAGATGTCCCTTTCTTGTAACATGTAACCTGGACCCCCTCACACCCACTGGACCCCAAGTAAAGCTGATTAAGTGCTTTTGTGTTCAAATGCTGTACCTAGTGGAAATTTCTCTAATACAGCAACGATGCTATATTTTCAGTGAGCTGCTTAAACATCTACTTCCTTCATGGTAGTGTGAGCGCCCCGAAGGCAGGGAGTAAATATGACTTATTCGTCTTTGAGTACTTAACGCTGCTTCAAAATAGTGGTAATGATAGCTTACACTGACAAAGCACATATTCTGTTCAAGGCATCACACTAGGACATGCATACTACAGTTATTATCCTCATTTTACAGGTAAGGAATCTGAGGCACAAAGACACAGAGAGGCAAAATAATTTGCTCAGAGTCACAGAACTAGTAAGAGGTGGAAGCAGGTCTCTATGGGGGCACTTGTAACCCTCGTATGCAAAGATACAGGTCACACAGTAACGCTATGTGATAAACACGGATCCTAAAAATAAAAATGAATGAAGGATTGCACTCCCAAACAGCCAGACAGGTGCCCAAGAGCGGACACTCGAACATCATGGAAATACATCACTGGATGTATATGAAGTGAAGAGGGTATTTAGTGAAGTCTCATGGGAGGGTAGGATGTGTAGTCAGAAATACCTCACTTAGGCGGGGGTAAGCTCCTGACGGTTGTGGTCCAGGGATAACAGAGAGTTGCTAAACTGCCACATAAAGAGAGGGCATCACAATAGCTTCTGTTTGGCCCAGTTTGGAGTCAGAGCACAATTCTAAGAAAATGGAAACAAAATTCAACATAAATTATCCCTTTCTCCAAAGAAATTTTTTAGATCACATTATTTTTACATAATGCTATTTTCTTTTTTAAAAAATCATATTTTATGACTAGATTCCTGTTAATTCCTAACTCAAAAGAAATTCATTTTGTTTAACCATCTTTACAATAATTTCCTTTCAAAAAGGACTGTTTTGTTTCAATTTCTTCTTAGCCTCCTTCAGTGAATAAACCCTCACCAGCCACAATATGAATATAAAATATTCCCGGGAGATTATTTTCCTTCTATCTTAGTTTTACTCTAATTATACAGTCTCTCTCTGGGGACACCCATTTTTCCCTGTAGATTTAACCATAACCTCTGCTGAGTTAACTAAATATGTGTGAATAGCCCTGCTCTCTTTCCTCAGTTCTAGATCTACTTATTCAACTGTCTAGTATACTTATTAATATCACTGATATTATTAATAATAATGGCTAATATTCATCGAATATCAGTTAGCTGCCAGTCACTATTTTAAACATTTTACATATATCAAATGCTTCTAATACAGGAACAATATGATTTTGATATTATCGTTGTATTCATTGTACCTGAAAGAAATAAAGGTAAAAGAAATGACATAACTGGCCCTAAGCCTCCACTACAGCTAGAAATATCCAGGGTCACTTCAGTCTGAACAGACTCAAAGGTGAATGGACTCCGGTAAGTCCATTTCTTGTTGCAGGTGACCCTCAGGCTACTACTGTAAACGTGAACATTCTTACATGTCGAAAAAACATATATCACTTTTTCACCATTTTTGTAAATGCAGAAGAAACACTTTCAGGGCTGATCTTTTCCTCTTCACAATTCACATTTATGAATATACACAAATACTGATCAAGGCATTTTGAACATTCATAAATCCAACAGAAAAAAAATCTCAAAATAGTCCTTAATGCTTTCGTTCCTGAAATTGTAATTCATTTCATTTTTAACAATCAAGTGCTGTTCCTTGAGTTAAAAATCATACCTAGATTGTCTTATATCAGTGACCCAGAGGGCTCATGTTAACTGTCTGTGCCTTCGTTTAAATACACATTTGCTGAATGAATGTTTATTGAATACATATTGCATGACAGGCTCTATACTACACAAGAATACAAGGTGCTTCTGGCAGTGAAGTTTCCTCTGTTTTATAGGAAAAGGCAAATTGCTCAAGATTTTCTTTAAATGGCTTTACTTTCACTGGTCCCTCTCCTATACCTCAATCCCTCACTGTCTCCTTGTTCTGTTCCTAATTTTTCTGAGATGTGGATTTAAATTATTTATTACTTCATCCCACACGTATTTATTGAACACCCCCTCCCATAGTCTGTAGATACAGCGTTGAATCAAACACACAGAGCCCTTGCCCTTTTAGAACCTCTGGTGTGATGCGTAAGAGAGATTTTTCACAATCATCACAGGAAAAGCTGAGTCGTGAAGCAAAGAATGTTCTCTGGGAATGAGGCAGCCTGTCCTGTCTGAGTGGGCTGAGGCAGGCCTCCTGGAGAAGATGACATGGAAGATGAGACTTAGAAGACAAGTAAGTGGGAGGTGGGGCAAAGGAGAGAAAGTGATGGGGGACCAGCCTTTCAGGCCGAGGAGACAGTGCACAGAAAATCTTGGAAACTGGAGACCACCAGCTAAGTCTGGGGTGTGGAGTACCACCACTGGAATAAGCTCTGTCCTGTGCAACAGCTTCAGCAGGCTTTCTCTACCCTATACTTTATTTTTTATTTACAAAAATTTTATTTTATTTATTTTTATTTTTTACTTTATATATGTATACTTTTAATTGAGGTAGAGTCGATTTACATTGTTGTGTTAGTTTCAGGTGTACAGCACAGCGATTCAGTTACACACACACATATACATCTATTCTTTTTTTTTTTTTAAGTCAGCTTCTTGTTTTAGTTCAATGCAGCAGCTTTATTATTTATTTATTTGTTTAATTAACTTTTTGGCTGTGTTGGGTCTTCGTTTCCGTGTGAGGGCTCTCTCTAGTTGTGGCAAGTGGGGGCCACTCTTCATCGCGGTGCGCGGGCCTCTCCCTATCGCGGCCTCTCCCGGTGTGGAGCACAGGCTCCAGATGAGCAGGCTCAGTAGTTGCGGCTCACGGGCCTAGTTGCTCCGCGGCACGTGGGATCTTCCCAGACCAGGGCTCGAACCCGTGTCGCCTGCATCGGCAGGCGGACTCTCAACCACTGTGCCAGCAGGGAAGCCCCTTTATACATCTATTCTTTTTCAAATTCTTTTCTCATTTAGGCTATTACAGAATACTGTGTATAGTTCCCTGTGCTATACAGTGGGTCCTTGTTTTTTATCTATTTTATATATATTAGTGTGTATATGCTAATCCCAAACTCCTAATTTTTCCCTTTCCAGTTTGGTAACCATAAGTTTGTTTTCTGTGTCTGTGGATCTATTTCTGTTTCATAAATAAGTTCATTTGTGTCATTTTTTTGTGTCATTTTTTTTTTTTAGATTCAACATGTAAGTGGTATCATATGGTATTTGTCTTTCTCTGCCTGGCTTACTTCACTTAGTATGATAATCTCTAGGTCCATCCACATTGCTGTAAATGGCATGATTTTGTTCTTTCTCATGGCTGCATAGTATTCCACTGTATATATGTACCACATCTTCTTTATCCATTCATCTGTCAATGGGCATTTAGGTTGCTTCCATGACCTGGCTATTGTAAATAGTGCTGCAATGAACATTGGGGTGCATGTACCTTTTCGAATTAGAGTTTTCTCCAGATATATGCCCAGGAGTGGGATTGCAGGATCATATGATAGCTCTATTTTTAGTTTTTTAAGGAACCTCCATACTGTTCTCCATAGTGGCTGCACCGATTGACATTCCCACCCACAGTGTAGGAGGGTCTGTAGCTCCTGAAGTATTTCATTTAGCAGCTACCCATTAGCAAGGGCCATGTTGCCTGCTCCCCAGAGCATGGGGTTGCTTGAACAAAGGGGATATTCATCTTAGATAGAAGTCATCTTAGATAGAAGTCATGATGACAAGTGTGACTGAGAAAGAGCCAGTGAGAAACATGCCCGTATCCTGGGAGCTAGGAAGTGCCAGAACCAGAAGTCCCTGATCTCTGTATGTAACACACCAGGCAGAATCATGCCCTCGCTTTCCTATTCGGGTCAGAAAATGTCTTGTGCATGTGCTTCCCAAGTGGCGTTTCTATTTACCCTGGAATATATTTTTGTGTAACTAGAATAGATTGAAACACCTCCCCTCAATGGAGTTTTCCTTTTTGTTCTTAAAAAGATCAAATGAATCTTTACACCTTCCTTTTTGGTAATAAAAATATCTCAATTAATTTCTTGAACAGAGATATTTTCTGCTGTTTTTTCAAGCTGGTTTTATCAAAGAGAACTTCAAATGAAATGTATTTTTGACCATATAGACTCCTAGAGAAGATCCTGGAAAAAATCCTCTAATAAGAAATATTTTCAAGCATAAGCACATTCAGAGGGTTTGACTGTTTAATGAAGTATTTTTTCTGATCCTTCCCAAGCCCTCTACTGGGAGTTGTGGTGTGCTCCTGTCTGCAGCACCATGCCCTCTGTTCTCTCAAATATTAATTATCTTTGCCATTGGAATTCAGGCTTTAGGCCATAATAATCCATGAAAAAGACTTACTCATGTTAAAGTCAAGGAGAATCTCTCATGTTGAATTGAGCCTACTGAGTTTTTATCAATGACAACTCAAAATATAAATTTATTGGCTTTTATATAACTGGATCTATTTTTAAGTGTCAAAGGTAGTGGCAACTACTTCTACTGTGAAACTAATTAATCCATATTTGTATTATTTAACCTGTGCTTAATCAATCAGAAGGAACAAAATATTCATTAGAAATGATAACCTGGGACGAAAAGAGATAGTTTTGATTTCCTGTAAATTAATTCTTTGGTTTTCCAGATATAAGGCATTTCAGCTACATCACGCCTTCACCAAGCATATCTTTCACGGGACTGCTCTTCTGACTATATTATGTTCATTCATTCACTAACAGTTTTCACTCACAAATATTTATCAGGTGTTCATTATTCAGCAAGCAGTGAAAATGGAGAGGTTGACATTTACTGGGGGAAACAGACGTGTAAAGAGATAATTATAACACACTCGATGTAGTCATTCACCAAATAGTCATTGCACACCTGTTAATACCAGGGCCAATCCGTGGAGCTGGGAATATGGAGGTAAGGAAAAATCTTGATAAAAGAAGTCTTTTTTTCTCTTGGAGATCACTCTCTTTTAAGGAGAAGTGGAACTAAACAAATGGACAAACAAATGTATCAAGTGGTGATAAGTCCATGAAACAAAATAAAGCAAGGTAAAGAGACGGCAAGCATTTGGGGGCTGTTATTTTTGAGACAGTAGTCAGAGAAGGCATGTCACCCCTGAAATCTGGGTAAAATTTGAGCAAAAATGTAAACGCACTGAGAAAGTTTTGCAAAGGTCTGCGTGACGAGGTGCATGCAGTGATCCTTGGATGTATGAAGTGAGGCTGAAATAGCTTAGAAAATTCAGGGGACACTGGGGAAACAAGTGGCCTGAACACGGCCAGCTGGGAGACAGTAGTGAGAAATGGGGTCAGGTGTGCCAATGGTCCAAATCTCTCAGGGTTTGGGGCCATGTTAAGGACTTTGGATTTTATTAAATTGTGATGGGTGTCAACAGGTAATTTGGGACAAGGAAGTGACATGATGGAATTTATGTACAGAAGGTCCCCGACTTACATGATTTTTTTTTTTTTTTTTTTACTTTACCATGGCGTGAAAGCAATACACATTCCGTAGAAACCACACTTTGCATTTTGATCTTTTCCTGGGCTAGTCATATATGATACTATCCTTTCCCATGGTGCTGGGTAACAGCAGCTCCCAGCCAGCCAATAGCAAGGTCAACAACAGATACACTTATAACCACTCTGTATGCAGACAGCCGTTCTGTGTTTCACTTTCAGTACACTATCCAATCAGTTACATGAGATATTCAATACTTTATTTTAAAATAGTCTTTGTGTTAGAAGATTTTTTCCGACCGTAGGCTAATGTAAGTGTTCTGAGCACATTTAAGGTAGGCTAGGCTAAACTATGATGCTTGGCAGGTTAGGTGTATTAAATGCATTTTTGACCTGAGGTATTTTCAACCTAGGATGGGTTTACAGGGACTTAACCCCATCATAAGTCAAGGAAGATCAGTATTAAAATTGGCTGTGGTTCAAAAATAATAATCACTAACCACTAATGAATGCTTACTATGTGCCAACATGTGCACAGCACTTTATCTCAAATATCTTATACCATCCTCAAGTCACAACTATGAGGTGGATTATATTATTTTCCTTATTTATCAAACGAAGAAACTTAGATGCAGAAATTAAGTGCCTCTTGCATGGTCATTGAGTTTGTGAATCTTTGAGCCGGTCAGAAGAATTTGGTAAGTCTGACAGTATGTGCAAAGGGGTGTGAGCAAAGTAAGCAGCTCAATCAGAAGTTATTCTGAGAGTCTAGGTGAACCATGATGCCTGGGAGTGCTGTGAGATGCGAGTGAATTAGGAATAAACTCTGAAAATAAAGCTTCAAGGATACTGTGATGGATTGTATGTGAGGGTATAATCGTAGCTACTAGCTGAATGGTGGTGCTATTTACTTAGACTGGAAATGAGAGGGGACAGGAACAGGTTTTTTTAAAAAAATATTATTTGTTTCATTCCTTGATTTTGTCTATTGGCTAGAGTGGAAAATCAAGAAATATTTTGATCATAGAAGTTTGAAATACGTAGGCTCACAAGTGAGACTGTCAAGTGGGCACTTGGATATACTTCTGTTGAGATATAAAATTTGAGAATCATGGGCTAAAAGATTGCATTGAAAGCCATGGGAATGGATAAAATACCACCAAAGAAGTCTAAGTGTTGAGTCTTGGGCACTGCGATGTTTAGAAGTGAGGATCTGAGGATGAACCAGTGAAGAAGAATGGGAAGAGACAGCCAGGGAGGAGGGAGGAAAATCAGCAGAGTCTGGTGTCCTGCAAGGAGCCATAGTAGAGGGGTATCGGGGAGAACGGAAGCTAATGGGATTCCTATACCAGGTGACACCCAGGATGAGCCACATAAGCCAAAGGTGGTCACACAAAGAAAGACACAAAGTTAAACCCCCCTGGGTGCCTAAGCAAACAATATGTAAAATTAGCGCGCATCGAATGTCATGCTTTCCTTATTCAGTGAGCACCAAAAACAAGACCAGGTGTGTAAAGGTACAGTATAGGAATTCACAACGAAAAGGTTCAAGAAACCTTTACTTACTGTGGTATCATGGTCACTGAAACAGGAGAGTTTTGCAAACTCCGAATTTCTTATGTGAATGAGACATCAGGGCCAAAAAAAAAAAAGAATTACAGTGGGTACCTTGTTATTAAAGTTTGTGGATGGAATCACACTAGCGCCGAGTATTTTGTTTCCTTCATATTAGTATGAAAGTAGTAAACATAAAAATGAAATTCAATTAAGCTGAAATTAGTTAAGCTATTTGTGACAATGCTGAGGAAGGGGGCAAGGTATGATTAAGAGCATGGGCTTTGGAAGCAGATGCATTGGATTCACATCAAAAAAGAGCTCTATCGGGCTTCCCTGGTGGCGCAGTGGTTGAGACGGTCCGGGAAGATCCCACATGCCGCGGAGCGGCTGGGCCCGTGAGCCATGGCCGCTGAGCCTGCGCGCCCGGAGCCTGTGCTCTGCAAGGGGGGAGGCCGCGGCGGTGAGAGGCCCGCGTACCGCAAAAAAAAAAAAAAAAAAAAAATCACCTATTATGTGTTAGTTGGAAATTTATTTAATGTCCCTACTCTTAACACATCAGAAGAATGAAGATAATAACATGACTTATTTCTCAGAGTGGTGACGATTACATGATAAAATGCTTTAAGGTACATAACAGTACTTGGCTTCAGGTAGGAACAACCTATGTTACTTTGCATTGCATCATATCAGGTTATAATATGATCATTTCCTTATATCACTACTCTGTGAAAACATTATTTTAAGGGCTTATGAATGACTACATTTACATAATTTCCTATCACTAGGCCTGAAGTGTATTTCTAAATTGATGGCATTAATAACATTTCTCCAAGTATCATATTATATAAATCATTATCTACATCTTTGATTGGCATTTCTTTATAGGTTTAATTTCCTTGCTTCTATTTTAGACTATTATTTATATTTCATGAAACCAAATTACAATTTCACAATAGTAGCTATGGGCTCATCTCATTCATTTACTGATTTTTCTACCCAACATTCACCACAAAGAATCATAGATCATTATAATGTTCCTTTGTGCTACATTTTCCTTAAATTAATAGGGATAATGGAAGGGAAAGTCTACTTCGGCCTGAAAACTTCTAAAGTAGCATCTGAAGACTACTTATGTAGTCTTATGAAGCAATCTTAGCCTACATAGAAATTTACTTATGACAGAGGAAATCTCCCCCACTAAACATTTTAGGGTTTAGGTATATTTTGACCCTCTTTTCTTTGGGTAAACATAATATTCTTCAGGACATATGTCATGAAGACTGTGGCTTTTCTAGCTAAATGGTTGTGATATTTTAGGGGAATTATAGTCCAAACAGCAGAGAGCCTTTTTCGCACAAAGCTAAAATGGAATGAATTGAATCTTTTTATAAGGTAGCTGTTGAAGAAAATGGAAATTCAATAGACAGAAAAACATCAATTATAAAAAGTGGTATTTTAAATTTTTGTTATTGTTTTTAAACATGGCTCCTTTATTATTTTTTTAAAAAGATAATTGAATCAGGTATTGGCTTTCTGCAGGTGAGGTGTCATTCTTCGAGCTGTTTCGGAAGTCATAGCGCTGTTTCCTCTTCCTCTGCTTGTGCCTTAGGATGGGAAAACAGAGAAGGTTTGTCAGAGGCCAAGCTCTCTGCACCTGACATGATCACCCTTCCCCAGACCAAGGTGATCTACCAGTGAGAGCATTCACCGACCACTCTTCCTTCCTGTTTTTTATTTTAGGCACTGAAAGGAAGTTCTATAGAAAGGCAATGAAACTAACATTAATAGTGTAGAATTGACCTAATGGCAGATATCAGATATTATTCCTATACCCTTAAAATCCTTAACAACAGAAATTTCTATTTCTTTCAGTCATGTGCATATAGACTTCTTTTCAACCCATACTCCCTGTAGAAAAATGAAGGAATTCTCTTAAAAGCATATCTGCTACTGAAAGCAAAACCAACTCAAAGTCAAAAGTTGTTTCAATTCCAGTTTCAAAACACTGTGCAGGGAGCTGGAATCTTCTCTTGGGAGGAAACAATTTTATCTTGGAACATTTTTATGATTGTGATATAGCTGAGCATGAGGTCTTGTGTGGGCATCTAACTGCGCCAATGAGGAAATTGGAAGGTGGATCTTGACACTTTAAAAAAAGATGCTAAATGTGATGGTCTGCTTCAAGTCCCCCGCAAACTGAAATTCTCAAGCAGAGTCTGCGTGGGGTAGAAAGAACCAGTGCTTTTGGTGGCTTACCGGCAGGCTAATGACAGATTTTCCTGCTAATTCTAGTTTTTGTGTACTAAATGCTCTACTGTTCAGCTTGTCTTGTAGGTCTTTATTCTTTAATCTCATCAAAGCAGCTAGGAAAACTTTAGAGGTGCATTGTTACCGAGTGTGCTGATGTGGAAACAAACATACTGCTCTTTGGATTTGAACCTTGATTCTGCCATTCTGTCCCAGTGTGATATTGGGCAAATCCCTTCTCTACCTGAACGTCCCTTCCATCATCTGTGACATCACAACTTTCATGACTACCTGGTGAGCTTATATGATGAGAAACAGATGAGGCTTTGTGTGACACCAGTACAAGCTAAGCTAAATATTGAGGTGTGGTTCTTGTCTCCCCTTCCCTCATATCTTCCAATGCCTAAACCCAAGCAATCAGCAAGGACCGCCAAGTCTGCCTTCCAATCCTACTCCAAACCCATCCAACTCACTCTGTCTCCTCAGCGCTGTCATGTCAGCCCGCAGCCGTCCTTTCTCCCCTGAAGGACTGACTTAGCGCCCCTAGTGTTACTCTGCTGCCATTTATGCTTCCTCAATCCTAGCATTTCACACATGGTCTCCAGACTGGACAGAGGGGTCTCTTCCAAATATAAATCAAATATCATATTTATCTCCTGCTTAAACCCCTTCAGTGAATTTCCATCTTATTCAGGCCTTTTCCCATACAGGCCATTACAGAGTATTGAGTAGAGTTCCCTGTGCTACACAGTAGGTTCTTATTAGTTCTCTATTTTATATATAGTAGTGTGTGTATGTCCATCCCAATCTCCCAGTGTATCCCGCCCCCCCCTTACGCCTTGGTAACCATAAGTTTGTTTTCTCCATCTGTGACTCTACTTCTGTTTTGTAAATAAGTTCATTTGTACCCCTCTTTTTTTAGATTTCACACATAAGTGATATCATATGATATTTGTCTTTGTCTGACTTCCTTCACTTACTATGATCATCTCTAGGTCCATTCATATTGCTGCAAATGGCATTATTTCATTCTTTATTATGGTTCAGTAATATTCCATTCCACATCTTCTTTATCCATTCCTTGGTCAATGGCCATTTAGGTTGCTTCCATGTCCTGGCTATTGTAAATAGTGTTGCAATGAACACTGGAGTGCATGTGCCTTTTTGAATTATGGTTTTCTCTGGATATATGCCCAAGAGTGGGATTACTGGATCATATGGTAGCTGTATTTTTAGTTTTTTAAAGAACCTCCATACTCTTCTCCATAGTGGCTGCATCAACTTACTTTCCCACCAACAGCGTAGGAGGGTTCCCTTAGAAATATCTCATATTTTAAAAACTAGTACCAGTAAGACAATGTAGTTGTACTTACTTTTTTAATGTGTCAAATGTTAATGGATATTTTCATTGGCAGCAGATTGACAATTTTAACTTCAAATGTGAGTCTCACTCATCGTCAGTATCTGTTCTCAATGTTCATTTCCAGAAGAATCTGAAGACAAGATGAATATAAGACAACACAAATATCCAACCCAATTTTTTTTCTGTAAAGATCACTATGCAGTGTCTTCCCAGATTGGCATGACGGATTTTCCTATGTTCCTCCTGCAAGTATGAATATTATTAGTTTATTGACTTTAGCTAATGAGAAATCTTCCAAGCTGAAGAGAACTAGAAGTAATATGTAACACCAAAATCAAAATGGTCTCCAACAAATAAGTTTCAATCACCAAGTTCTTGTGTGTCTTATTTCATACATCTAGAAGAGTTATTTATTTGTTTTCACTTCCATTTATTCATTTCAGTCATCATTACATTATACTAAGATTTTCTTAACGTGTAAATCATGCTGTCTTTGTACTCTAAACTCTTCCAGGCCTTTCCATGGCATTTAAGATAAAACTTTCAAATCCTAATTGCATCCTACAAAGTGCCGCAGGGTCCTTGGGCTTTCTTTCAAGCGTCATCCCCCCAGTGCTAGATTCCAGGCCCAGAGTCCTTCTTAATTCTCCTGTAAGATGCCATGGTTTTCCTTACCTCAGGGACTTTAAGCAGGCTAGATCCACTGTCTGAAACATTATTTTATCTACAGTTCAACTGCAGTGAACCCCTGGAGTGTCAGCTTCACTGTAGCTGTTTCAAAGAAGCATCTCAATCTAAATTCCCTTTCAATTATCTCTCATACAATGTCCCAATTTTTCTTCTTAGTTCACTTTCATAATTTTCAAATATATATTTGTTTCTGTGGTTATTTGATGAATGTTAATCCCAAACTTGGGAAATAATAAGCAATGGTATCATTATATCCTCAATGCATATCATAGGGCTTGATCTATGGATGATAATCACAAGATACTTGTTAAATAAATGGATCCTTAGAGCAGGGATCTTAAGTGGAATCAACACTATATGTATACCTACATCTATGTTTATACATACCCTTGTGTGCACATGCACACACTCGTACATACACGTGTATCTGTGACAAGGACTGTATCCAAGGAAACAGAGTCATGAGAATTTTTTAAAGACGTGATTCATCTATGAATCAGTAGGGATTAGAGCTCATTGTGAATCTGAGAGGACAATGCAAGGAACATGAGCTTTGGGAGGCTTAGCACATGTCTGCACTTATTACAACTCTGTCATCCTACCAGAGAGTAGAGTGTTTTTTCAAAAGAAAACCGGTCAGAGAGAGGCTAGCAGAAAAGGTAAATGGATGAGGATGAGAACTGTGCCTGATCTCTTCTCCTGTTGCACAACCGTAGGACTCTTCCCTTTCCACCGTCAGGATGGCTCATTAAAGAGCAATGGAACGGCACAGAACAAATGTGGTAACATAAGCGGCTACTGCCCAGTATGGAAATACTTCACAGAATAAAGTACCATTTTAACTTCTTAAAAAGAAATGCAGAGAATACTACCACACATCAAATATAGGTACCAAAAAAGAAAAACTGAACTGAACTGAACTCAATTTCGAGCCAGAAAGTAATTTGTAGTTTTAGACCTACCTTGGTTACACGTGGGTAGTTTTGATCCCTTCATTCCTTAGATTTATCACCTGCCTAAAGTAAAATAATGACAGTAATTTTAATAAGAACAATTTCATCTTTAACATTCAACGTTGTTGGAAATGGTGAGGCTTTGATATTGTATTTACAGCCTCCTTTAGGAAAGAATATGAACGAGAATGGTTTTCAAGTTGATACAGAAATTGAAATCGAACAGGGCTTTTAAAACCACAGAAAGAACAATATGTGAGAGGTAAATAACCAAACTGAGAAGTAGCGCTCCTGCAGAGTCGAAAGACAAATTGTCACAGAAAAAAAAAAATGTATGTGAGGAGGAAAAGAAAGAAAACACAGATTGATTACAAGTAGCAAATGACTTAAAAATTAGGTTAAGATGAATTATTGAAAACTTACTGTATCCTAGGCAGTGCCTTGCTAGCTCAGACAAGCTCTGCTGCCCCCAAGCAGCTTACGTGTCTCTAGGGAGAGAGATGTAAAAATATATTTGAATTCAAATCTCCTGCCTGCACGGACAGCGTACAATGTGTATATGACATATGGATAGGTAACAGTGGTGTGAGATTATATTTCAATAGAGGCATTGAAAAGGTTTGAAGAAAAAGGGTCTTGATTTTATCTAGATAATAGAAAAATGTCAAGAAATGGTGTGCTGAGCAGTAGGTATAAAAAATTGGTGTGTGAAGAGAAACAGAATTTGTGCCGTCACAGTGCTGCTTCTCGGATTCAAATCTTACACAACTGTCAATAATGCGCTGCTTAAAATAGATGCTCAGAAACCTTATTTCCATTCAAAACACAACTGATTCCTACGTGTCGTTAAATTGCAGCGCTGTCAGATCGTGGTTTTCTGTGCATTACGGGTACAACTGTTAACATCACACGGTTAAATGGCAATAATAGTCTGTTTCAGATATGTGGAGTCTCATTATGTAGATGGATTGGAAAATCTGTTTCCCCAGAAGATCATAAATAAGGAAGTGAAAAGTAATCAGAAGTGTTTAGGTTTACAATACAACACTGGCGCTGCACAACCATGGCGGTTGTCAGATTTTCTCTTATAACTTAAGGAAGAGAGGAGTTTTCTCTCTGGGCATAAGCTCTAGCTGGGGTAAGGTGACTGCAAACTGTGAACCTGTTCGAAAAAAAATATATCATCTTAGGTACATGTGATGTACAATTATAATGGCACTTGTTAAGTCAGTTTTTTAACAACATTATTGAAGTACAGTTGATTTACAATGTTGTGTTAGTTTCTGCTGTCCAGCAAAGTGACTCAGTTATACATATACATATATATATTCTTTTCCATATTTTTTCCATGATGGTTTATCCCAGGATATTGAATGTAGTTCCCTGTTCTATACAGTAGGGCACTGTTGTTCATCCATTCTTTATATAATGGTTGGCATCAGCTAACCCCAGACTCCCGCTCCATCCCCCCGACCCCTCAACCTTGGCAGCCACAAGTCTGTTCTCTATGTCTGTGAGTCGGTTTCTGTTCCATAGTTAGGTTCATTTGTGTCGTATTTTGGATTCCACATATAGGTGATATCATATGGCATTTGTCTTTCTCTCTCTGTGTAAGCCAGTTCCTAATATCATGCACTCTATCAAGAGAGTCACAGGTCTAAGAATCTGCCGGCTTTGATGGAGGTTAACTAAATTCCTAATTGGCCAGGCGATCTTTCCTTCATCAGAGCTTTGATTCTTGTACTATAATTATATTTAAGCGTATAATATTGGTTTAGTAGTAATTAAATATGTGTGACTATTAGGCTGCTTATAATTTGGTATCAGATTCAGGCAAAAGAGTTTCAGCTGACTGTTTTCTAGAAAGGATCCTAAAAATGTTAAGGCGTTCCAGATTACACTATAGAACAAGACTAAGGAACATTTTAGGTAAGAAAAATCCTCGTCGTGAGAAGATACAAACAATTATATGGCAGTGATCCCAGGAGATAGCGAAAGAGAACATTTTCATATAAAATGAGCTTATGGGGTTGAACAGTACTAATACAAATATCTCTAGTAGTAGTAGATTATTTTTCAAACATGCTTAAGAAAATAGCTTCACATCCCTGTAGGGTTAAGCTTTTGTCGGCATGGCCTCGGTATTCTGTAATGTAATGTGAAGTCTTCATGCTTCAGAATGTTCTGAGATTACGCGCTATTCAGTATTAATACTACTCTTTTCCGTGTTTATCAAAATGTGTTCTGAGGTCCACTTTAGAATCACTCAGGGTGTTTGTTTAAAATTCAGATTCCTGGATCCCACTCAAACCTTACAGAATCAAGACGCCCGTTCTTTGGACCAGGTGATCTTATTTTAACAAGAGCTTTAGGCGATGGTATAAAAGTGAATAGTTTGAAACCTCTTGGGCTAATTTAATCAAGTTCCTTTAAAGTGGATCTTTTTTATTTGATCTGTGATGACTCTACTATCACTTGTTTGTTTAAACGGATACTCTAATTCCTTGTCGGTGCTAGGTAATTAAGTACTCACTTGGAACTTCAATATATTGAATTATTTCTGTTAGAAAAGATAGTAGAATCTCAGGCCATCTCACAGTGAGAAGGGACCCTTTGGTATAAAGGCAGACGGACCTTGACTGGAATAGATACAAAATATTTCTTCCAGAGAATGTCTGCTCTCACCCTCTTGAGGCCTTAGTCTACTGACAATTCATATTTCCAAATTCATATGAGTTCGATTAAAATGGTTTTCCATTTCTCCGAATTGACCTTGACAATTTCCTGACACTCTTAGGTCGCCCTAAGTCTCTGCTGTGCTCTGAGAGCTAGTTCTCCTGGCCTCTCCGTGACACTTCCCAAGCTCTTGCTCTGACTTCCCGTGATGATGTTTTCTCTCATGCTGCCATTGTTCGTTGATAACAGCCCTCTTCCTGGTGCCAGGCGGGGGACAGTATTGCTTGCTAAAATTTCCCATTGCCCAGGTTCAAGAGCACTGCCTGACATTTGCACAAGAAGATTCTCATTGTTGACACAGACGTTGGAATCAGTGCTGGGTTCCTTGTACTCTCCTCTTCCCATGGAAGAGATAGTGAAGAAAAACAAACGAAATCCCTACTGACTCTTATTTTAGTTGTCTAAAGTGGAGAAGCTGGGCTAGGAAAGCATGCTAGACACAGCTTTGCAAGGGAAATTACTAGTTCCTTCCAATGTCACTGAAGCAATCACCTGCGCTGTCACTCTTCTTTGGAGGTCTCCATTCCCTCTGTCAAGACACTACAGCTCCACGTTTATAGCAACCAATATTTCATGAAAGTCATACTATTCTTTTCAAATTTTTATCACATTTATAGAGACATAATTTAAACGTGGTAAAATTCATCAATTTTAAGCACACAGGTTTTTTAGTTGTATAACGTACATAAGAATCATGACATAGAACATTTCCATTCCTTCCTCGTGAGTTTTAACATTCAATCCCTCTTTCTCACCCCTGGCCACTGGCAACCAGTGATCAGTTTTCTGTCATTAATTCTGTGCCTTTTCTAGAACTTCATATAAATGGAATCACACTATCTGTTGGCTTTAAAATATGTTCAGGAATTCTTTGACACTTTTCCCTTCAAAAGGGGATGCTTAATTCCTCTACACCAGTGTGGGTTGAATTTGCTAACCAGATTTTAATGAATAGGAAGGCTGTAGAATTATGCTATTTGACTTCTGAGGTTAGGTGGTAAGAAACTTAATTTCGACTTGTCTCCCTGTTTCTCTGGATCATTCATTCTGTCTGAGGGAAGCCAGCCACCATGTTGTGAGGACCCTCAAGCAGCCTGTGGAAAGGCCCACGTAGGGAGAGAAACGTGATGTTATGTGGAGACTGGAAGGGGATGCTGTCACTGTTAGCTATGTGTTCTATTTGTTCCATCTGCCTTCTGCACTGTTTTTCTTCTCTCCCTGCCATCATTTGCATTAACTGAATTTTCAATTATTCATTTTTTTCCTCTACTATTTGATTCTCTCTCCCCCCAGTACCATCTATATTTTTATCTCTCTATCTCTCTCCCTTTGGTGGTCATAGTTTATTTTTAAATGGTATTTTCCCACTTCATGTATAGTGTATGAACCTTACAGCAATAAACTTCCCTTTCTCTTCAGTATACTTCATCCTATTGGCTTTTGGTGTCATACATTTTATACATGTTTTATATGTTGTAAAACTCAATATACATTATTATTTATTTTTTGCCTTAAACAGTCATTTATCTTTTAAAGAGGTTAAAAGTGAGAAAATGTCTCCTATATTTACTCATGTGTGAATCATTTCTGGTTCTCCTGAATCCTTTTGCAGGTCCAAATTTCCATCTGATATCATTTTTTTTTTCTTCCTGAAAAACTTCTTTTTACCATATCTTATAATACAGGTCGGCTGACAGTGATTTCTTTCAAGGTTTGTCTAAAAAATATTTTGCCTTTTCTTTTTCAAGGTATTTTTACTGAATGAAGAATTCTATTCTTTAAAATTAATGTACTTCACGATATCTTTCTATTGTCTTTTGACATATAATTTCTGACCAGAAACTGCTGTCATTTAAATTTTGTTTCTCCTGTATAATATATGTTTTTCTTTCTGTTACCTTTTAATATTTTTCTCATTATCACTGATTCTTCATAATTTGATTAAGATGTGCTTTGTTAGTGCCCTTTGGTTTTCTTATTCTTTATATTTGTTGGGCTTGTTTCAACTGTGGTTTTATAGTTTCCGTCAAATTTTGGAAACTTTCAGCCATTAATTTTTTTATATTTATACTCCTTTTTTCTCCGCATTTTCTTGAGCTAAATTTCTGTAATCACCCACACATTTTGCCTCTCCATTGATCAGTAATGCTTTGCCCTTTGTTGAGACTGATGTGTTGTACTTCATTTTCAAAAGCTGCTCTATCTCACGTTCACTTACTTTCTTCTTCAGCATCTTAATTGCTCTTCATTCCTTTTAGTATATTTTTAAAATTTCCAGATATTATATGTTTTTATCTCCAGATGCTTCCTGTGGTTCTTTTTAATGTCTTCTATTTTTCTGTACATCATGGTCACAGGTGCCTCTGAATATATGTAGCATATTTATAACAGCTATTTTACTGTCCTTCCCTGCCGGTTCCACTGTCTCTGTCATTTCTAGATCTGATTTTATTGGTTGACTTTTGGTTTTTGGTTATATTTTCCTGCTTCTCTGCATAAACATTTTAATTTTAATGGGATGCTGGGCATTTCGAATTTTACATTATTTGTTTATGGATTTCTCTGCATCCTTTGAACTAGTGCTTGATTTTGTTCTGGCACATAGCTGAGTAACTTGGAGCTTCTCAAGGTTTGCTTTAAAGATTTGGTAGCACACCTCCAAAGAAGCACGTAGTCCAGGGTAATTTAACCTCACCACAGGCAGGTATCTTTCTGATTATTCTACCTGATACTCTGTGTACTCTGATGTCTTTTCACCTTGGCTATTAGAAACTGAAATTATTCCTCACCCTGTGTGAGCCTTACGTTGTTCTCCACCAACTTCTTTCTCTTGCTTCAGACAGTTTTTTCTCTCAAATTCACAGATCATGAATAAGCTAAGACACAGGGAGAGCCTTGCAAATCTCGAGATCTCTCTCTGTGTAGATCTGTTGCTCTAAAACTCTGCCTTTAATTGCCTTGGCCTCCCCAAACTCCAATCTCTGTCTCCTTCATTGGGATCTCTGAATTTCTCATCTTTCCACTGCATCCTGGAAAATACCTCCAGGTACTAAACTGGTGCAATTGTAGGACTCACCTTGTAACTTCTTTTTTCTCTCAGGTATCCCAGTTCCATACTGCCTGTTGTCTAATGTCTGAAAAGTTTTGTTTAATTTATTTGCTGTTAAGTTCTCTAGCTGTTTAGCGTTAGAAAGTAAATTCAGTACTCTTTATTTCATCTTCCTTGGAAAAAATAATCTAGCTACACATGTGAAAATTTCTAATATAAATAGAAAAATTTTTCAAAATGAAAGAATAAAATCTCTTTGAACAAATTTTATAGAAAAATCAATACAGATGGCATCTGTTTAGAATATCAAGTTCACATTCCTTTTTTTCTGCATACTTCTCCATCTTGTGTTTCACAGAAACAAAATAACTTGTACATTTACAAATATATATTTGTAAATTTGTATATTCTAATATAAATAGAAAAATTTTTCAAAATGAAAGAATAAAATCTCTTTGAACAAATTTTATAGAAAAATCAATACAGATGGCATCTGTTTAGAATATCAAGTTCACATTCCTTTTTTTCTGCATACTTCTCCATCTTGTGTTTCACAGAAACAAAATAACTTGTACATTTACAAATATATATTTGTATATATACAAATTAATTATTAAAAGTTTGGGCACATTATAGGCTTTCAAATTAAGTTAGTTAATAAATGGGATTTTTTAACAAATGTTTAATTAAGGTCCTACTAGGAAAGAGAGTCCAGTATTTAAATATAATACACAGGCATATCTACTTGGTTTAATATTAAATGAGGAAATATATAGATGGAAAGAGGCTATGATTGCTGTTTTCTTAGGGAGAAATAAAATATATATGAAATATCATTTATTGAAGCAAATTATTGAATATCACGATTTTGTGTTCATCAGGGTAGATACTGTTCATACTTACTATGCTTCTCTATATTTATAGTATGTGTTTTATTCATTTGGCAAAGGCTACTTAACTAGTACCTACATGGTATGGCTCAAATGAGCCATAAAATTTGCAATAATCTAGTCAGTCTGCCAAATCTGTACATTGCAATTCTGATATGAATCATTACTTAGGGCTTGGAAGTAAAATAATCTGGGTGACCAAATTCTTCAATTATGTTTCATTATGTATGATTCATTATGTATGTTTCATTGTGTAGGTTTCATTGTGTAGGTTTCCTTACGTATGTTTCCTTATGTATGTTTCATTATGTACATGGATAATATGTATGAGCAGAAGCCCTTAGCTCAACTGTGCTTCTCAGTATTTTTTTTACTAGCATATCTCCACTGCAGAGGATACCGTAAAGTTAGGAAATTCAGCTCAAAACAAATTTATTTCATGAGCAATCATAAAAATTCATATAATTTTGGATTCAGTACAAAAATATTTTATAGTATAAATTTATACTTTGTATTGCATATTTTCCCAAAGTATTTTAATAAAATTAATAATACTGGAAGGCCTTGTCATTTTAATGTATTCCCAACTTTGTGGAACTTCAGCACATGGCCACTTGGCCTAATTTGAAAAGTGTGAACATAGTCAAGAGTCGCCCCCTATTTCTAGGTTCAAGCTTCAGAATCTGTGTGACCTTGGGCTCTTTACTCTGCATGAGCCTCACATTTCTCAATGGACAAGCAGAGACAAATATTCTTACTTTGCAATAATATTGTGAATATTGTGCTAGATTGCAGTGAATTCCAGTATAGCTTTCAAAAAGGTAAAATCATGACTCATGTAAAAATAAAATGAACTCTCGTCAAAAATTTTATTCAACTCATTAATTATAAGAAAGTTGCTATGGATGGTCCAACGAGCATTTGAGGATTAGGTGTTTGTTGACAACTTAGCAAAGAAATGTCAGGAGTCCTGGGTTAGTTACAAAACTGATTAATATCTGCTAGAATCATCAACTCTAATGTCTGGAATTATCAGTTTCACCAGACAGAAACAATTTGCAGACTGGACAGACAAAATCTACAGGTTAACTTCTGTCTCAATAGATTTTTTAATCACCCCATCAATAGAAAGTTAAGCCCTGTTGGATGCTCTGGAAATCACCAGGTAATCTCTTCTGCCTGTTTCCAATGTTCAGGTAGTTGAAGAGTGAATGAGAATTGGGGAAGTAACCGCATTGATAAAATTAATGTAGATTAATGGTGAGGAGGGGGGAAATGTAAATATAGTGTTTTAAAAATTAAATTCTTACTATTATCAGGCAACTAATATCAACTTTATATTTAATTTTCACCACAACTCTGAGGGATAGATTTCAGAGTTTCACCATTGTTCAGATTGTGAAACTGGGGCTTAGAATATAACTTATATTGAAAAGAGTATCTTCCCCTCCCCGTTAGCTTTAAAGCGTGTTTAAGCTCAGTCATCTTAAGAGTAAAGTAACACTCTGTGTCTCTACCTCTGCTGCTGCCCTGACTTGGGCCCTGGTATCATATCGCATAATTTTGGCCTTGGAGCCAGAGTGCATGAGGATGCGGATTCATGCGATCTGGCTCTGAGTATCTGAGTTATGAAGCCTCACTGGGAAGAGAAAAGGAGGCGGGAGACCTTGCTCTTGCGGGAAAACTCACAATTGCTGTTCTTATGGCTGAGTTGGAGCAGCTAAGTGTCAATTCATAGTTGATTGTAGTAGCCACCTGCTTCTCGATGGAGTTTGTTGGTGGTGCTGCTTTGTGTTACTACTTTTCATTTATTTAAAGCAATTCTCAGTTGCCTAGGAGATGCCTTAACCAAGGCAAGCAGTTGGGATTTTCTATTGCAACAACAAAGGAAGAAGAAAAAATGTGTAAGGACAAGGTCAAATTGGTATGCTCAAATGCTGAGCATTGTTGGCTTCAATGGCTATTTTTTTAATTTGAAAATGGATCATCTGCTAAGTGAGAAGATGCTGGTAAGAGTTGGAGATGTCAGACAGAACTAAATTCCTCCAAGTGTGGGTCGCCCTCGAGTATATTGACCCAAAGCAGAGAACCAAGGGGAGGACTCAGGAAACTTTCTTTTCAAGGGAGTTCAAAGAAAGAGGAGCCAGAGAGGAAATGAAAGACAGTTTAATCGACTGAAGCAGAACCAGGGAAATCGAAGCAGAAGAATTTTAAGGTGTAGTCTGGCGGTGGCAGACGGTTGATGCAGGAGGAGTGAAACGTGTTTGATCAGGAGGATGTTCTTAGCAAGAGCAGTTTTTGCAGTAGTGGGAAAGGAAAATAGATTTTTAAATGGTGATAAGGGAAGAATGCAAATAAAATTATGCAGCGCTTTTTTTTAAACAAATTTTTATTTTTATTTTTTTGGCAGTGCGGCATGTGAGATCTTAGTTCCCCAATGAGGGATCGAACCCGCACCCCCTGCAGTGGAGGCACGGGGTCTTAACTACCGGACCACCGGGGAAGTCCCTATTTTTATTTTTTATTTATTTTTTGACCATGCCATGCAGCTTGTGGGATCTTAGTTCCCTGACCAAGGATATTGAACCCGGACCCTCAGCACTGAAAGCACCGAGTCCTAATCCCTGGACCCCCAGAGAATTCCCTATGCAGTGCTTTTCAACTGCTCTTTCCAAAATATTGATAACAAGTCTTTCCAGTAGAAATGCAAAATATTTAATATTTAAAGAGATTTTTGTGTATTAGTAAGACACATATGAGAACAACATTAAAAATGGGCAAAGTACTTGAACAGGAAATACAAATGGCCAATAACTATTTAAGAATATTAATCCACCACAATAATAACAATTAATGAAACAGAAACAACAATATTGTTATTTGCTCTATAAAATTGTTAAAGATATAAAAGAAGTAACTTAAATACTACTTGTTGAATGGAAATATTACACACTTCTAAGGAAGTATGAAAGGTAATTTGAAATGCCTAGCAAAATTCTAAATGGTTTTTGTTAACTTTACTTTTTAGATTTTATGCTAAGAATATTATGAGATAAGGTACAAGGAGATTTTACTTGTATGCTACAAGGATGTTTGTCATCACAGGATTGAGCATAATAGTTGAACAGTTGGGAATGACTTAAATGACTAAAAATAGGGCATTGACAAATTATGGTATGTCTATATATGGAATATTAAATATCCATTGCAATTATGCCTTCAGAAGACTATTTAGTGAAATGGAAAATTTCAAAATTTGTTAATTTTTTAAAAAGCTTCAAAGTAATTATTACATTATGCCTTTTGGTGAACAAATGAACATACGTAACTTCTCTGACAGCAAGTATTAACTACAGGTATTTCATACAAAGACTTATGATTTACCTTTGATCTTGTCCCTGCTTTCTAAGTTTGCAGCTCTTAATCTGTATTAATTTTGTAGCTATAAAAAGTAAAATATGTGGTGAAGGAAAGAATGAAGTTAGTATGGAGGATTAAATGAAGATTTAGAGAAGTCAAATTTATTTTTAAGTTGGTGTTAGCTGGGTATTTTTGGAGGCAAATGGGAAATGACGGGTGGAGAATGAGAGCTGAAGACACAGAAATGTACATATTTCATGTGTTTAAAAGCAACCAGAATTTTATCTTATCACTGATCTTTTCTCCACACTAAAAAAATACATTAACTCCTTTCACAACTTTCTGAGAAATGACTATTTTGCCATTTCTGTTTCTCAGTTCAATATCTCCTACAATTCTTTCTCAGCAAGCAAACTACGACTTTCTGAATCCATACTCAGATTAGGGTGAGATTAAGGCAAAAACCAACCTCTCTAATGATTATGAGAGATATCAGCACCAGAGCCTAATCGTATGCTTGACATCGTGTCACCATTGGTAAATATCTATACGATGTGACCTGACTGAGTTCAGTTTTTGATTTGCTGTTGATATTAGAATAATGCCGTATACCCCCAAAGGCAGAAATAATGCAGATATAAAACATGATCTCGTATTTTACATGTCATTATTTCATGGCTTCACTTATGCCATGGAGGGGACTGTATACTGGGTGCTATGCTTTATGTTCTACAACTTTTTGGCTCCCTTTATCATCCTGTTAACTCCTCAATTTTAATGTTCTCCTTTGATAAAGAGGGAATTAGGCTAGAAGAAACTTAATGTGTATCAAAATCACCAAGGAGCTTATTATTAAAATAAGACTTTCTGGGCTCCACTCCTAGAGTGTTTGTTTCAGTGTGGTTGAGTTGAGGCCTGATAATGTGTATTTATGACAGCTTCCCAGTTGATGCTATTGCTGCTATTTAGGGACTACACTTTGAGAACCGCTGAGTTCGTTATCTTTTAGAATGTTCTAGCTCCGAAACGTCAATATATCCACATGTGTAATGCAGAGCACAAACATAGCATAGCAAGTCGGAACATTTTTTCTCATTTACACAGGTTGGACCAATCTCTTTAATCCTCCTTTTCCCAGATTTGGAGCATTTCTTTTGTATTCTTTCTTGCAGTTGGATCAGGAAATTATTTCACACAGAAAGAGAAGTAAATATGTTCAATGACAATTTACTTTGGGCAATTTACTAGATAACTGTGTACCGAAACAAATAAAAAAATTTTTATATAACTTACATGTCTTTGGCAGAGCTTACTACAGTGCTTACCATATAGCAGCGACTCCAACTGGTTTTTTTGTGGTGTTGGGTAGATTTGGTCTCTCTTATTTTAGTTGCAAATTTTTCCTTTTTTTTTTTTTTTTGTCATTTTAATAACAGGAGAGCAAATGTTGCTTCTGTTAATTTTTTTTGCCCAAATAACAAATTATCTACCTATGTATCTATCTATCTAGTAACACATTAGGATATAGCCTTGCAAATACAGCCTCTCAAATTCATTAAAATATCTTCACAAAACTTTCTTTTCTTGTCTCCCGTTCCTTCTCATTTTAGTTAACATACCTATCTGCATATTTTAAAATACTGAAAACATACTAAAAATGACAGAATAAACATCTGGGATGTGGAGAAGGAACACAATGAAAAACACTGGCATTCTTTTACCTAGTTGTACACATCAAAATACAAATCAAAGGTGATTCAAGAGCTAGAATAGTCAAGGAGAAACAAAAGAAGCAAGAAGAGAACACCCAGGCCTCTTCCCAGGGAGGAAGCAAACATACACAGAAGGTGACAGATCCCTCAGGTACTTAAATGGTCGTCCCTGGTCTCAGAAATGGCTTTCTTTGTCTCAACAGGGACTGAACGGTCATTTTAATATATCTTTACTTTAAAATACATCACATTTCACTAGGTGGGTAAGAGAAGCCAAGCACCAGCAGAGACAATTCATCATGGAGAAGCATTTCAGAATTGTTCGCTAAATGAAACCCTGAGCTCCCCAGAGCCCTCCTGAGCCAAGTGGGGTTTGAAATACCACATCTGCAGAGTATATGCATCATCTAGGTTTCCTACGCAAAAGCCAGTGCATAATGGAATAGCCTAACACAACCTGGCAGGAGAAAAGAAAGTGCAGCTTTCTCTTTCCGTGATTTTCAAGGAATCATGGGATTGAAACTGGGTGACTGTAAAGAGAAGAAACCAGAGTCATGCAGCTTGAGCCAAGGTCCACAGTTCGGAAAAGAAGAGGCTGGTGCTTGTCACTCAGATAACCGTTGGAGGAAGGGTTCCCGCTCATTTACAAAACAGAAATGGAGTCACAGCTGTAGAAAACAAACACGGTTACCAGGGAGGCAAAGGGGGGTAAATTGGGAGATTGGGATTTGAAACAGGAGGGAAAGAGGCAGGGCACAACCTTTAAAAGAATGACATAGACAGAGTACATGACAAAAACTGGTTAGAACCAACTGTGTCCAAGATGGCGGAAGATTTGACTTCCAGTGGACCTTGAGCCTCAACATATGCTCATGGTGACACATCAGCTAAATGACACGCCCACCGGCGCCGTGACAGTTCTGAGGGCAACCATAAAAGGTCAAAAAGTGGGCGGTGGCCCAGTTCCTGGAAATCTCGGCCCTTTCCCCAAAATAGTTGGAATAATCTTCCCCCTCATTAGCATATGAATATATACAGCCCATAAAAACTGACCACGCCATGTTTCGGGGCCTCTCGCCTTCTGAGACGGCCCACTCTCTGTTTGTGGAGTGTGTATCTCTCTAAATAAATCTGATTCTTATCATTTCATCTCCGATTATTTTTGCGACGAAGAAAGAACCTTAAATTCACCGGGAACAGATTGATATATACACACTATTATATAGAAAATAGATAACTGATAAGGACTTACTGTACAGCACAGGGAGCCCTACTCAGTACTCTGTAATGACCTATATGGGAAAAGAATCTGAAAAAGAGTGGATACGTGTATACGTATAACTGATTCACTTTTCTGTACACCTGAAACGAAGACAACATTGTAAATCAACTACACTCCAACAGAAATTAAAAAAACAAAAACAGACTTTTAAGTCTACAACACAAGGAGGTAAAACACACAATCAAGATAAAGCAAACTCAAGTCGTGCTCCACATTTTACATACCTGTGTTAATGCAAAAATCAGAGATTTGATAGGAGCTGTCTCAGCTTTGCCATAGTGCAATTGCCCCTAATTTGCGGCTGACTAGATTTTATTATGAGTGTCTGTTATCAGCAAAGACTCTATTTACAATTTTCGGAAAATAATCAGCTCAACCCTTTGACTGTTCCTTCAGTCATTTTCCACGTCAGGGTTTAAATTAATGTCCTGCTCTTTCTGCTCGGAAGCTGTCATTTCGGATCAGCTCTCATTTGCTCCAGAATATTTCTTTCCAAACTCAAATAAATACCGTGTTTGTATATAAGCGTTGCCAATTGCACATTTCCTATTTCTCTACCATTTTTCTACCATTTTTACCTTCATGGGCATTGAGGTCAGTCGCACTTAGTGAGATCAAAGGTCCTCTGTTTTGAAAAAAGCTGTCCATGAGTCAGCAGCGCCAGCATCACCTGGGAGCTGGTTAACATAGGAATCCGTATTTTAACAAGATCCTGGCTGATCGTGTGCACGTTAAAATTTCAGAAGCATTGCTTTGTATAACTGACTCAAAAACAAACCAGGGAGAGGTAGCACTGGGGTCAAGAATCAAGGGTTTTGGGGCGGTGCATTGCAACTTATGGTGTTATCTGTGTAAGATTTTGAATAAAGTCACTGGTATGTTATACATATGTGTATACTGAAGCGCTGGAGGTCTGTAGTACATTCATGGAGAAAAAGAATCAAGTTTTTTTTTTTTTTTTTTTTTTCTGCGTTGGGTCTTTGTTGGTGTGCTGCGGGCTTTCTCTAGTTGCGGCGGGTTGGGGCTACTTTTCATT
>NC_041220.1:1811226-1824272 GCF_002837175.3 Physeter macrocephalus
GGCTCCGGACGCGCAGGCTCAGCGGCCGTGGCTCACGGGCCCAGCCGCTCCGCGGCACGTGGGATCCTCCCGGACCCGGGCACGAACCCGCGTCCCCTGCATCGGCAGGCGGACTCTCAACCCCTGCGCCACCAGGGAAGCCCAAGAATCAAGTTTTAAATGATTCTCTAGATTGTGATTTTACAAAGAGTATAAGAAACATTATTATAAGATAATACTAATTATATATTTGAGAACTAAGTGAAGTAAGTCAGACAGAGAAAGACATATGATATCACTTACAGGTGGAATCTAAAATATGAGACAAATGAACTTATTTACAAAACAGAAACAGACTCACAGATGTAGAGAAAAAACTTAAGGTACCAAGGGGAAAGCGGGGGGAGAGGGATAAATTAGGAGTTTGGGATTAACATATGCATACTACTATATATAAAATAGGTAATAAAAAAGGACCGACTGTATAGCATAGGGAACTATATTCATATTCTTTAATAAACCATAATGGAAAAGAATGTGAACAAGAATATATATATATATATATATATATATATATATATATCACTGAATCAGTTTGCTGTACACCTGAAACTAACACAACATTGTAAATTAACTATATTCCAATAAAAAGATGAAAATAACAAGAGCTCTGTTAAATAGGGCTGTTCCAAGAGAATTTTCTGAGATGAACCTTCATAAGAAAAGGCCCCCATGTGTTTCTACCTTTTCTTGTTTTGTCCCTAATAAAGAGCCTTTTCTAGAAAAGTATCCGAGGCTCTGGATGAGGCAGCAGCAGGGACGGTGCACCTGCCTCACAGGGATGCTTTTTTCAGAAATGCTTGAGCTTCTCAGTGGCAACAAACATGTCTCTTTTACACAGTGGGGTGGGGAAAGAAATGAGGAAACGAGGTCTGTAAGGAGCTGTTCATTGCTGTACAGCCAAGTTCAAGGTCACCCACAAGCCGAACCCCTAAGGAGGAAACACCTGACAAGAACGAGAATGTAGGTTTTCACTAGTGAAAACCTACAGAAATCGACATGAAAAGGCTGACTTCCGACAGTATTATGTGAAATGAATTAGATGAATGTGTCGCATGCACAAAACACTCTCTTCCTGGCTACCTCTCGAAGACTCAAATCAAATTACTTTACCATGAGTGAACATCACGTCCAAAGGATATTGTAACTGCGAGTTGACAGGAATATCACTTTAAAGCGTTTACAAGTGTTTCCCCCTTTTCCAACTGAATAGAAAATAGAATCTGTTGAAAATAACAACCGCTTCTCCCAGGGAGAATGGAGTTTTTGATGCCAGGTCCAAAATAATCATAGACTTGCAAAACATCATTCAATTAAATGCTCAGTAGTTATGTATTTCATTGTGCTATCAATTCTCACAATTTTATGTCATCCCGTCCAAAGCTCTCTGAAGAGCTGTCACTGGTTGCTATTTCAAAACAAACCTAAAGGGAAAATATATTTGAAGAGCAGAATATTTCCTTAAAATCTATTCATCAATTGAGTAATTTCATACTCTAGACTAGCGCACAGAATTGTCAATAAACATTTACAGGGTAGTATGTGAAACTAGGGAAGGGCTTAGATACTGCAGGAGCTTCTCTGGTACTTAGCCAGACGACGTTCCTAAACCAGATCCGTCTCCTTGACATTCAGGGAAGTGTATCAAATCTCATCCTGGACTTCTCCACAGTTGTGTCAAATTAAACCAGGATTTCTAAATCTCGGCACTCTGGGCGTTTTGGGTAATTCTTTGATGTAAGATGTTTGGAAATATACCTGGTTCCTACACGTTGGTTACCAGGAGCACACCTCTCTGTTGTTCTGGCCCAAAATGTTTCCAGACATTGTCAAATGTCTCCTGAGGGAACAAAAATCACCCTTGGTTGAGAACCACTGAATTAATGCCTCAAGGTAAATGCACTCTTTTTCTTCTAAACATGATTCTTTTCCTGGGTTCCCTATATCCACACTGATGTCCAAATCAGAAACGTGGGAGTCATCACTTATACCTCATAAAACTTTCCACCCAAATCTACTTTTTGTGTGCATATGTGTGTTTATAGAAATAATATCATCCCTAGAAGAAAATACCCAAGTAGGAATTATAATAAAAAAGTGAGAAAGTGCTTTAAGATGGACACATGTAGCAGAGGCAATACTGGAGAATGAGGACATACTGTGTGTGGATTACGATAACTCACTGGAAGGGTCCCTTGAGTATTTGAGGAGGCTTGATATGGATGCACAAAAATGCAAGGAAAAACATACATCTTGATGCCTCTGTGTATCAGTGCGATACTCTCCCAGATAACGTGTGTGCTTCCAGTTTTGCAACACGCTCATCCATACTATACATGATAAAGAGAATAATGTGGTTTCTTTGTTTTCTGCTGAGACATATCATACATGCATTGGACTGCAAGAAACATATATGTACAGGATAAAAGATGGTTATGAAGAAAACAGCATGAAAACCATCACTCATGTCAAGAAACAGAAGAGTGCCAGCCCTTCATGTAACCCACGGTGACTTCCTCGCGATTCTATTCTCAAGATGATGTTATCCTGACTTTCATAATAATAATGGCTGTGCTAGATGTTTATGACTTAATCCTCATGTCTTCATTTCTAAGCAATATGAAAATATCTTCCATATGTATCTTCATTATACGTGACCTTGCATAGTTTTACTTGTTTTTCATTTTACCTAAATTTAAAAAGTAAGAACCTAAATTTATTCCTAAGACTTCCTTATCATTTTCTAAATATCAGTATCACTGTTTTCTTTTCCATTCCTGATATATATATATATATATATTTTTTTTTTTTTTTTTTTTTGGGGGGGTATGCGGGCCTCTCACTGCTGTGGCCTCTCCCGTTGCGGAGCACAGGCTCCGGACGCGCAGGCTCAGCGGCCACGGCTCACGGGCCCAGCCGCTCCGCGGCACGTGGGATCCTCCCAGACCGGGGCGCGAACCCTGTTCCCCTGCACCGGCAGGCAGACACGCAACCACTGCGCCACCAGGGAAGCCCACATTCCTCATATATTTTGTGCTTTTAAGCTTTTTTATGATTCATTGTAGCCAGATAGTTTTTCAGTTTGTATGTTGTCTCATGAAACTAACTTTTTAATTTGTTGATCTTCCCTATTTCATGTTTAGTTTCTTCTATGACATTCTCTTTAAAATAGACTATTAATTTTAGAATAGTTTTAGATGTACAGAATTATTGTGACGATAGTGCAGAGGACTAAGATATAGTTCTCTTATACCTCATACCAAGTTTCCTCTAGTATTAACATCTTACATTGGTAGGGTTCATTTGTCGCAAGTAATATGGCAGTATTGATACCTGATCAATTGACCCACCTTTTCTTCAGATATCCTCTGTGCTCCCTAGTGTCCTTTTTCTGTTCCAGTTCCCTTCCAGGGCACACATTACATTTAGTGCTCTTGTGCCCTTCTGCTCTTCTTGGTTGTGACTGCTTCCCATGTCCCTTGTTCTAGTGACCTTCATGGTTTGGAAGACTGCTGATCGAATACTTTGTAAAATGTTCTTCAAATGAGACTTTTCTGACAGTCTTCTCATGACTAGCCTGGGGTAATGTGTTGTGGGGAGAGGTGAAGTGCCATCCTCAGAACAAAGTATCAAGAAGAGTTGTTCAGCATAGAGAACAGACTTGTGGTTGCCAAAGGGAAGGGGGGATGGGGGGAGGGATGGAGCGGGAGTCCGGTATTAGCAGATGTAAAGTATTGTATGTAGGACGGATACACAACAAAATCCTACTGTGCAGCACAGGGAACTCTATTCAATATCCTGGGATAAACCATCATGGAAAAGAATGTGAGAAAGAAAAAAAAAAAAAATATATATATATATATATATATATATGTATAACTGAATCGCTTTGCTGTACATGTGAAAGAATATATATATATATATATGTCTAACTGAATCGCTTTGCTGTACAGTAGAAATTAACACAACCTTGTAAACAACTATACTTCAATAAAATACATTAAAAAAAGAGTTGTTCTATCAATAGGACTTATTACTGTTGAGTCCACCTTGATCATCTGGCTTGCGGTTGTGATTGCCTGGTTTCTCCTCTGTAAAGTTACTTTGTTTTCCCTTTCCCTTTCCTTTCCTTTCTCTTTGGAAGAAACTCACTATGTAAGTGACTCAAGGAGTCGCTCAAGCAGTGAGTGTCCTTCCTCAAGGTGAAAGATCTATTTAAGATATTTGGAGTTCTTTCTCAAAGAATTATCGCCCATTGATTTATTATTATTAGAATTTTCTCCCCCGTTTATTTATTTATTCAACTATTTATTTTATCAATATGGACTCATAGATATTTGTTTTCTACTTTGGGTTATAATCAAAGCAAATGGTCCCACTTTGGCCATTGGGAGTTTTCTGTTGGCTCTATGTCCTTTTGACACTCTCCCATCATTGAGCGTGTGTATTTGTGTGCATGTGAATGTGTGTGTGTACATTATTACTTTATAAATATGCTCAAGACTTAACTGGTTTATATCCTGCCCAGTCCTAGAATCAGTCATTTCTCCAAGGAGCCCTAATTTCTTACTTTGTAGAATGATATTAAAAGCTAAGATCTGGGTGCTTGGTGCCCTCGTTGTTACCTGGGTGTTTTTGTTTCTAGTCCCACTGAACAGGCAGACGTTGGAAATATCTGTGGGTATACTAAGCTGTGTATACATTGTGTCTACAGTTATGTTTGTCTTTATACTTCTCTGTATATATTAACTAACCATGATTCCATGCTGACGTCTCTTTAGTCTGTTACCTCAAGGATGAGTCTAGCTCCCTCCCCTTTCTTGTGTGTAACTTCCCACTCCATCTGGTGGGGAATGTTGATGATGGGGAAGGTCTTGCATGTGTGAGGGTGGGCAGTACATGAGACATCTGTGTACCATCCTTTTAATTTTGCTGTGAACCTAAAACTGCTCTAAAAAATAAAGTCTTTAAAAAGAAAGAAAACAATACAGTGATTTTATAGGGGAAATAAATGGGAGAAGAAAGGTTGCCCAAACCTTTTTCAACCATTTTGCTGTACGATTATGAAATAGCACTGATTTAATTATTTGTATATTTTGTATAATTTGGAGTCAGAAGCTTAGAGATTTGGACCCATTGTAGAAATTTCTCTTGATTATTCAGTGATATGGGTGCAGGAACAAAAACAGTAAGAAAGAAAATAAAATTTCATTATGAAAAGTACATTTCTTTTCTTTTTTCCTCCCTTCCTTCCTCCCTTCGTTCCTTCCTTCCTTCTTCCCCACTTCCCACTCACCCCTTTCCTATTTCTTTTCTTTATTTATGTCTGATACATACATTTATAGTGACCTACAATGTGCCATTTTTCCCCATGAAGATTTCAGAATATTTTTTCCTACAGATAGTTTTAGAACTTACTCCAAATGGTTGAGAATACTTTCTAAAAATTGGGACAAATTTAAGGATATTTCTTCCAGCCTGATCTGAAATACATTGCTCCTGCATCTGAATTTCTTTCTCTCTTTCTTATTATTCTTTGGTATCCCTTTTCTCCTGACTTTGCTACAGAGTAGTCGACTCATTAAGACCTTTCAATGCCATGTGTTATTCTACAGGAATGAGAATAGATTGTGGAATTCTAACAAAGTGACACAAGATGGGAACAAGTCCTGTGTAGAAGACAAGATAGAAAAGACCTATTAGCTTTTAATTCAAAACCTAACAATAAGATTGCTCTCTGTAACAGAAACCAGCCATGCAACTATATTGAAAGCCCACTTCCTAATCATATTCTTCTATGGTTAGATGCTCTCTCTTTCTCTCTCTGGAGACTTACAGCATTGTTTCTTCTTGTCCAGTGTTTTGAAATTTTATAACCATATGCTTAATAAATGTGAGTTTTAATCTACTGTGCTAGAAAACCTGGAAAGCCTTACTTTTCAAATTTGGGATTTTTCATTTATTGTGTTGGTAATTTTCAGTTTCTGGAAAACTATTATTCAGATTTTGTTCTTTAACTCATCTGCTAATTGTACTTCTTTACTATTTTCCAACCGAAAATTTGTTTTTGCTCTCTTGCTGGAAGATTTTTCAAATTTGTCTTCCTCCTCATTTGTATTCCTCATTTCTGTTTTCATATTTTTAACTGCCAAGGGCACTTTTTCTTCTCCAAATATTCATTTGTATTGTGTTCTCTTCTTGTTTCAGGGGTGGTCTATCGTTACCTTTGTCTCTCAATTAATTGGTGATAGTTTTTTTTGTTTTTTTTTTTAAGTTTCCCTTAACTTTCACAATCTGTTGGTTAAAGTTCCTTTTTCATATTTGTTTGCTTTGGTCTCTTTCATGAAAGATAGTCTTCTCAAATGTCTGGTGATCATTGGTGTTCTGTTCATATTTATGAATGAGGCACTAGGGAGTTTATTAGAATTCTAGACACCTGAGAACAACTGGTCAACCATGGCTTCACAGCAGCTGGTGGGCATCCTCAGGGAAGACTGTTCCAGGTTCACAGTGATTTACCCTTTCTGGGAGCTGAGTGGTTGACATGGTGCATATACACCCTCACTTAGTTGCCGCACTTTTACTACAATATTCCCACTATGCCTGATGGTCTCCATCATAGACACACTGTGCTCCCCTTCTCTCCAGGGTCTACCTGGTGAGGAAGGACACTTCACTCACCCACAAAGGGGCTGAAGGTGTACACTGATCTAACTGCTCCTTGGAGACTTTCAACAAATCCAACTGTTTTAACCAAAACTTCATGCTCCGTTTCAACATTCCATAATATGTCACACCTCCACAGGGTTCTACAGTGATTTATAGTATCTTCTTTCTGTTAAATATTTTATTTCACTGTTGCAGGGCCTAGGTTGATTATAGGTCACTGAAAATTAAGTTAAAAAGAATGTCCAGTGCTCATTTCTTCAAAGGAGCCTTGGGCCCTAAGTCATAGGTGCCGAGGTGTTTAATATACTGAATCATACAATTCTCCCAGCTTGAGGAAACTTATTTATCTTCAGTTGGAAAACATCAAATGTTCACATTCAAATTTATTGTTAACAAAAATCAAGCTAATAAATACCTTGGTTTTATTTCTTTTTGTACACACACACTTACAGTAACACAAGTATGTCTCGATACACCATTTGTCTAATGTAGATTATCTATTGATGTCTACATGATTATAATTTATTTGGATCTAAAAAGACTTTCAGAATAGATTTAATAGATATAAATTATAAGTTAATTAAAAGATCTTATCAAACTAAGTGTGTTAGAATGACCTAAAATAATATACACTTTAGATAAACATTCTTTAATGCCATTAATCATTACATGTTCAAATTAAATGATTCTAAAAAATGACTAAGTATCAAATATTTCAGACTGATCACAGTGTCATGTATTATTAAAGCGCACACACAATAAATTGCTAGGTGTATTCTCAGGCATGCAATTACAACTTTGCCCTTATATTTCTCCCTCTCTTAATGTAACACAATAATTCTCATGTTTGCTTAATTTTCTTCTTGTAATACTGTAGATTCTTTACTTGATAGAGGAAAAAACATTCTTACTACCTGTAGTAGTCAGGCACTCTCTTCTCAGACAAATTAAAGTTTTTTTAAACAATTCTACATTTTAAAATAGCATTAAATAGGACTGTAAAGTGAGCAGGTATAACTTAAGCAAAAACAAATTGGCATTCCAGTTTGCAAATATAAGTATAGAGTGCTTTCTTACTCAGAATAAATGTAATTTTCATGTTAGATTACCTTTATATATGATTATGTTTTTTCCTATTACATGTTAATTTCCACTCCTTTAATTTTTAATTGTGGGTAATTTGTTAGCTGCTTTCATTTTTTAGCCACATCAATTAATAATCATGTTAAGAAATATTATCCCAATATATATACAATCATATATATTTCATAAAATTCAGATAAAATTGAAATTAAAAATAAATTTATGTAGTGGATCTTTATGGGTGTAAAGAGCAGAGGACTTGATTCAGATAGATTTAATCATTATATAGATGTAGAGTCAACAAAAGTCAATCTGTGACGACTTCCATTTTTATGTTATTACACAGTGTTTTTCATACAATAGAAAATAAGCAATTCTTGTAAAACTACTAACCTTCATCATTAAGTGGTTTAAATAAAACAGGAAGAAAATAATTACATTGCTCATATAAGTAGAGATGTTAATTTCTTTTACAGGAGCATCATTATCACCTATTAGATTCTCATATCCAAGTTTAATCTGAAGAAAACACGGACTATATGTTTAATATGTACGTCAATATAAGGAATACTGTTTTTAGATTTCAGACAACAAAGTGCAGGCCTGTAACATCTGGAACTATGAAAAAGAAGTGATGACCCTGACATTTTTTCCAGAACTTGGCTGCAGTACAAGAGTAGAAGTGGCTCAATAATCTGAGCGGAGAAGATAAAAATTGAGTTTGATATTATTGAGGTGGCTGGAATTTACAGACAGGGTACCGGAGGAAAGGAAATTGCAGCAAGAGAGAAGTAGGCAGAGACTCGGAACAATTCTGTCTTTTTTTGACACAAAATTCCAATGAAGCTTATTTTGTCATCATTAAATTTGGGTTGAATAACATAACATAACATATATTTTGCTTCCCTAATTCAGGTAATGGTGATAAATTATTTAAAAATGGACTGGGTTAAAAATTAAAATTATTGATAAGAAATTACCAAATAACAATACATTTTCTCATATCTTTATGTATTTTCAGATTATAGTTGGTTTGTAACTCTGAAGGATCACACGTGGTAATAGTTTTCTATTTAGTGCCAGCAAGGAGTATGCAGCTCTTGCCACTGGTAACTCACGTGCAAATTGCATCATACCTGGACTGCTTAATAACCCATAGTTCGTTGAGTGAGCTGAGGATGGTAATTACATGCTACTTGGCTATAAAAGTTTCTAAATGCTCACTCTTGATGTAGGTATTTATCTTGTGGTGGGTCATAACGGGTCATGCAGAGCACCAGTCCCTGGTCCATACATTAGATTTCTGTAGATGAGAAATGTGAACACCATGTATAGGAATAATAAAAACAGACTTTTCTTTAAAAATAAATAAAACTTGCTTTTCTATACGTGCAATTTGAACATGATGGCTATATGGAGTAACAAATTTCTTTTCTCATTTCATTTCCTAAAAACCCAGCTGAATAATTTACAAATATGAAGGATTATATTACAAAAAGAGTGGTTTGGAATTTAAATATTGTGTTGGAGTATATTTGGATGGTACTGTTGCAATAACACGAAAATATTCTGGGGTACTTACCCAGATTAAGGAGCTGGTACTTCCTTCATTAAGAAAGTTTTACTATAAAAATAAAGGTCAGCTAAATTAAACAGTGCGTTTAGCAACAGAAGAAAAACTGTGAGTTACTTAAATGCTAATGTAATAAATTAGAGAATATTCTCTGTGCTATTTAATAATATGGAAGTTGATCAAAAACTATACTCAATATTTTGTAATAACCTATAAGGGAAAAGAATCTGAAAAAATATATATGTATGTATAACTGAATCACTTTGTAGTACACCTGAAACTAACACATTGCAAATCAACTCTACTTCAATAAAAAATAAACACCACTATTGCTAAATGAGGTGTAATGCCCTATTGAAGGAAAAAGATCTGTGGAGATCTGCTGCTGGTATTTCTGCAAAACCAGAAATCAGTTTGGGTCCAGGTTCTGAAAAATGCAGTTTGCACACTGACTTGAAATGTTGTCTATTGTGTTTGGTATTTATAATGACATTAATACCTCCATGTGAGAAAAAAATTCAGTATGTTTTTCAATGGCAGTTAGAATCACAGGGCAACAGTAAAAGCAGGCATCTTAGAAGAACAGAGTTTCTACAGATTGTAATGACGTGTTTCGTAATGTAACAATAAGTCTTACTGAAGTAGGTGAAGATCTTGGTATTGCATATCTAAGAAGTTATTACTTGATACCTTAAGAAATTGGACAGAAATATTTAAAATCTGCACCAAAGATAGAATTAGATATAGGAAATCTATGTATCTTTAAAATTTTACAGCATAAATTATCAGAAATGACCAATGATTAAGAATTAAGGCTACATTTGAAAATATGGGCTCACTTACTTCAGTCTGGGATACAATTTTGAAATGAAGTGAAATTTATTTTAAAACATCTTCTCCAATTTGGTTTCTCTTTGACACATCTTATTTAAAATAAATGAAAGAGTTTAAGCATACATCGTCCCCCCCAAAATAGCATTGTTAATACAACTTAGATCAGATAAATTAACAAGTTAATAAGCAGAAAACAAGTTTGCTTTTTACAGTAAATGTTTTAGATATACATATAACTGTTGTTTATTTAAATGTCTGTATAGGGGTATAAAATGAGTGTGTATCATCAGTTATTGCTAAATTATAATGTACAATAGACTTCTCTAAAACTGAGAGGCTTAAAACGATAAAAGTTTTTTTCTTGCTCATCAGCCTGAGTTTGGCTTCTTAGGTAGTAAAAATAAGCTGTGGGCCAGATGATGGCCTATGGGCTCCTGGCTCAGCTAGACCAATTATTTTAGGGACGAATACTCAAGCAGAAGGAGGCTCAAAGGAGTCATAGAAACCGGGGCAGAGAACAGGACAGAATTAGAGCACTTAGCAAAATCTCCGTCAAGAGCCAGGCTGTCATGAGACCCAGCAGCTCCTAAATCTATACCAGGAAGCAATAGACATCATTCCTTCAGCAGCACCGGAAATGAGGCTGAGATATTCGATGGAGGGTTAGAGTCTAAGGCTCTGAATGAGGTGGCTTCCAAGCCCTTTTTCATGTGGGTGTTTGAAGTATGGCCAGTTTCTCATGTAACTTACAGCCCTCAGCCCTCGGAAGAAATACACCAGAAATCAATTAACTAAACTAAGCATGATTAAATGAATATATGAACAAAGCCCAAGTGGATATTCAGAACCTTTACGTATGTGGGCACAGCAAATGTAAAATAAGAAAATACTAATAAAGCCCATGCAAAAACAGAAGAAACAATAAATAAATAAACAGCTCTGTAGCATAACAGCTGCTATGAAGGCTTTGAAGGCTTTGAAGGCTTTGACGACACTGAAGGCTTAATGCCTGCGTGGGAATGATGCCGTAGGATAAAAACTATTCTTTTAAAGCTAAGCCTGAGAAGCAAAAGAAAAATGAACAGAATAAGTGTATTGAACCAGGCATTATTTGTAATAAGCTGGATAGAACCCTCTATTTAGAAGGCACCATTAGAAAGACAAATCCCCAAAGAGGCCATGGATGGAATGTCCACTGACATTCTATTTAAAATTTTAGGAAAGGATAGAAATATAATTAAATGTAGTGTAAAATGATGGATTCAGGTTGTGGATGGCCTATAAGACAATGTAAAGTAATAGTTACTCCAACAAATGAATGCACAATAGCAATAAATATTATTGGGGCTGATTTTCAGAATATGTGGGAGAAAATCTAATCAGTCCATGAAGGTGGGATAGGCCAAGTGGGACCTATGCAGGACAAGTCTAATGTTACATAGAACTTTTATTCAAGTGTTGAGTGACTTGAATTTTCTTAATTATTGCTTTTATAACTTTTTCCAGCCCATCCAACATGTAAATATCCTCCAATATAAGGTAGCAAAGGATGTAAGGCAGTAGTAAAATAATACAGGATGTTTTAGAGGAAGACAATCAAACTCACCAAATCACAATATAATTCAAAAGTGTAGGTTGTTAATGAAAAGCTTCTGTGAAATGGAGATCTGTCGTAGACTTTAGAAATGTAAAGAAATGTAGCAAAATTGGCAAGATCTGTATGAGATGTCAGACAACTAATGTGTGAGATTTCCATTACTACGGGAAATACAAGTCAGTAATTTATTGGTATCATGTTCTTTGCAATTTCATAGCTGAAGACCACTGAAATTAACTCACAGTCACATGAAAAGGGCCCAGTTTGCCTTCATTAGGCAGCTTCAAGAGTTAGTTCAATAAACTATGATAGTAAATAATCTATGCAGACAAATTTAAATACAATAGATATTTGTAGATGGTACTATAATCACAGAAGAAAAAAAAGAAAATGTTTTAGGCTGATAAAAATCATAGAACTTTTACACAAAGGAGGATAATCCATAGCACAAGAAAAAGTAAAATTTAAATAAACCTTAGTTACATTCTTAGAATCTAGTCTTTCAAGGAATGAAAATATCCCAATAAAACAAAAAATTAATGGAAATAGTCATCTCGGAAGATAAGAAGGAAATGCAAAATTATGTGTTTTAAATTTTTTGCCTTTGGCTTTTGAAAAAAAATATTTTTTAATGGGAAATCTTCTTCACCACTGTAATAAACAGCCAGCCTGCCCCCCTCCCCCACAAAACCCTCACGTTTCAAAAACTGGTTTTAAACAGTGAGTCTTGAATTGAATCTTGTGTGGAGCACTCTTCGTCCCTTTCCTATGTAAGATTTAGACTCTGCTGCCAACTTCTGGACCCCAAAGCCAGAAATCTCACATTGCTTCTGGAAGAATTTACATTTTGCATCTATCTGTGTTCTGGTTCTGCTTCGAAGAGATGATGAGCTTGTATTTGAACCCAGCTATGTCATTTTGCCTTTACCTTTTTAAAGTTCATCCATTCGCGTGGATAGAGTAGAGGGGCTATAAAAGGGTGAACTCTCTATACCATTATGAGATAAAAATGATGCTAATTCTTTAAAACACAGTTTTTGAAAAATTAATGGGGTGTGATTAATTTAAAAAACTACCAAACAATCAAAAATCCAAAAAAGGGCTTCCCTGGTGGCGCAGTGGTTGAGAGTCTGCCTGCCGATGCAGGGGACATGGGTTCGTGCCCCGGTCCGGGAAGATCCCACGTGCCGCGGAGCGGCTGGGCCCGTGAGCCATGGCCGCTGAGCCTGCGCGTCTGGAGCCTGTGCTCTG
>NC_041220.1:1827287-1906133 GCF_002837175.3 Physeter macrocephalus
GCAATGGGAGAGGCCACAACAGTGAGAGGCCCCCATACTGCAAAAAAAAAAAAAAAAATCCAAAATAATAAAAGCAAAAAGCCACCACCAAAAGACTTGCATCTTGCTGCACTATAAACTTCTCAAGGAAAGGAAAGAAAATAAACATTTTTGGTAGTAAGAATAAAATGTCTGGCACAGACCAAAAAATATCTAAACTACACCAAACTGAACCTTTAAGGTATTACCGTTCAATAGCTTGTCAAGAGCTACAACAAGGAAGGATATTACTTATATCTACGCACATCAACTAAGGCTAAGGAAAAAGAAAGCAATAATTAAGAAAATTCAAGTCACTCAACACTTGAATAAAAGTTCTATGTAACATTAGACTTGTCCTGCATAGGTCAGGCTGCAAATAACATGTACCAGTCTCTCCAGTGTAACAAATTGGTGTCTTCTTCTGGCGATGGAAATGTAGTCCATCCCTCTTGCAAAATCTACCCTCCTTTCTGTGTTCTGTCCTGGCCTAATTCTTAAGAAAGTCATTGAGAGTTGTACATTCTGGAGTGGTTTTGCCATCAAATATTGACTATGACAGCAGAGGAGGAAGTTGGCCTTAGTAGCGATCTAATATCCAGTAGAAGTATTAGCTTCTAGAGTGGACACAGATGCCAAGGGCCCACATTGCCTAGAAGACCAAATCTTCAGGTATCAAGTGCCTTACTCTTTGTAGCTATATTTTGTCAGCTACAAATTGTCACTTGCCATTGGCACCTGCCATCTGCCTCTACAAGGATTAAATCACGGGGCGCGGCAGCTGCTGACCTTCAACACATGCTGAAAGGAGTTCGGGGTGCAGAGCAGGAAGGAGGCCCTCTGGGCTCTGGGAAACACTGGCGGACCAGACCTTCAGAAGGTTCGATATTTGCAGGAGCTGATCTTAGGAGCCCAGTGCTTGCATCTCTTCGTATCTAGAAAAGCACTAAATTCCTTCATGGTGTCGTCTGCTCCTGGTGACCAGCGGTAACCCTCACGAGACGAGCAGTAAACTTCTGCAAAAATATGTGCTTGCTTGCATGTACCCCCCCTTCCCCCTGGTGACCAGCGGTAACCCTCACGAGACGAGCAGTAAACTTCTGCAAAAATATGTGCTTGCTTGCATGCACCCCCCCTTCCCCCAAATCACATATATACTGACCTCTCCACCTACCTCCTCGGAGCAGTTTCTCAGAGTTCTCTGAAACGCTGTCTCCCGGGCTATATTCCTCATTTTGCCCCAAATAAAACTTAACTCGCAACTCTCATGTTGCACATTTTTTTCAAGTCAGAAATTTAGTGCAGGGGATTTACTCATAAATCCAGGTTCTTTTTGATTCAAAGATAGGGAAGAGCGATGGAATCGGACACATGGGGGTGATATAATCTCTTCATCTGAAATCTGGCCTCAAAGACATGAGCTCAGTCCCAGTCTGTCGCTTTTGCCTCTGACAGCTGAACCAAAAATACTACTTCAGAAGCTGGCCAACTTGCCCGGTGACCACCAGGGAGGCTCTAGAGGGATCTTCTTATGTAGCATTTCTCTGGGAAAGAAAAGTTTCCAATATCACGGGCAATTGTAAGACTCGTTCCTCCATGGCCCAAAGTGCCCCAGCTCTAGATGCCTCCATTCTTCAGTTCATGCACTGGACATCCTCTAGCTTATCGTAATAAGGCCGATTCACACCTCAGATCCTCTTCCTTTTCCCCTTTAAAGAAACACTCCTTTTCCTGTTGTCCCTCATCTACCTTATGATTTCTGGTCAAATAATTGCAGGTGTCTTTTCTTTGAGATACAGAAAGTTGGAATAGCTCTGCAGAGATAGGAATGTCTCTTTTCTTGGTCCACACTGGCTAGGGACTTCAATATCAATTCCAAGATCAGTGTTTAACAGAGGGACGTTAAACAGAATATCTTAAATCATTGGTATAGCCCACTATGCCCTTTACCAAGAATACTAATTTTGCCTAAAAGTTCTATGGGCCTGGAAAATATTAGACTTTTAATGAATATGTCGTTGAGAACTTGTTAAAGTAACCATGGCATACGTGTGTCAAAAATTGCACTGGACAAGTTAAACAGGCAAGGAAGCTTTTACTCAGGACTATTGCAGTAAGAGAGAGATCAAACTCAATGTCACTGGAAGAGAAAGAGGAGAACATCAGGTGCTGCGGTGAGTTACTGGAATAGTATTGGAGGACTCTGGGGGGAGTTTGGTCAAAGCAGCTGTTAATAGGTGCCTATCCTCCCACAGAAACTGGGAGACAGGGCACTTCCTCAGTGATACCATTATAAGGGACGGTTCCCACTTCTTGACAAAGACATTCTTGGATTGTAAAACTGACAGAAGGGTGGGAGAAGAGTTATATCTCAAAGGGACAGAGAAGGAATTTGCAATTGCATGTTTTCTAAAGTAAATGCTCTGAGAAAAAGCAGGCAAGGAAGAAACCTGTGTAACGTTAAGTCAAGCTGAAGGGAATGTACAGTCTTGGTCACGTATTTCCTTAAGCTACTATAACTAGATTTTAAGTTTGGCGATAAGCATTCACTTTCCTTTAATATATTTTTCCACATTCAGGTCGTAATGGAGCAGGACACGTTGGGCCTTCCCGGGACAGACCCTCCCCCGTGTCCTCTGCTGTAGCTCCTCTCTGAAGTACCCACATAACAGTATCTGCTGCACATTTCCTGAGCTGTCTTACAGATGTGAACCCTGCTCCCCACAGCAAATGCAAGCTGTTAACTACTTGCTGACCACAGCCCCCAGGCCTCCTGGAGCCTAAGGACAGATAACGGTAATCCCTGTGATACTACCTTGTTACCTCACCATCAGCCAATCAGGTAACTGTGCCTGAGCTGATCACAGACCCTTCGACACCCTTCCCTCACCTGGCTTTTAAAAATCCTTTGCTGAAACCCTTCCAGGAGCTCGAGGGCTTTTTAGGGCTTGAACCACCAGTTCTCCTTGCATGGCCATGCAATAAACCTTTCTCTGCTCCAAACTGCAAAGTTTCCGTTTATTTGGCCTCACTGTGTGGCCGGCACACAGACTTGTGCTAATAAGGCCACCCAATTTGAAGTTTCTAAGCTCTAGTAACGAGCACCCCTCAAAAAACCTCCCATATACATGCTCCCTTTTATCAGATGCTAATGTGTAAACACACAAGTTTGACAGATGTTTGAAGGTTAATCCATTCAGGGCAGCTGTTTCAGAAAGAACAATAATTTGACTATAGTCCTAGGAGAAAATTCTATTCTTTGTCCTCTGAATTGAACTGGACAGGACAACTGGCAAATTGTGTTTGCATATCTTGACTGTTTTCTGCAAGGGGGCACCAGTCACAAGTGACAAATCCTAGTACAAAGTTGAGGTTAAAGGTGAAGAGTCACCTTCCAGTAAAAAGGAATCCAGTGTGGGTTATAGAACAGTTATGACGCTTTTCCCACAACAAAGCTCTTAAAAAATCACATGGCCATATTCTCTATCAATCAGCATTTATCTGTGATGTTTTTGTCAATTCAAACATTAGGGAATTAGAGAATAAAGGCTACAAGGCATTGACCCTTTAGTTGTGTCCGCACTTGAGAAGTAATAACCACTAAAGTACTGCTCATTAAAAAAACCCTTCAGGTAAGAGGCAAGTTTCAACATAGAACATTGTGTCATAGAGAATGTTAAGCAATGCAAATCCAATATGCAGAATATATGAGAAAGAAAGGCATTGAAAGACAGATATTTGGGTCCGCAGGTTATATTTCAATAAAATATTTTTTAAGCGTCTTCTTACGGGAGAATTCTGAATACTTGTATTTTTTTTATTTCCTTGAAGAGCATTTCTTCAGGAACCAAGAAAAAGGTTTCTATCAATTTATAAATAGTAATAAAATCTTACTAGACTTAGCTCTTTGGAAAAAATAATCAATTCAGACTTCCCAAGCTCAACAAATAGAGAGTAGACATTAAACAACAACAACAACAACAACAAAACACTTCAAAGAAGCATTCTGGAGCAGTAATACATTGATCATCTCTTGACTTTACTGATTGCTGATCTTAGGCTCTACTGAGATAACAATGCTTTGAAAAGCATTTCCTCTGCTCATTTGGCAATAAGCTGAGGATTATCATTATAATATTACTGGGCAAAAATAATACAGCATATTTAAATAAAATGAAATGACATGATATAATATCTTGAACTCTCCCCTCAAATTTGATTCATCTTCTTTTCTTTCACTTGAAATTGGTATTAGATTAGACCAACCTTTATGCCAAGGATATACTGTTGCCAAGAGTGAGAGGGAAATAATTAATATACAGTGGTTTGGGGCTGACTAAAAACTCTTCTTGAGAAATCGAATCAAAGTTCTGATTTTGCAACATGTTATTTTAGTAGAATGAATCATCTTTATATCCTGACACACATGCACCACAAACACCACTGCCAAATGTCTTTTCAATATATTCACGAATTTAAGACGATGGATACAGATGAAAACATGTATTGTTTGACGGAGAAAAATGTTCTTCCATGCTACTTACTGGAACAATTTGTAATTTTATGATGCTTTTCAAGCCCCAGAAAATTGTCTAGGACAATCTAGGGTTAATCTCTCTGCTTATTGTGATATTTATAAATATTCGTTGAGTTTCTTTTTGAGCACTTCACTAAGCACTAGGGGTCAATAATGGGTACACAAACGTAACCCCCAAATAAGTTTATAATTGTAAAATAAAATTATTACGTGAGAATACCTGTGTATAAATATAGAATTACAAAGACACAAATTGTAAATACAGAAATATCATATGTAATTATTAACAGGATGTGATCAATGTGGACCACGATTAAGGCCCTTTAACTCAGCTTATTCTTCTTTATGCTATTAAATTTGAGTTTCTAATATTTCCAGAGCACTCTTGGGTATGGGTCAGCTTTCTGCCCATGGAAAGTCATTGGTCAGTTGTCTCATTTGCCCCTCCTAATGTTTGCACTGAGATTGACCATAAAGAGGGTCTGTAGGAGTCTTCCTAGTACAAATATTCTGTGCATTAATAATAAGGACACCAGTAACAGCCGAGTTGTTGTGTATTAGTGAATCTCTACTTACTAGATAGAGTACGCGCTCACCCATCAGTGTGTGCAAATGAGATCCTGTCGATATTAACCCTTCTCTTCACAGATGCATTATCTCAACTCCTCCAGAAGATGGAGGAGTTCCAGCAGTGGGCAAATCTCCCGCTGAAACTACTGCAGCTCGAGCCAACGTGAGCTGCAGACACTGGTGAGATCTCTGTTGCAGCTCCAAATTTGTGTACAATGTGGGTAACTCTCAAGGTGCTCTCCTACAGATACATGCCACTTCCTCGTGCCTGAGGCATTGCTACTGTGTCCCCTCAGTTCTTGGTTCTTTTTCTCCTTTGCTTGAATATGAAAAACAGTACTTAGGATATTCCACAAAAGCCACAGTCAGTTCAAAACTCAAGAGTGTCTTCCATGTTTATTTTCTCCTTTCTTTCCACTCCAAAATGGCATTAGCGACACTTCTTATTTCAGGATCAGAATGTGTTTCATCAGCACTGCACAAACACAGGAGTCTTTTCATCCCAACATAATAGATTTCTATTAGCTCTGTGTATATCTGTCTATCAATATCTATCATCTACCTACCAATATCTATCTATCTACCTATTTATCAATGTATGTATCTATGTATATATGTTTCTATGTATCTATATATGTATGTATGTATCTATCTAATATCATTGAAACTAGTGAGCTCAAAATGGCAACTACTCTAAACTTATTCCTAAGACATTTGGGTGTCAGAGGGTATGACATAAGTCTGACTAAAATTCAGGGGTTTTTTACTACAGTGAAAGTTCTAGGATGCCAGCGGTATAGGGCATGTAGAAATATCCTCTTTAAGGTGAAGGATAAGTTGTTGCATCTGACCACTCCTGGAGCCATAAAAGAAGCACAACACCTAGTGGGCCTCTTTGGATTTGGGAGGCAAGATATTCCTCATTTGGGTGTGTCACTTTGGCCCATTTACTGACCAACCTGAAAATCTGTGAGTTTTGAGTGGGGCTCAGATCACAGAAGGCTCTGCAGCAGGGCCAGAGGGCTGTGTCAGCTGCTCCCCTGCTTGGGCCACGTGATCCTGCAGAGCCAATGGAGCTGAAAGTTTCTGTGGCAGGTGAGGCTGCTCTCTGGAGCCCTGGAAGGCCCACAGGTGAATTTCTGTGCAGGTCTTGAGGATTTTGACCAAGGCCCTGCCATCATCTGCAGATAACTACCCTCCTTTTAAGAAACAGCTCTTGGTCTGCTACTGAGTGCTGGTAGAAACTGAACACTTGACCCTGGGCCACCAAGTTACCACATGACCTGGGCTACCCATCATGAGCTGGGTGTTATCTGGCCCCTCAAGCCATGAACTTGAGTTTGACAAGCCACACTTTGTCATCAAATGGAAGTGGCATACACATGATCAGGTCAAGCAGGCTTATAAAGTACATGTTACATGAAGAAGTGGCCCCAATGCCCGTGGCCCCCAAGGGCTACAGAGTCCCACTACACTGCCTTCTGTCTGCAAGCCTATACCTATACCTGTGACCTCATGGGGAGTTCTCTAGAAACAGTTGACAGAGAAGAAAAGACTGTGGCCTGGTTTACAGATGGTTCTGCGCAACATACAGACATTACCCAAAAGTGGGTAGCTGCAGCATTGCAGCCCTTCTCTGGACATCCCTGAAGGACGTGGTGAAGGGAAATGCTCCCTGTGGGTGGAACTTTGGTTAGTGCACCTGGTTATTAACTTCCCATAAAAGGAGGAAGAGTCAGACATGTGATGATACCAAATCATGGCTGTAGCCGATGGATGGTTGGGTTGGATGGTCAAGGACTTTGGAAGGAACATAACTGGAAAGTTGGTGACAAAGAAATTTGAGGATGACGTATGTGCATCTTCTTCTTTCAAAGGGCAAAAGACATTAAGATCTTTGTGCCCCGGTGTAGTCACAAAGGTCTCAGCAGATGGGGATTTTCATCATCAGGTAGATCAGATGACCCGTTCTGTGAAAGTCTGCAGCGGCTGACTTCCAACACCCCCGAAAGGAGTTCAGGTGGAGAACAGAAATGAGGCCCTCTGTGCTCTGGGAGAACTGGCAGAACAGGCCTTCAGACAGATATTTTCAGGAGCCAATTTTATGAGCCCCGTTCTTGCATCTCCTCGTACCTAGAAAAACACTAGAATCTCTCATGCTGACGACTGCTCCCTGTGACTAGCAGAAACCTTCTGAGAAAAATATGTGCCTGAATGCATGGACTCCCCCTCCCCCAAAGTCACATACATACTGACCTCCCCCCGGCCTCTTTGGAGCAGGTTCTCAGAGCTCCCTGAAATACTGTCTCCCGGGCTGCAGTCCTCATTTTGCCCCAAATAAAACTTAACTTGCCACTCTCACATCGTGCATTTTTTAAAGTCGACATAGATAACGAAAAGTATGTTTGTAATACAGGGCACCTCTTAGTATTACCACGTCCTGTGCTTAATGTCAGTGGAAAACTACAACTTAATCCAGGTAGGATGAGTAATAACCCAGACCCTTAAGAATGAAGGCGTGGGTCTCCCTATCGGGTAAAGAACCGTGAGTAGCTGAGGTGTTTTCTGAAGTCATAAGGAATACAGAATGGGTAGCGGAAGGAGGTGTTGTAAATACCAGCTATGATCATGTGACCAATTACAAAATCAAGGACTCATTAATTATGAGTCTTTTCTCTTGATCGTGCTGTGAATATTTTAGCACATATATGAAGCAGACATCTTTGTTTTCTCTTCTCTATTATTTCCTTATCATGTAAGATAAGATGTCCTGACTTTCTAACAGTGTTTAAGCGTTAATTTTACCTCATAGCATGTGTTCCATGATGTAAGGAGAAGGGTGAATATCACTCGAGGACTTGACTTCCTCCCGTGAGGAAGGAATTTGTGAGTTTTGGGGCTGCAGGCAGGATAGTTGTATCATGTCAGGTGACCTTATGACCTTGTTATTTTCTTTATTTGGAGATTAAGTATAATTTAGGCAGGTGTGTAGGAGTGCGAGGTTGAAAAGAGGTGGACTTTTGCTCGTTACTTTAATGTGTCCATTTGTCTGGGCCGAGGGAGGCTCAGAGAGCCGGTGAAACATTGTTTCTTGGTGTGTCTGCGGGGGTGTTTCCAGGAGGGAAATTGCATCCACGTTTGAATCCACAAACTGAGCGAAGCACATGACCCTCGTCAATGCAGGCAGCCATCATCCAGTGCACTGAGGACTAGAATAGAAGAAGAAGGCAGAGGAAGGGAGAACGTGTTCTTTTTGCTTGATCTGAGACGTGCCGCTTGATCTGAGACGTGCCGCTTGATCTGAGACGTGCCGCTTGATCTGAGACGTGCCGCTTGATCTGAGACGTGCATCTTCTCCCGCTCTTGGGCTCTGGTGGTCCTGGTTTTTGCCCTCCAGACTAGGACCAGGACAAATACCATCAGCTGGTTCTTGAGGCTTTGGACTGGCACTGAATTCCACCCTGGCTTTCTCGGTTCTCCAGCTTGTGACCTGGTGACCCTCCACAAGCACAGCCACTTTATATCTTCTTTTTTACATACAGGCAAACCTTGGAGGTACTGCAGGTTCAGTTCCAGATCGCCGCAGTAAAGCTAACATTGCAGTAAAGCGAGTCACCTGAATTTTTGGTTTCCCAGCACATTTCAAAGGCATATTTACACTATATGGTAGTCTATTAAGTGTGTGATCGCATTATGTCTAAAAAACAATGTACGTGCCTAAATTAAAAAATACTTCACTGCTAAAAAAATGCTAACCATCATCTGGGCCTTCAGAGAGCTGCCGCTGGAACACCTAAGGTCCCTGATCAAAGATTACTGATGGCAGATCACTATAACAAATATGATAACAATAAAAATTTGAAATATTGCAAAACTCACTGAAATGTGACACAGATACCCAAAGTGAACAGATGATGTTGGGAAAATGGTGCCAATTAACTTACTTGAGGCGGGGTTGCCACTAACCTTCAATTTTTACAAAAACACAGTATCTGTGAATCATGATAAATTTAATTGCAATAAAATTAGGTCTGCCTGTACCCATCTATATCTATCTCTCTATCTATCATCTATCTATCTATGTATCTGTTTATCTGTCTCTTCTCTACTTGTTCTCTTTCTCTGGAGAACCCTAATACACTTAATAAGTGAATACGGGATATTCACAAAGATAAATTGCACTAAAGAACACACGGGTTGTCTAGTGAAAAGGATGAATATGAGCATTGAATCAGAAATCATAATACCATAGTTCTTGACCTTACTCTGCCAGTACTTAAACAACCTAAACAGGAATCTTAAGCCCTCCAGGTGTGTGCTCTTCATTAATAAAAATAAGGGAATTTGATATAATAATAGTCTCCTGGGTATTTTCCACTTATGAAGTTTATGTTTCTAAAATAAAGTAATGACACATATCCAACTGCTGTTGGGACTGAGCTGACAATTTTGGATGAATTCAGTTTACAAAAGGGAAGTTAGTGTTGTTGATACTATTTTCAAATAGCAAGGGAAGACAAAATAAGCATGAAAGGAAAATAAAACATTTCTTTGGCCTCTGCAATAGTAGTTGGTATTATTTTATCCTATTTAAGCTTTTCTGAAAAATGTATGAAGCTTATTATAGGTATATGAAAAGATGATTCGTATTCTGTCTACTATGTTATGGTCTGTCATCCAAGTTTTATAGGCAACAGAATGAAGCATCTAAAGATACCAGAAAAGAGAGTCTAAATTATTAATGGATTGCAGTATATTGTGACTGATAATCTAAAAGAGAAAATTCAGTAACCAAAAAGCACTTCCACGCTTGTTTGTGGAGGGCACAGCAGAATAGCTGTGAGTTGGCATTTAGTGGGGAATGAAGATTTTCTGAATGAAGGTTTGATAAAATAAAGAAGTAATTTCTGGGACTTCCTTGGTGGCCCAGTGGTTAAGAATCAGCCTGCCAATGAGGGGGACATGGGTTCGAATCCACCTGCCAATGCAGGGGACATGGGTTCGATCCCTGGTCCGGGAAGATCCAACATGCCACTGAGCAACTAAGCCCATGCACCGCAACTACTGAAGCCCCCGCAATGAGAAGCCCCTGCACTGCAACTAGAGAAAACCCTCACGCAGCAATGAAGACCCAACACAGCCAAAAAAAAAAAAAAAAAATCATTAGTATTATTAAAAGAAAAAAAAAGTAATTTCTTACAGTAAGATGATGCTGGATGATATCAGAAATCCAAAGAAGTTTCAAACAGACGTAACTACAAATAAATGTTTTATTAGCCTCACTGAACAAGATGTGAAAATATCAAGGAGCTCACTGCTAATGACTAGAAATATAACTTAAGCTAAGAAAATTTTATCATTATCTCCTTATGATAGGTGGCTTCATTGTTTCTGGGCAAAATAAGTTGAATCATATCAATGACATTCAATTCAGTGGACAAAAGAATGACAAAATATTCGTGAGGTTTTTTTCCTTGTGTCAGTGGTAAAGTTTTCTAAGAGTTTACTGCACGGCTGAGAAAAGACTACAAATAGCCTTCATTAGTTCTGATGTCACTTTGCTCGTGAATTTCTTCCTGCGCGTAGGAAGTATAACTGTTGATGCATAATTTACGTTCACCATTGAGCTAAAGTTGAGTTTTCATATGTTCCTGCTAAAGATTCATGGGCTAGCCCCAAATAATAGACGATAAACAAGAGATTTTTTTTGGAAAACATAGATCATTTCTGACAGGTCCTTTCAGGTAAGAGGAGAAAAGAAAATCTCCCATAGCACTCATCATCATTTCTGACCAGTGGAATTGTTTTGTGTTTTTCACTCCGTCACACATCGAAGAGTTTATGTAGACACTGCTGTATAGATTGTTCTGAGTAAAAACATGGAGTGGGTTGACTCTTTTTCCGTATTTTTAAAAGAAAATTCATATATTTGAGGGGAAAGGAGAAATGAATGCAGAATACCAGCTTGGGAGTTAAAGGTCTTATGAAACAACTTGTGCATATAGTTTATGACATTTTTTGAGATACATTTCTTGCAGTCTATTAAAGATGCGTGGAACATCTCCAGATACAGATGAGAAAATAACACCCCAGGGACTGGGCATCTTGCCTCAGTACAGACAAGTGATCAGTAGCAGGGAGTCACAGACAGCAGGTCCAGAGCAGAGTTGCTTTGGTTGCAAAGTGCTTTTGAGCCAATATGGAAGATTCTAAGTGTTATCAAGCTGCCCAGAAAATCGGCACATCCACTGAGGTATTCAGTCATCTAGTGAGTCAATGATGGTTTAACTCAATAAAATAATAAACACCATACATTTAATGACAGTTTTTTTAAGGATCAGTCGCTGTGTTAGGGTTTGTCCGTACAGAAATGAACAACACACAATCCTGCCCTCAAAAAGTTTTCAGCATCACAAAATTTATCTGCTTTACTTGCAACCAGTGAATTTTTTTTTCAAAATTAGATTCTATCAGGTTAAGTAATCTCTCCTCCCCATCTTCACTTGATTCCTGAGTTCATCTTCCTGAACAAATTAGGAAAAAATGATTTGCTTATAATTTATAAACAAAAAATTTCTCTCAGAATATCTGTCTTCTTAGCTTTATAAATAAAGTCAATATAAATTTAAAAGTTCAGCAAATCTGGACCATAATAAATTAGGTATTAATTATCATGGTGAATTATGAATTCACCATAAATATATATTTGCTTAGTAAAGCAACCACAATCTATGTCAACAGGACAAGGGAAAGTTAATGAGCTAAGTATTTGGGGCGACTGGAAATTAAAAGAGATATAAATTCAAGGAGACAACCCTTAAGCTTATGAAAAAGTAGGTGTAAAGTGCATGTGCTAAGATGCTTTCCATTAAAAATATTTCTAGAAAGCATTGATGAAAGAAGAAAATAAAATGAATGAAAACTTGTTAATTGTTTGTTGATGTCATTAAATAGGGCATAAAAAAAATACAGAGCTTGAGCTCATACAAATGAAAGACACTCAGATGAAGGTTCCTGCTGCTAAAAGGCTGCCTTTGCTCAAGTAACTAAAAGTAAATGGAAATTCGCCATCCTGAGATCTTTTGGGATTCAGTGAACCATTAGCTGATACAGATCTTGAGTCCCACGTTTCATCAGCGCTGCAGGAGATGGATTGAATTCTGGCTCTTTAGTCTCAAACTTGTCTTTTACGCTCTTATCATTAGCCTCTCTTCGTCCGTTTAATGGAACAGAGTCCAAGATAAGACGTTCTCTGAATAAGTTAGTTGGTAATATGTCCTAAGGGTTTCAAATCCAGCGTTTTTTTCTTCCCATTCAAATATTATTTTGGAGATTGATTTTAGTCATATAGCAAGCGAAATCAACAGCATGGAATAATGAGAAAAGAATGTTACAAAATGAATTCCAAAGAATAAGGGAAACCGAAGAGACTGAAGTAAGGAAGAGGCTACTTGTCATAAAGTCGTTCTTATGGTTAAATCACAGCAATGATTGTTTAAAATGGAATGAAAATCCATTTAAAAATAAAACTCGTGCATGTTAAATGAAGTGGGTGGAGCCTACTGTCCCCCATTTTGGGAAAATATCCTGATTACACTTTGGTTTTGAATGGTTTTTCAAGAAATTAAACTAGAAAGATAAACTGCAGCAGTGTCTCTAATCTTTGACATAGTGTCTAAAATACACTGAGCTTTAACATTTGTTCTTTCCATTAGTTAATATTGAGAAATGGAATATTTCCTGCCATATCAGTAATCATCAGCCATTGCAGCCACCAACCAATGGTGAGGCCGTGAGCCCCGAGGGAACTCAGGAAGGAAAGAATACCTGCCATCTAGCAGCCATGAGACTGCAGCCACCCCCGAGGGGGCACCCCAAGGAAACTCGGGATGAGGAAACACAGGATACTGGCCCCGGATGGCTGAGGTGCACATCCAAGGAATGATTTCAGTGAGCCCAGATTCTTGCATCTTCCTATACGTAGGAAAGCACTAAATTTCTTAACTTGAGGTATCTAGTTTTCTTTTATTAACTGTAATCTTTTGTTCCTACTACCTGCCCTTTGTTGCAAAATTTCTCCATACCCTGTCTACCCCCCTCACCTCTTCAGAACAGTTTTTTCAGGTTTACTTAAAATGCAGCCTCCCAGCCTTAAAGTCCTAAAAATTTCCCCCGAATAAGACATAAATTTCAACTTTTAGGTTGTGAATATATTTTTTTAGTCAACAATATCATTGGACAAATACACCAAGATTATTTTGTAATGAGCATCTAATGATACTCATACCCCAGCTGATTAAAGATGAAAGGAAACAATTGCCTTAAGAAATCAGTCACTCCTGGCATCCTTTCCCAACTTTGTTCAGTTTTTGTTGCTCTTGACAACCTCTTATTTTTACTGTGATTGGAGAAAAAGGTGTCCTCTGGTGTCATCAGAGATTCAGTTTCTATTTTTATTTCTCATTCTCATGGTTTAAAAATAAAAACATACAGAGAGAAATTTACTCTGCAATCTCAAGCTGAAGATTAACTAAGATTTTGCTTGTGATACTTAATTTTTTATGGATTTGGAACCAGAATTATAGAAATTATTTGGAAACAATATTTCCATAATCTATTTGAAAACAACATTTATTGTTTTGTGGTTAAAGAAAATGTAAAATCTCATTAATTGTATGTTTTGGACACAAAATTTTAAGCAGTATTAAAGGTAAAATCAAATAGATATCTCCTTTTGAAAGTGTTTTCCAGATTTAGGTTATAAATAAAGAATCATAATTAAAATAATGTATAAAGAACAGAAATCTACTCAATATTCTGTAATAACTTATGGGAAAAGAATCTGAAAAAGAAAGGATATATGTATGTATAACTGAACCACTGTGCTGTACACCTGAAACTAACACAACATTATAAATCAACTCTACTCCAATATAAAATAAAAATTTAAAAATAAAAGAAATTGTATGCTACCCGGAGCCCATTCCGTAAAGAATCCCTATATTCTAGGAATAAAAAAAGCAGTCTGGGATGACTAAAATTTTTATTATATATTCACTTAAAATGAGTTTCAGATTGTGAATCTCACCAGGAAATATCTGGAGAAGGTAAGATCTGGTGAAATTGTTCAGTTACCCAGACATCACGTTATGAGATTGGCCTCTTTTAACCTGGATAACATTTTAAAGCAGCTGATGAACTGGAGCATTCTAAGTCTGAAGTTGTTTGGAAGGAAAAAATCAAGTTAGTTTCCTCACTGAAAGATGTGCTTAAAATAGCTCAACTTCCTATAACAGCACAGTGGATAACTGACAACGTTTTTCTTTTTCTTTATTTCTTTTTTCTTCTCTCTCCCTGTCTCTCTTTTGTACAAGACAAGCTTATATCTGGCAGAACTGCAAACTAAAACTTGAGTAGTGAATACTGTCTATAAAGTGTTCCAAGTCTCTAGAAGATTAAAAACTTCATGGACTTCATGTGTGAAATCTGATAAACCTCTGTGAGATATATTTTTCTGATAAATAACCAAATTGTCACATCCTTATGAACTATACATTTCCATAAATGTTTCAAGGAAGACTATGTTTTATAGGTGGCCTGCTATGCTAATAATGTATGTAATATTAGCAGCAATCATTTTTTTCCAGCTGCTTCTTCCCATCTTATTTCCATGCAGAAAATAGTTTACACAAGTAAAATGTGGTTGTATGTTTCTTCACAGAACCACTTATGCAAAGCAAACAAAAAGTTAAAAAAAGGACTCTCAGCTTCTGAAAAGTATTGACTTTACAATGTAAAATGCTGGAAAGAACATCTCTCCTATCCTAATAATAAGGAAAAACCACTAGATAATCTATAAGTCACAAAATTCCTTGAATACATTAGAGCTGAATTCACAAGGCAACTAATTATTGTAATATCTAAGAAAAATGGTGTGATCCTACAGCCAAATGGCCATGTGAACACTGATTTACCTGGGGAAAAGCACCAAAGGAAGGTAAGGCTGCCTATTGAACTAAATTTTGAAAAAATTAATTTTTGGCCACCATCAGAATATAGAACCCCTGAAAGCTGCAGACATGAAGAATGCAAGAGGGGTTTAAACTGGTACTACACTGAAATTGCTAAACATAGCAAACACAAGCCACAAACCCAGATCTACTGACTGGAACGTTTGAGCCCCTGTGGTAGATAGCCCAGCCAAACAAGAGAATTTACCCCAGTCTCCACTGGCATACACATGATATCCGGATTTCAACCAGCAATTCAGTGACGCACCATAAGCAAGAATAAGAACCCACCATCAAGAGCTAAACCAGTCAAAATAACAACACTGATATGAAACCCAGATGTTAGAACCATCAGACAGGGAATTTAAAACAACTAGGATTAATATGACAAAGGCTCTTACAGAAAAGCTTCGGAGTGTGTAAGTACAGATAGTAATTTCAGCAGAGTAATGGAAGCTATTAGAAATAATCAAATTGAAATACTAGAAATGAAAAACGGGTGATAGAGATGCAAAATGACTCTATAGCCGAGTCATCTGTAGATTCAACACAGCCAAAGTAATAACCAGTAACTGGAGACAGGTCAATACAAATTACCCCATTTGAAATACAAAGAGTAATTGGAGAGAAAAACAGAACATGGAAGAGAGCTCTCTGCACTTTGGGACAATGTCAGGTGGGTGAACATGAGTGTAATTAGCTTCTCACAGGAAAAGAGAGGAAATGGAACCAAAAAAATTGAGGCGATAATGTCTGAGCATTTTCTCAAAATAATGAAAAGCATTAAACTGAAGATCCAAGAAATTCAAAGAACGTAAAGCTGAAAAATGTCATCTTTCCCACAAAATGCATGCCTAGAATTATCACATTCAAACTGCTAAAAAGTAAAAAGGAAATTTGGAAAGCAATCAGAGAAAAAAGAAGCATTATGTACAGAGGCCTAGACGGAGTCTTATTTTTGGCAAATTCTACCACTTACTTAAAGAAATAATTCTAATATTACACAAACTCTTCAATAAAATAGAAGTATTAGGCAAGCATTAATACTGGTAATCAAACAGCAAACAAACAATCAGGTTTTAAAAAGGGCAAAGTTCTGAACAAAAGCTGCCCCAGAGAAGATGTGGAGATACTAAATAAGCATGTGAAAACATGCTCCGCCTCTTATGTCGTCAGGGAAATTCAAATTAAAACAATACTGAGATAGGACAACACACCTATTAGAATGGCCAATATCTGGAACGCCGGCAACACCAAATCCTGGCGAGGATGTGGAGCTGGTGGGAATGCAGAGTGGTACAGCCACTTTGGAAAACATTCTGGCAGTTCCTTACAAAGCTAATTATATTCTTACTATACAATCCAGCAATCATCTTCCTTGGTATTTACCCAAAAGGTTCGAAAACTTATTACCATGCAAAAACCTGTACACGGATATTTATAGCAGCTTTTTTTATAATTACCCAAACTTGGAAGCAACCAAGATACCCTTCCATAGGTAAATGAATAAATAAACTGTGTACATCCAGACAATGGAATATTATTCAGCACTGAAAAGAAATGAGCTCTCAAGTCATAAAAAGACATGAAAGAAGCTTAAATGGATATCACTAAGTGAAAGAAGCCAGTCTGAAAAGGCTACATGCTTTATGATTCCAACTCTGTGACATTCTGAACAAGACAAAACTTAAGACAGTAAAAGATCAGTGGTTTGGGGAGGTGCAGGGGGAGATGAATAGACAGGTAACAGAACTTTTAGGGCAGTGAAAATGAGGCAGGAGGCCGATGGGCCCCAGGGTAAAGCAGCAGGAGTTCGTTCCCTGCGGACAGAAACTCCAAAATATCCAGTAGCAGGACAATCGAGAGAGGAGGCTGGGCCCTGCCCAGCTAAGAGATAAGAGACCACGTATTCCTCATTCTTGAAATCAAGGAGACCTTCCCAACTACACATGCGCAGAAAGGCTCCTTGGAGGTCCAAAAGGGAGGCGACGCCACCCCAAAGTAGGTGATGTCAACCTACCCATAGTCCTCTTTGTTAGAATCCACCTTGGCTAAGAGATGCCCGCGCACACATGGGAGGACCCTGAGATTAACCAAACACGGACTCTGAATCAGGCAACGCAAGATGATTGGTCAAAGGAAACCCTGAAGAAATGCCCCATAAGCGTGATTCAAACCACCAGGAGGTTGCAACTCTCTCTCTGAGCTCCCCTGTGTGTCTATCCACACGTACTCTTTTTCCTCCTAATAAACACTTTACCTGCTTCACTACTTTCCATCTCTATGTGGAAATTCATTTCTACACAGCTGACGGGCCAGGGCCTTGTCACTGGCCACTGGTCGCTGGTGGTCTGGTGGCCAGGATTCAGTGTTCTCGCTGCCATGGCCCAGCCTGTCTCTGGCCAGGAACCGAAACCCTGCTTCAAGCCGCTACTGGCCGAGACCACCTGAGATCAAAAATCCTCTCTATGGTACCATAGCGATGGACACATGTCATCCTACATTTGTCTAAGTGCACAGAATGTACAACACAAGAGAATGTCATAATGAAACCTACAGACTTCGGGTGATTAGAATGTGTCAGTGTAAGTTCGTCAATTGTGACAAACGTCCCACTCTGCTAATGAGAAGGCTGTGGAGGTGAGAGGAAATGGGAAATCTCTGCACCATCTTAACTTTGCTGTGACCCCAAAACTCCTCTAAAAATAAAAATGATAAAAACAATTATATACAATTGTGCGTAATTGTATAATATTGTACGTTATAACTGTATACAATTATATATGTGTGTGTGTGAGCGTACAAAGCAATATTTTGCCAAAATGAACTACGTGAAAAAGGCTATTATGAACTACTCAGTCATGAGACATGGGAGTAAGGTTCAGTCTCATTGTTAGTAATCACAAAATAGAAAATACTGTTAGGCTCTGTCCAGAGGGGGCGCTAGAGAGAGGCCGTGAGGTTGGAAGAGAAAGTAGAGACTTGCTTCTTCCCGTTCACGTAAACCTTTCCTTAACATGCACGTGATCCAGTCTGTGGCTTTCCCCAAACGCACAGGACCAGTTTCACTGGAGACACCAACACCAGCTAGCTGGCACCCCCTCCTCAGGGATTTGGGTTCCAGACCCACAGGACCCCTCCTCTGAACTGCTGAGTTTTGATAGTTCCAACATCTTCCCTTGCTGCCCCAACTGGAGTGGTGGTAACTGCTTCCTGCAGGGTCTGTGTCTGTGCTATCTTGGAGTTATTTTTTCCTCTTTCAGTTAATTAGTTATCAATGCTAGAGCTTGTTAGAAATTCCTCATAACAAAGGGCATCATTCCAATAACTTGTGTGGCTCCTGTCTCCAGACTGGACCCTGACTGATAAACCCACTGTCACAGAACCCCGTACACAGTACCACCATGGGCTCAATCCCATTGTCCTGAATTGTTTCTGTCCCTGTATCCCTGTTAATATGGGTTTTCCCCTTGTAGTGATCAGTAAACCTGACTGTGTCAGAATCTGCTGGGACTTTTGTTAACATATTTTGGGGGCCCCACATCTAGAGGCTCCGACTCACTAGGGAAGCTGAGAATCTGTACTTTTAACAAGTGCTCCTGGTTTGGGAAATCACTTTTTTGCAGTCAGGAACCAGCTTTTCCCATCTTTGTTCCCAGAAACCTAGCACTGTGCAGGCCTCCACGTGAAAGCTTGTTGAAAGAGTGCAGGGATGTTATGTTTGCATTATTCTGCAGCCACTTCCTCTCTGTGGAACCAAGAACCAAGGAGAGCAGCGAATGGTTTTATGTTTTTCCATTAGGCAAAAGAGGGTATAATGCTGGTCAGTAGAAGAGAAGGTCCACTCAATTCTGCTTGCTTCTAAGGTCAGATATTGGACAGAAGATCCAAGCCTGAAGTATATTAAGAATGAAGCTAGCATATGGTGATGGATGTTAACTGGACTTATTGTGGTGATTATTTCAAAATATATGTAAGTATCAAACCATTATGTTGCACACTGGAAACTAATACATTATATGTCAATTATAAAATTTTTAAGCATGTTTTTAAAGTAAAGTAAAAGAATAAAGCTAGCAAACATTTTGAGAAAGTGTCCTGTAAAATAATGAATCATTGCTTTCAGGAGGTACTGAGACGATCTCTTTAGAGGGTTTAGTTAATGGATGTGAACAATTTTGGAAGTTTTAAATAATTCTGGTGGGAAAAGGTCTTTTTTTCCCATAGTTTTACTTCACTAGAGGTAAAAATCCAATGAGAGTAGACTACTAGTCCCTTCTTTGGTAAAAACTGGTTTGGAGAGAGCTACTGGGGAGGTCATTATGGTGCAGGGGCTGGGAAAGGGAGCATTGATTTTTATTCGTTTACCTCTCATAGGAGGGAGAAAAGCCATGAGGGGTTAAGTATTAACCAATATATACTTATCCCTAAGTTAAATAGATAATGCTTACCCAAGATTTGTTCTAACTATATAAAATGGAATTAGTAGGAACAATGGCTATTAGTTGATGGATCAGTGTTACCATCCTCTAGAGGAGTGGTTCTTGAAGATATAAACCTCCACTTTCTTTTTTTTCAGATTGAAGTATAGTTGATTTACAATGTTGTATTAGTTTCTGGTGTACAGCAAGCTGATTCAGTTATGTATTCTTTTTCATTATAGGTTATTACAAGATATTTAATATCTGTGCTATACAGTATGACCTTGTTGTTTATCTGTTTTATATACAGTAGTGTGTTTCTGTTAATCCCAAACTCCTAATTTATCCTTCTCCCCACTTTCCTTTTGGTAACCACAAGTCTGTTCTCTATGTCTGTGAGTCTGTTTCTGTTTTGTAAATAAGTTCATTTGTGTCATATTTTTAGATTCCACATATAAGTGATATCATATAATATTTGTCTTTGATTTAGTTCACTTTGTATGATAATCTCTAGGTCCATCCATGTTGCTGCAAATGACATTATTTCATTCTTTTTGATGGCTGAGTAATATTCCATTGTATATATACACCACATCTTTATCCATTCATCTGTTGATGGACATTTAGGTTGCTTCCATGTCTTGGCTATTGTGAATAGTGACGCAGTGAATATTGGGGTGCATCTATCTTATTGAATTATAGTTTTCTCTGGATATATGCCCAGGAGTGGGATTGCAGGGTCATATGGTAGCTCTGTTACTAGTTTTTTAAAAAACCTCCATACTGTTCTCCATAGTGGTTACCCCAGTTTACATTCCCACCAAGAGTGTAAGAATTTTTAAACTTGTGTAGTTGGTGGAACATTTATCTATATGAAATAATATGGAGTTTATTCAGAAAACAATACACTGATAAGCGCTAGATACGCAGATTCAATTGATCAAATGTTTAATGATTAACGTATTTTGTATGTATGAAGTCAGGGGTATTTAAGAGTTTTGTTTCGTCACTACAAATCTCAGTCCCCTTTAGGCAGTTCAAGCTTTCATAGTGCCCTCATATAGGTCTCGTACATATTTTGTTAGATTTATATTCGGTACTTCATTCTCTTGGGCGCTAATGCGAATGGCGTTGCATTTTCGGTTTTAAATTCTGCTTCTACTCCTTCCGAAGGCCCCCGCAGCTCTGCAGTCTCATGTCACCGCCAGGCATGCCGGTGCTCCTGCCAAGAGAGGGATGTTGGTGCATCTCAAGCACGTCCTCATTCTGATGCCCCACTGAGTTGCAGTTTGCTCAGAAGTAGAAAAGAAAACAACCTCTTTGCCACATTCTGGACACACATACACACACAAGGGATAACTTCACACTTCTGCACCGGTCTCTGTCTCTACTCTTCATGTGGGTTCAGAATCAGTTCAAAGGATCAAGAAAAGGACTAAACCATTTCCATATAATTTAACCTTCTATTCTCCCTTCCTTCGTCCTGGTCAACTTCATGGCCACCCATTACTCAACGTTACCAAGCTCTCATTTCCCTTCGTCATCTACAGTTGCAAAATCTACCCTTCCATGCATGGAATGGGAGAGAAGACCACAACAGTAGTGTGCATGGGAAACACACACGTGGTGAGAGGAGTGGTGACTGGGTGGCTTTTCTATGTAACGCAGCACCAGGTAGATAAATCTGCTAATATACTCTAGGTCAATGTGATAAATCAGTGGGAAGACAGCGTTATTAAATCCTGGGTTGCTGAAAGAAAATCTGTAGGAATTCATGGCCATTGTCGACTGAAAAATATTTTCACAACCTAAAAGTTGAGCGTGATGTTTTATTTGGCGGGAATTTTTCGGACTTCAAGCCCGGGAGGCAGCATCTCAAGTAACCCTGGGAGAACTGCTCCAAGGAGATGAGGGGAGGATCCAGGGTACATAGGTGTTTGCAGCAAAGGGCAAGTACTCAGGAACATCAAAAGATCACTGTTAGTTAAAGAAAACCAGACATCTCAAATTAAGGAATTTAGCGCTTTTCTATTTTTGGGGAAGACGCAAGAGTCTGGGCTCACTGAAATCCCTCCTTGGACGTGCACCTCAGCTATCCACGGCCAGCATCCTGTGCTTCCTCATCCCGGGTTTCCTTGGGGTGCCCCCTCGGGGGTGGCTGCAGTCTGATGGCTGCTAGATGGCAGGTATTCTCTCCTTCCCGAGTTCCCTCGGGGCTCACGGCCTCACCATATTCTGATCGCTGCAATGGCTGATGACTGCGACATCCTTTGCTTACTGATATGGCAGGAAATCTTCCACTTATCACCATGTTATATTAAAAGTTGTATTTGGGATCGAGGACTAAGGCAGGATGGAGGTAGCATTCATACCAAACATCCAAAGCCCAATATTATCAAGAAACAAAATCTATTTTGCCTGATTAAGAAACAACAAAGAATGATCAAAGATGGATGTTCAAATTGATTTAAAGTTCTTTCACTGAATGAGTTAACCTTAAGGGTTTTCTGAGAACTCATATCCCTTATAATAATTAACACTGTTTTGTGCTTTCCATTTATTATATTATTTTGGGGACTAGGATAAGAATAAAATATACTATAATTGGACTCACACAGGTGGTAGGAAAATCTAGACAAGTGTCTGAGATATGGCACTTAACATTCCATCTTAAAAATCCTTACCTGTTCAAAGGGACTATTTTTTTTTTTCTTTCCAGTTTCTATAAAGCTCAATGCAAATACCTGTGCTTTCTTTTTTGTTTCCTGGAGGAAGGCAAATAACATTGACAAAGATCTTGCTTATTTACCTTTACTCTCAGGTGATACTTTGGTCATTGTATTCTAGGTGAACCTGATCGAGGAATTAGGAAGTGCTTGTGAATACATGAAAGAACAAGTGTCATCTTTCCACTCTTAAAAAATGAGTCCTTCAGCACAAGCATGATATACTTTCTGTTTATGGCAATAGCTGCATGAATGCATCGTACAGGCATTAATGTGCATATTAAGGCATAAATGACAGACTCACATGGACTGAGACAGAGAAGGGGTGCTATTTTAGGCAAACAGTGGGGCTTTGTATGCTCCCTGTGAAAACCAGCCCTGTCAGGGCTAGCGGAGCTAATTCCATCACGGCTCAGTGGAGTTTAACATGACTGGCTTCACAAGAAAGCTGCAAAGGTCATATGGTGCACTGTGTAGCTTTGGGAAGCTTAGCAGGACCAGTTTGGGCCAATCCTGTCAAAAGAACATCTAAGTAACCGAGAAGAATAGGCCTTTGTGAAGAAGCTTATGAAGCTTCCGAATGGGGGGCCAGAGCAGGCTAGGTATCAAACTATTCCTCTCCCTGAATCGAAATTGTGCTCTGCTACCTTCGCAAAATACAGCTTTGCTAGTCACAAGAAGAGAAGCCTAGACAGAAGCATTAAGCTAGAGATGCAGTTAAAAAAAAATAAAAGGGACCATTTCAGCCTTCGGGGTGGTTTTCACCAAATTCACAGCCGGTAAACTTCTAGCTTTCCTCTTGTAGCCCAGAGAATTTCTGGGCTCTCTGATCTCTGGGAGGTAGGGAAGAGCATTTCTCAGATCCCTGTATTTGATGTCATTATTATTTGTGAAGGAGGAGGAGGAGGAGGGGTCTTTGATGGCTGCAGTCAGAGCAGCCTGCCCCAGAGAGGAAGTAAAACTCGCAGAGCAAATATAGTCATGACTCTTAGCCAGAAAAACAAATAATGTCGACAACTTATCAAGACACAGGGGATTTTTCTATTTGAATGAAAAGGATCCATAAATAAGCTTCTCTTAGCCTGTGTGTTAACTATTCCAAGCAGATAAACCAGGTTTATTAAGTTATTGCAAGCAGTAACGAATTGTAACCTCTCTTGGAAACTTTGTTGAAGAGCAAAGCACCTTGAGGTTAGAACACCAGGCATAATTAATATGGCACGGCTAGCCTCTGTCTCTCTCCTCCCACTGTGATCCACACGAGGGAGTCATGGCTTCCAGAGCAGAGACTCACAAGTGGAAACAACCATGGGGAGCCACTGCTGGGTAGGAACTGACCCCGTGATTGACAAATTGCTGGAGGCTCAGTGTGGATAACTCAGAGTTACAACTCCAGGTGGATTCAGCCGTTACAGGGGGTCCCACAATATTTGAGACTTATCTCCAGGAGCTTGACCAGGTTCTCATAGTAAATAGCAGAGAGAAACACCCTTGGTTGTATGGTGTGTGGGGGGAGGAACCACTGTGAAATATACCTGAGCACTGTGTCCTTCTTAACAAGGCTTACCCTCAGGAGAAGCTAGTTAACCAGAACCTAACCTGCTAAGATATTATCAGAGCCTAACTGACTTGAGGGAAGGAAAATACACAACTCCAGTCCACCCTAGCCATCCTGTTCCACCTCATGGGCAGAGAAAAAAACAGAAACACCTATAGAAGTCCCAGTCCAGAGACACAGGCTATTTAGTGCCTGACAGCTAACCATAGGACTAGAGGAGGTTTCCCCACACCGCCACCTCACTAAAGGCCTATTTACAGCAATCCCTTTTACCTGGTACATCATGGCTGGCTATTAAGAAAAATCACCAGGCATAATAAGAGGCAAAAAAACACAATCTGAAGAGACAAAGCAAATATCACAGCCTGACATGACAGGAATATTGGAATTATCAGAGCAGGGATTTAAAATAGCTATGATTAATTTACTCAGGATGCTAATAATAAAGTAGATCACATGCAAGAAAACACGGTCAATGTAGGCAGACATATGGAAGTCCTAAGAAAGAATGAAAAGAAACACTAGAGTACTTCCCTGGCGGTCCAGTAGTTAAGACTCCGTGCTTCCAACGCAGGGGGCATGGGTTCAATCCCTGGTTGGGGAACTAAAATCCCACATGCCATGCAGCCAAAAAAAAAACCAATAAGGAAAAAACCAAAAAACCCACTAGAGATTACAAAAACACCGTAACAGAATTTAAGAATGTCTGCGATGGGCTTATTAGTAGATTAGACAAGGTTGAGGAAAGACTCTCTGAGCTAGAAGATCTATTAATAGAATCCTTGAAAGCCAAAGAGTAAAAAGAACAAAGAATGAAGAAAAACAGAACAGAATATCCAAGGACTGTGGTACAACCACAAAAGGTATAACATATGCATAATGGGAACACCAGAAGGAGAAGAAAGAGAGAAAGGAACAGAAGAAATATTTAAGACAATAATTACTGAGAATTTCCTCAAAGTAATATGAGACAGCAAACTACCAGGAAGCTCAGAGGATACTGAGCAAGATAAATGCAAAAAAAACTACACCTATTATTTTCAAACTATAGAAAATCAATGAGAAAGAAAATAATCCTGAAAGAAGCCAGAGTAAAAAAGTCAGTTTACCTAGAGAGGAACAAGTATAGATTTGACTTCTCCTGGAAAACAATGCAAGCAAGAAGAAATGGCAAATTCAATATCCACTTGCTTCCCTCTTGAAACCTCACTGAAACAATAATACAGGAATTGTTTTTTATTTGTGTGTGTGTGTTTGTCTGTTTTTTAATATTTAAATCCACAAGTTAGTGGGAATATAAAGGGGACAACAGTGCCTGGTCCCCATTTACTGGAAATTACTGAAAGTCTGCCCTTAACACTCAAGGGAGGTAAAGAACAACAATAAACAATCAACTGGACCTAACCTATGGAATATCACACCCACAAAAAGCAGAATATACACACTTCTCAAGTGGACATGGAACAGTCTCAAGGATATATCATGCTAGGTTGCAAAACACATCTCAGCAAATTTTAAAAGTTTGAAATCATAAACTTCTTCAACCAAAATGGAATGGAGCTAGAATTGAATAACAAAAGGAAAGGTGGAAAATCCAAATCCACAAACATATAAAAATTAAACAACATATATTAAATAACCATAGGACCAAAGAAGAATTCACAAAGGAAATTGCAATATTTAGAGGTAAAAGAAAATAATAACATAATGTACCAAAATTTATAGGATACAGCAAAGGCAGCACTCAGAAGAATATTTATAAATACCTCCATTAGAAAGAAAAATGATTTCAAATCAATAATCTAACTTTACATCTTGACGAAGTGGAAAAAGAAGAGCAAACTAAACCCAAAGCTAGTAGATGGACGAAAACAACAAAGATTATAGCAGAGAATTAAATAGAGAATAGAAGCAAAAACAGAAATTCAACAAAACGAACATTTGGTTCTTTGAAAAAAATCAACAAAATTTACAAAGAAAAATTAGGACAGATTCAAATTATGAAACTCAGAAATGAAAGTGGGAACATTACAATTGACTTTCAGAAATAAAAAGGAATATATAAGAATACTATAAAAAACTACTTGCTAAAAATTAGATAACATAGATAAAAATAGACAAATTTTTAGAAACACAAAACTACCAAAACTTTAAAATTTCAAAAAGGAAATATAAAATCTCAAGGGACTTATGACAAGTAAAAAGGTTGAATCAGGAATCAAAAAACTCCCAACAAGGAAAAGTCCAGAACATAAAGTCTTCACTGGTGAATTCTACCATACATTTAAGGAATTAAACACATTCTTTTCAAATAATTCTTAAAAAATGGAAGCACTGAGAGGACTTTCTAATTAATTTCTAACTCGTTCTATGAAGACAGCACTACCCTGATACCAAAGCCAAAGACATTTCAAAAGAAGAAAACTGAAGATTGATACCCTTTAAGAATATAGATGCAAAAATCCTCAACAAAGTACTAGCAAACTGAATCCAGCAGCATATTAAAAATGACTATATATCATGATGAAGTGGGATTTTTTCCCCCAGGAATTCAAGGATGGCTCAACATACAAAAATCAATAAATATGATACACCACATAATAGACTAAAAGGAAAAATTATCATCACAACTGATGAAGGAAAACACTTGACATCTTTTCATTAAAAAAAAAAAAAACCACTCAACAAACTAGAAACATAAGGACACTTTCTCAGACTGATAAAGGGCATTTATTTAAAAACCACAGGTAATAGCATGCTCAGAGTTACAACACGGAAAGATTTCCCCTAAAGTCAAGATCAAGACATGTATGCCCACTCTCACCACTTCCATCAGTTATTTTCCTGGAATTTCTAGCTAGAGGACATAGATAAGAAAAAGAAATAAAAGGCATCTAAATTAGGATGGAGAAGTGAAATTATTTCTGTTCACAGACATGACAAGATATAAGTAGAAAATCCTAAAGAATCCATACAAAATCTCTTAGAGCTTATAAACAAATTCAAGAGAGATACAAGTTAAAAGAAAAACAGAAAACAATCAGACTCATTTCTATACACTAGCAATAAACAATTCAAAAGAAAATGAACAAGTGTTTCATTTATAATGGCATCAAAAAGAATGAAATAGTTAAGAATAAATTTAACCAAGGAGGTATAAAATGTGTATACCGAAAACTACAAAACATTGCTGAAAAACCTTAAAGACCTAAATAAATGGAGACACAATTGGTGTTCATGGATTAGAAGGCTTAATATTGTTTAAATGACAATATGCCCCAAAGCAGCTAAAGATTCAAGGCAATCAACGTCAAAAAAGTTGTTTTATTCAGAAATGGAAAAGCTTATCCTAAATAAACAAAACAATCTTGCAAAAGAAGATCAAATCTTACCATATACAATACTTCAATAATCAGTGTGATACTGCCGTAAGGATAGACCAATAGGTCAACAAAATAGAATCAATAGTCCAGAAATTAACCCATATATCTATGGTCAGTTGCTTTTTGAAAAGGGCCAGGAGCATTCAATGGAGGAAATAATGATCTTTTCAACCAATGCTGCTGGGACAACAGGATATCTACATGCAAATCACCTCATATGCAAAAATCATTTCAAATGGATGAAAGACCTAAATATAAGAGCTAAAAATATAAATATTTTTAGGGTTAAACACAAGGATAAATCTTCACCTCCTTGGACTTCATAATAGTTCCTTGGATGTGATTCCAAAAGTACAACACAAGGAAAAATAAATAAATTGGACTGTATCAAAAAACTTTTTTGCATTAAAGGAAACTATCAAGGGACTGAAAAGACAACCCACAGAAAGTTAAATATCTGCAAATTACGTACTTGATAAGAGTCTATCATGCAGGATGTATAGACATTTACATACAAAGGATCAGAAATCCAAAGACCTTCTCAACAGCAATGTAGGAAGCTAGAAGACAATTGATCAATGCCTTTAAAATGCTGAAGGCACATTACTTCAAGCCTAGAATTCCATATGCAATCAAAATACTGACCAAATAAGGAAGAATAGGTATTTTTTTCAGACATAAAAAGGCTAAGAAAATATACCTTCCTCACTCTTTCTTGGGAAACTGTTGGAGAATAAAATGAAGAAAAGGCCAGAGGTTCCAGAAAACAAGGGATGCAGTGACAGGGAAAGGTGAAGGGAATCCCCGGGATGATGTTGAAGGGAGGTCTGACCCAGGACAAACTGGAGCAGAAGGAATATTGGGAAGATTCCTTCAGGGAGGTGAATTTGGTAGAATAGACGTCTGAACTTATTGGGAGAAATTTACATGACTGGGAAGAGTCAGGGTTTGAATTTCAAGCATAGAGCATACTAAGGAAAAAAATAGTCATTAATCCTAGGGAATACAAAATGTTGTGCAGGAAAGGAAGAAGATATCAGAAAGTATTGCACGAGTCATTTATATGGATAACTGCCAAATACAAATTACATAGTTATAATCATGTAAATATTAGATGCTGCTCCAGCCACAGTTAAAACACTGTTAACAGGATAAATATTTGGGAACTGTGAAATCTGGACTGGGGAGAGGAAGAGGGCAAAATTCTTATTTCTATAATGGGAAACCTATAAATAATGCCTAAAACTTAAAAAGGAAAATAATACCTATGCAAGGATGGCTTTTAGAGGCCTGAAACTAAACCTCAAAATCCCATAAAGCAGTTGCAAATAGTTACTACTAGGGAAGCAGAAATGCAGGACAAGGAAGGAGGCTGGAAACTGCTCTTTATCTTAAAGGTCATAAAACTAAAATACTCCTTAAATTATGTGCATGTATAATTAATATGATAAGCAAATATACTAGAGCTAGACATTGTTACAGGAAAATAAGGTAGAACTGGGACGAAACAGGTACCTGAAAACAATACAGGCACTGACTTTTATTTTGATCACTGAATGATGGTATTTTTCAAAGGAAAAGCAAGTATCGAGGATCAAGAACTTCACGGTTTATCTCTCAGAGAAAATAATTGTGAATTTCAATGGCATATCCTTTTGAAAACATAGCTATTTTATTTAGATATAAAACAACAATGTGTGGCAGGGAAAGAAATGAATGAAAAAGAATGAAATGACAAGACAATATCTGCTAGCTTTGAAGGAGAAAAGTTGGATTCCACTTATTCTTAGCATTTTTCACATGTAAGGCAAATATTTTAAATTCTTGAGATTTGAAGGAAAATGGTACAAAAAAACACATGTAGCTCTAAAAAAAGGGCACACTCCTAGAATTTCTAAAATCCATTTGTTTAAAAATTTCCCTAGGTCATCTTTATTGCTAGAAAGTGGAAGGGCCTTTGTGAAATGAGCAACAAGCTCCTTCAATATGGACCTAAGGAATCAGCGTCCATTGTAGGGGAGCAGGTCAACTAAGCGAGAGGAAGTAGAGTGTGTGGATTTCATCTTAGGGCTGATGATATTATTTCAAAATATAAGAAAATGAACAAATCCTATTCTTTAATAGCAGCATGACTCCCTTATTCTCTTTACCCAGTTCTGTACATAAAATGATTCAGAATCATGCGGATTGTAAATGTTATGACGGAAAATACTCTTAGGTATCCTTTAAGACACAAACGTTACCTGAAAAACAAGAAAATTGGGACCCAGAGAGATGAGGGTATTTGACAAAGCCACAGGGTATCACAGACGCTCGGCTTCCTGGAGCATTTTTTCTTTTCACTAATGACTCACTTTTAATCCTTTTATGTTTACCATGCCAACAAGCTCACAAAGAAGTTTCTAATTTATCTTCACTCTTTATATAGTAGTTGTTCTATGAATAAGATGATTATACTGGTGCACACTGTTTATTTATCTGTAGACATTGGGAAAGATTGCCCCTACCATGTGCAAGGCATTTTTTTCAAGGTAAAACAATCTTCCTGCCCATACTGGTTTGTAATAGAGCGGCTCAAAGGTGGTAACGGGACTTCAAAAATAAGTGAATCTGCTTTATATAATCATATCCGTGTCATAAGTTGGAAAATTGTCTTGCAGTTTAGAATTTCCCTTTGAATAGTGATGATGCCTAGGCTACTGAACATTAAATGTCAGCATTGAAAACTGTAAGTCATTTCCAGTCCTTGGAGGCAGTTGCAGATGGGCATAGCTATCTATTATGCACCAAAGACCTTGAGGGAAATGTAATCATTTGAAGAATATTAAAGTACTTTCATCATTTTAAAATAAAACCATCCAAGTCACTTTTTCATCCTCTTTATTTCCATAAGAATAATACGGATTGAGGTGGGAATAGAAAAATACGACATATTTATCCAGGACGTCATACAGTGTTTTTTAAATGCATTTCTACCATATATAAAATTGATAACTAATAAGGACCTGCTGTATAACACGGGGAACTCTACTCAGTACTCTGTAATGACCTATATGGGAAAAGAATCTAAAAAAATGGATATATGTATACGTGTAACTGATTCACCTTGCTGTACAGAAGAAGCTAACACAACATTGTAAATCAACTATACTCCAATAAAAATGTAAAAAGATTTAAAAAGATAGTAAGCACATTTATAAAAGGATATATCGTTCAGTTTTTGCAGAGCTTCTATCTTGAGCGAAGCTTTATCTGCAGGGCTGTCGTAAGCTCAGCAGACGTATTCTGTCCCATTTATCTCGGTGCTGCTCTCAAGAACGTACAGGTTTCCTTTTCTCCACAATCTCTCCAGCATTTATTGTTTGTAGATTTTTTGATGATGGCCATTCTGACCTGTGTGAGGTGATACCTCATTGCAGTTTTGATTTGCATTTCTCTGATGATTAGCGATGTTGAGCATCTTTTCATGTGTTTTTTGGCCATCTGTATACCTTCTTTGGAGAAATGTCTAGTTAGATCTTCTGCCCATTTTTTGACTGGGTTGCTTGTTTTTTGATATTGAGCTACATGAGCTGTTTATATATTTTGGAGATTAATCCCTTGTCCGTTGCTTCGTTGGCAAATATTTTCTCCCATTCTGAGGGTTGTCTTTTTGTTTTGCTTATGGTTTCCTTTGCTGTGCAAAAGCTTTTAAGTTTAATTAGATCCCATTTGTTTATTTTTGTTTTTATTACTCTAGGAGGTGGATCAAAAAAGATCTTGCTGCACTTTATGTCAAGCAGTGTTCAAAAAGAAAAGAATGTTACAGGAATGGGAGCACTCATTGGCCAGCCAGCAAGCCTCTGCTCAGTGTATCAGCAAATAGGGAAGAGGTTTGCAAGTGGTTTCTTTAAACTCTCTTTTCCTACGTAGGTTGAAATTGAAATGCCCTAGATAATACAGAGTGATGGTTATATATTTTATTGTCCTGTAGATATTTGAACAGAGCCAGTGCTGTATGTCTTGCAGTCGTGATGGGAACGGAATGGTAGAATTTTATTTTTATTAGACAACAGATAGTTTTTGCTGCCTTTGACAGCCCTGAACTCTATAGCATGCCATATTGAAGGATAATATCTTTAACATGATAAGCCCCGTAACAGTTGTAACACCAGGTGAATCTGAAATGAGGGGCTGAATGGAATAATTTCATTCCAAGAGAAAGTTGTAAGCAAAGCAACCTTGAGCTATCCTGTAAAACAGTGCTCTGTTTTCAGTAAAATTTGCTGAAACTTTTAAAGGTGTTTTTCTATAAAATTCTTGTTTTATCTCTTCTCTGTAGTTAGGAAAATGTTGTTTACTAGCACTTTGAAAATTAAAGGGAAAGGAGACTATTGATATGGAAAAAGATGAAACTCACCCTTATCACCATTTCCTGTGTTTCAGTCAGAACTTCAAGTACTGTTTCTATGAAGACAATACCCAAATAAATCCCTCCAGCTGTGACTCTTCTCTCAAGTGTCTACCAAGCGATCTACTTAGATGTTACAAAATCTCACTCTATTGTCCCAAATCTACTTCTCTCCACTGAACGAGAAGTTTTCTTTTAAATCTCTGATTCTCTCAACAGCATTACAAATTTTTTTTTAGGTCATCCAAGATTATTTTGGAGTTTTCTTTTAGCTTTCCTCTCCTTCTCAAGCAAACTCTCCCCATTCTGACATCTAAATAATTTCCAAGATCTGTTCAAGCTACTTTTATACTCATATCATTCCCTTTTTTGCATTTCCATCACTGCAACAATCTCTGTAACCCTTCCCAATGGTTATATACAGCATTTTCTTGTTTTTCTTTTAGTTTTACTGAGATATAATTAACATACAGCTCTGCATAAGTTTAAGGTGTACAGCATAATGATCTGATTTACACACATCATAAAGTGATTATCCTAAGTTTAGTGAAGATCTACCATCTCACACATATATATATATATATATATATATATATATATACATACAAAATTAAACAAATAGAAAGTTTTTTCTTGTGATGAGAACATTTGGGATTTACTCTTAACAACTTTCATATATAACATAGAGCAGTGTTAATTACATTTATCATGTTGTACATTACATACCTAGTATGACTTGTCACCCCACAAAGATATTACATAGTTACTGACCATATTCCCCGCTCCTTATATTTCACACCTGTGACTAATTTATTTTTCAGCTGGAAGTTTGCACCTCTTAATCTCTCCCACCTATTTCTTTCCTCCCTCTACTCCTCCCCTCTGGGAACCACCTGTTTATTCTCTGTACCTATGATTCTATTTCTGTTTTGTTATGTTTGTTCATTCGTTTTGTTTTTAGATTCCACATATAAGTGATATCGTACTGTATTTGTCTTCCTCTGTCTGATTTATTTCACTCAACATAATATCCTCTAGGCCCGCCTATGTCTCAAATGGCAAGATTTTCATTCTTTTTTATGGCCGAGTAACATTCCACTGTGCAGTGAACATATGGGTGCATGCATCTTTTCTAATTAGTATTCCACAGATGAAAGTAAATAGTTCCTTTGACTTTTCAGCATTTATTTATTTTTCTCCACTTTCCTAGAAAACTTATTTGAGTTTTGTTTGTTATACCTCTTTATACATGAGACTACAAACCCACAAGGGAAAGACTATGTTTCATTTAAAGTTTAATATTTTCCACAGAGTTTCTCTCTTTCTCATCTGTCTATATTCTATCTATCTATCTATCTATCTATCATCCATCTATCTCATCTATCATCTATTTTCCTTTCTTTCTTTTCCCTACTTTGTTGAGGAGTAATTGAAGTACAATAACATGTGTAAAATGTATACTTTTAGCTCAGCTTTACCATCTGTGTACGTCTATGAATACATCATCTGTGACACTTCCTATCATGCCCCGTGATCCTTGGAGCCCCTCTCTATTCCATCCCTCCCTCCAGACCCATCTGCAGGCTGCCAGTCATTAATGTGCTGTCGATTACTCTACACTGGATTTATTTTCTAGAATGTTATGTAATAAAAATCATATTGTATGCCTTCTTTTTTAACCTAACATCTTTAGCTCAATGTAATAATTCTGAGGCTCATTCATATTACTGTATATATCTGTAGTTCATTTCTGCTTATTTTTGAGTAATATTCCATTATGTGAATGTCACAATTTGTTTATCTTTTCCCATAAGATGGACAGTTGGGTTGTTTACAGTTTATTGCTACTATCAATAAAGGTGCTAAGAACGTTTATATGCAAGGCTTTCTGGAGATATGCTTTCATTTGTCTTAGGTAAATACTTAGGAATTGAAGTGCTGCATCACTTCATTTATGTATGTTTCACTCTTAAAGAAAATTCCAAACTGCTTTTCCAGGTGATGTACCATTTTAAGTTCACTCCAGTGAATGTTTCAGTTGCAAAATAGTCTCAATAACACTTGATTTGACCACTCTTATTTTTAGTGCCCCTAATCATTGTTTATTGTTGTCTCAGTCTGTGGTTTTAATTTGAAGTTCCATGGTAACTAATTTTTGAGAGATTGAGTCACAAAACTATTCATATTTTCTGGATACAAGTCTTTAGTCTGATATGTATACATATCATGAATATTATTTTCTAGCGGCTTGCCTTTTGTTTAAATATGGTATCTTTTAAGGAGCAATCTATTTTAATTTAAATAAAGTCAAATATCAATTTTCCTTTCATGTTTTGTGTTTCTTAAGTTCTACATAAGAAACTTTCCCACCTCAAGATCGTGATGATTTTCTAGTTTCATTTAGACTTTCTATAAATTAAAGTATGACATTTAGGTTTATGGTTCATTTGAAGTTAATTTTTCTTTATAGTGTTAAATAAGGGATGATGCTCTTTATGTTTTTCCCCAAATGGAAATCCAGTTGACCCAGCATCACCTGTTGAAAAGGCTTTCCTTACCCCAGTGATCTGTCTTGGCATCTTTGCTTAAAACCAATTAACCACATATGGGTGGGTCTATTTCCAGACTCTCTATACCTGTCATTGATTTATATATTTATCTTCTTCACAATATCAAACTGTCTTGATTTCTGTAAATTTATAGAAAGTCTTGAAATTAGGTCAGGTAAGTCCAACAATTCTGTTCATTTTAAAATACATACACTTTTATTATATGTATTATATATATTTATTATATATATATAACATATAACATTGCTTTGGTTATTTGGTTTTATATATTTGGTTATATATAAGTCCTTTGCATTTCCATATAAATTTTAGAATCAGCTTTCAGCTTCTTCAAAAAAACTGCTGGAATTTCTTGCTCCATTTTAGCATAATTGCCTTCTTAACAGTATTAATTATTTTAATCTATGAATTTAATCTCCACATTTATTTAGGTCTTCTTGGCTACCTCTTACCAATTATTTTTAGTTCTGTTTAGAAGCATTAGACATTTTTTGATAGAAATAGTCCTAGGTATTTTGAGTTTTTATGGCACTAGTGTAAATTGATTTTTTCTAAATTTTATTTTCCAATTTTTTTGCCAATATATAATAATATAATTTTTCCAGTACCATGCTGAGTAGAAGTGGTAAAAGTGGTATCCTTACTTTCTCCCACTTCCTTGGGGAAAAAAGTTTAATTCAATTTTTCAAATTTTGCATTCTTTGTAAAGTGTTGAATGTGTGGATATTTAGATGTTAAAAGTATTATCTTATTGTTTTGATATTGAGCTGCATGAGCTGTTTGTATATTTTGAGATTAATCCTTTGGCCATTGCTTCATCTGCAAACATTTTCTCCCATTCTGAGAGCTGTCTTCTTGTCTTATTTATGGTTTCCTTTGCTGTGCAAAAGAAACTGTAAGTTTAATTAGGTCCCATTTGTTTATTTTTGTATTTATTTTCATTACTCTAGGAGGTGGGTCAAAAAAGATTTTGCTGTGATTTATGCCAAAGCATGTTTTTCCTATGCTTTCCTCTAAGAGTTTTATAGTGTGCACTCTTACATTTAGGTCTTTAATCCATTTTGAGTTTATTTTTGTGTATGGTGTTAGGGAGTGTTCTAATTTCATTCTTTTACATGTAGCTGTCTGGTTTTCCCAGCACCACTTATTATAGAGACTGTCTTTTCTCCATTGTGTATTCTTGCCACTTTTGTCATAGATTAGGTGACCATAGGTGCCTGGGTTTACCTCTGAGGCTTTCTATCCTGTTCCAATTCTTCCAATCCAAGAACATGGTATATCTCTCCATCTTTTTGTGTCATCTCTGATTTCTTTCATCAGTGTTTTACAGTTTTCTGAGTACAGGTCTTTTGCCTCTTTAAGTAGGTTTATTCCTAGGTATTGTATATGGGCAAAAGACCTAAATAAACGTTTCTCCAAAGAAGACACACAGATGGCCAAGAGGCACATGAAAAGATGCTCAACATCAGTAATTATTAGAGAAATGAAAATCAAAACTACAATGAGGTATCATCTCACAATGGTCAGAATGGCCATCATAAAAAATCTGCAAGCAATAAATGCTGGAGAAGGTGTAGAGAAAAGGGAACCCTCCTGCACTGCTGGTAGGAATATAAATTGTTACAGCCACTATCGAGAACAGTATGGAGGTTCCTTAAAAAGCTAAAAATAGAACTACCATATGACACAGCAATCCCACTACTGGGCATATACCCTAAGAAAAACCATAATTCAAAATGACACATGTACCTCAATGTTCATTGCAGCACTATTTCCAATAGCCAGGACACAGAAACAACCTAAATGTCCATTGATAGATGAATGGATAAAGAAGATGTGGTACATTTTTATAATGGAATATTACTCAGCCATAAAAAAGAATGAAATTAGGTCATTCGTAGAGAAGTGGATGGACCTAGAGTCTGTCATTCAGAGTGAAGTAAGTCAGAAAGAGAAAAACAAATATTGTACATTAATGCATATATATATGGAATCTAAAAAAATGATACAGATGAACCTATTTGTAGGGCAGGAATAGAGATGTAGATGTAGAGAATGGACATGTGGACACAGAGGCAGAAGGGGAGTGTGGGATGAATTGGGAGATTAGGATTGACATAAATACACTACCATGTGAAAAATCGATAGCTAGTGGGAACCTGCTATATAGCACAGGGAGCTCATCTTGGTGCTCCGTGGTGACCTAGATGGGTGGGACGGGGGGATTGGAGGGAGACCCAAGAGGGAGGGGATATATGTATACGTATAGCTGATTCACTTCATTGTACAGCAGACACTAATACAACATTGTAAAATAATTATACTCCAGTAAAAGAATAGAAAAAGAAAAAAATTATCTGTTTAACTGTAATTACCTTATCTGTTTAATAACTGTATAATCTGTCATAATAATTCCCTTTCCATTCCTGATACTGATGATTTATTATAAAATAGCTAGGGCTTTTTTCAATTTTGGTAATCTTTTAAAGGAATCAACTAATCTTCTTTATTAATTTTCACCACTGCTGCTTACTAATTTCTGGATTTCTCCTTTTTTAAAAATAATTTCCTTCCCTCTACTTACTTTGGCTTTGCATTATTCATTTTTATCTGGTTCTTAAAGTAAAACCTAGGTTATGGTTGTTGATTTTTTTAGTCCTTCATATTTCTAATATAAGCATTTAACAGTATAAGTTCCCTGTTAAGCACTGCTATAGCTACATCCCATAAATTTTGATATGTTGTATTTGAATTATGACTGCAATTTTCCTTGTGATTTCATATTTGACCTCTGAATTACTTAGCAGTATGTTGTTTATATCACAGATATTTTGTGTTTTCCTCTAAATATTTTCTAATTTTTTGTTCTTATTTTTGCTTTCATTTTTATTAATTCCTAATGTAATTTTATTGCAGGAAGAGAATCCTTAAATTTAAAAAACTTGTTTTTTTTCTTAGCATATGGTCTACTTTAGTGAAGGTACATGTGCCCTTGAGAAGAATAGACATTGTGAAGTTGTTGGCTATAGATCAAGGTGGTTCATGTGCTGATCGGATCTTTTATGATTTTACAGATGTTTTTGGCTAGATTCTCTCTCAATTACTGAGAATCATTAAAACCTACTGTGATTGTGCAATTGTCTGTTTTTCCCTTTAATTCTATTTTTGCTAAACATGTGTTGAGGCTGTTATTAGGCACATGTTACTGATGATTTATTTTTTATCTTAGAGCATAGTCCCTTTTTATCTGTGACGAGAGCTTTGGTCTCAAAAATCTATGGTATTAGATAATAAAGCGGGTGCTCTGGCCTCCTGGGGCTTCCTCTTGGAGTTGTACATCTATTTCTGTCCAATGATTTTCAACTCTTATAGACATCTTATAGTAAGCTCTTCATTTCTGAAAAAGACATTTGTCATGTTTTGCCTTTTATTGAGGTGTTTAGGCCCTTACCATTTAATAGAGTGTTTGCTATATTTGGATTTTTGTCTACCACATTTATCTATGTTCTGTTTCTCTTCTCTGTTTTTATTTCTCTACTCCCGACTTTCTGCCTTCTTTTGTACTCTATAAATATATTTTAATGCTTCATTTAAATCTGTTGGATTTTATGCTATATTTCACCGAATTTTTTTAGTAGTTGCTCTATGAATTACTAAATGAATACCTAAAATTTTACAGTCTAATAGATGTAAAATACAGAAACTTGCAAACATATAGGTCAGCACTTTGCTGGCTTTTTGGTGTTTTGATATTAAATTACTTTGTTCTTATTAGGAATGACTGAAATTTTATGAAACACTTTTTTGTCATTCAAGATTATAATCATATGTTTTATCTTTCACTCTGTTGATGTAATTGATGGGATACATTTCCTTTTTTTCTTAAGAATATATATATATTTTTTTTGGCTGTGCCACACAGCTTACAGGATCTCAGTTCCCCAACCAGGGATAAACCCAAGCCACAGCAGTGAAAGCCCTGCATCTTAACCACTAGACCACCAGGGAACTCCCACTTTACTGGCTTTTACGTTATAATTGTTATGTGTTGAGTCTGTACATAATGGTAACCACATGAGGTCATTTCGCTTTAATAGTCAACACATTTTAAATTTATAAGAAATAATGTCTTTTATTGTGATGCTTAGATTTCTGTTGTTCTTCCTTCATTTCTGAAGAACAAAGTTTCTTTTGGTATCGTTTCCCTTCGGACTGGAAAACTTCCTTTAGTATTTCTTGCAATAACAGATCTACTGGGGACAAATTCTCTACTTTTTTTTTTCATCTGAAAAAGTAGTTATTTTTCTTTATTCCTGAAGGATATGCTTGCTAATTTTTCTTTTGAAAAAGAAGTTTTCTTTCACTATTTTAAACATGCTCTTCCTCATTCTTCTGGCTTCCATGGTTTCTGATGAGAAATACATGGTCATTTGAATAAATGTTCCTCTATATGTAACATGCAATTTTCTTTAGCTGCTTTCAAGACTTTTTGCATTTGTTTTTTAGCAGTTTGATTGTGATGCATCTAAAAGCCATGGCTTTTCTTTAAGTTTATTCTGTTTCGATTTCCTGAGTTTTTTCAATCTGTAAATTTCTGTCTTCCTCCAGTTTGAGACATTTGTGGCCATTATATATTCATAAAACCTCTGTGCTTCAGTTTCTTAATCCTCTCTTCTGGGACTCTAATTAAGCAGATGCTTGAGAATTATTTCTTTCCATTGTTATTTACATTCTGGTGTCAAGCCCATTCATCGAGTTTTTATTTGAGACATTGCATTTTTCAGTTTTAAAATTTTCACTTGGTTCCTTTTTATAGTTTCAAACACCCTGCTGAAATTTCCTATATTTCATACATTTCAAGTGCATTTTCCTTTACCCCATGAAGCATGGTTATATAACTGATTTAAAGTCTCTGTCTCATAGCTCCAACATCATGGTCACCTCCAAGTTAGCATCTATGGATCATATTTTTCCATGAGGATTTGTTTCATTTTCTTAGTTCTTTGTACCTTGAATAATTTTGAATTGTATCTGGATATTGTGAAGGTTATTTGGTGTATTCTCTGTTGTGCTCTCCTGGAGGATGTTAGTGTTTTGTATTAACAGAAAATCTAACTGGTTATGTTGAGATAATAGATTCTGACTTGCCTCCTATGCTTGGTTGTTTAAGTCTCAGGTCAGTTTTCTAAGCTTTTGCTATGTTGATTTGGGTCTGTCCTTGGTGTGAAGAGTTTGGGATTAGGCTGAGATTTTTGTGGGTGCATACATAGAATTAGGGGATCCTCCTTCACTGGCTCTTTCCTCTAAAGGAATCCACCTACATTCTGCAGCCTGCAGGGGACCTTTTATCTCCTTTTTCTGAAAAACAGCATGGATTTCTCTTGAAGTTTTATGCTGCTCTGCAACTAGTCTCACAAACACACAGGCACGTGTGTGCAGGCACGCATTGCAGGCATGCGTGTGCACACACACACACACACACTCACGAACACACACATACACCATCTTCCACTACACTTGGGACAAAGTCCTGAAAGGTGAAAGAAAACTGGAGAGCTCACCTGCAGGCAGGTTGTTTCTCAAGTTTTTACAGCTTTGCATAATCTGCTTGCTTTTGTTTTCTTTTCGCATCTCCAGGTAGCCGTTTTTGCATTTTTTTCAATATTTTTTAGGAATATTAGCTGAAGTAGTGGGTTTATGGATAGCATGTAGTGGAACCAAAACTCAGGAACTCATATTTGATACATGTTAATTGTGTGATATTCCAGCTGATTAGGTATAGTGAATGTGTTAACCAATAAAGTGAGGAAGTGCCGTGAAGCACTTTAGAATAACTTAAAGGAGTCTTTTTATATTAACGCCTACTAGCTGTAAATCATTGTTTCCTGTTGTAGAGGTGGAAAACTTCCCTTCCTCCAATCTAGATTCTTTGGCTGTTCAAATAATTAAATAGACATAATGCAGATTAACTGGAGAAAAACAAATTTTGTGTACAGTATTCCCATAAAAATATGAGATTGCTGTGACAGAAAGATCACTTTGGCAGAAACCTAGAGAATGTTTTGGGGAAGAGTGAGAACTTTTCAGGGACCATGGGAATAATTACGATGAGATGTTGAGCATCCAAATCAGTTTAGTGGCAATAGATCTGCTAAGTTCATGCTCTCTCATAATATGAATAAATCGTAGACAAAGTATACCACTAAGAAAATGTATATAAAAGTTTCTGGGAGATTTTAAAGTCTTAAGTTTTAGGATATACACTACTATGTATAAAATAGATAAACAATAAGATCCTACTGCATAACACAGGGAACTATATTCAATACCTTGTAATAACCTATAATAGAAAAGAATCCAAAAAAGGATATATATATATATACATATATATGTATATATATAAAACTGAATCATTTTGATGTACACCTGAAACATTGTAAATCAACTACACTTCAATTTAAATTTTTTTCATTAAAAAAATCATAATACCTTGGGACAAAAGAAAGATACTTTTATCTCTCTATATACGTAATAGTGAATTTTCCTGATATCATGTTCAGATAGGCTATGATGATCAGATAGGTTAAAATATATATATTTATAAAAAATTTTAATGAGGAAGAGAAGTCATGATGAAAGGCAGTAACTGGACTGTTGACTGATTTAATAATATTGAACATAGCTTCCCAAGCAAATGAGGTAGGGACTATTTTATAAACGGGGGAATCAATTGATTTTGTTTGCTCTAAAGTATCACCAGGTGTGCAGTTGTTTACATTAACTGCAGATCACAAGCAATTCTGAACAAATGTTAGATTCCTGCATAAAATAGACCTGTAGATTGAAAAATAATATTGATGCAAGCACAAGGAAACAAAAAGAAATGGCAACTGGCAAGGGATTCAACTGCAAGATATACAAACAACATGCAGCTCAATATCAAAAAACAAACAACCTAATCCAAAAATGGGCAGAAGACCTAAATAGACCTTTCGCCAAAGAAGACATACAGATGGCCAAAAAACACATGAAAGGATACTCAACATCACTAATTCTTCGAGAAACGCAAATCAAAACTGTAATGAGGTATCAGTTTACACCAGTCAGAACGGCCATCATCAAAATGTCTACAAACAATAAATTGCTGGAGAGGGTGTGGAGAAAAGGGAACCCTCTTGCACTCTTGATGGGAATGTTAATTGATACAGCCACTATGGAGAACAGTATGGAGGTTCCTTAAAAAACTAAAAATAGAACTACCATATGACCCAGCAATCCCATTCCTCGGTATATACCTAGAGAAGTAGGGACTATTTTATAAACGGGGGAATCAATTGATTTTGTTTGCTCTAAAGTATCACCAGGTGTGCAGTTGTTTACATTAACTGCAGATCACAAGCAATTCTGAACAAATGTTAGATTCCTGCATAAAATAGACCTGTAGATTGAAAAATAATATTGATGCAAGCACAAGGAAACAAAAAGAAATGGCAACTGGCAAGGGATTCAACTGCAAGATATACAAACAACTCATGCAGCTCAATATCAAAAAACAAACAACCTAATCCAAAAATGGGCAGAAGACCTAAATAGACCTTTCGCCAAAGAAGACATACAGATGGCCAAAAAACACATGAAAGGATACTCAACATCACTAATTCTTCGAGAAACGCAAATCAAAACTGTAATGAGGTATCAGTTTACACCAGTCAGAACGGCCATCATCAAAATGTCTACAAACAATAAATTGCTGGAGAGGGTGTGGAGAAAAGGGAACCCTCTTGCACTCTTGATGGGAATGTTAATTGATACAGCCACTATGGAGAACAGTATGGAGGTTCCTTAAAAAACTAAAAATAGAACTACCATATGACCCAGCAATCCCATTCCTCGGTATATACCTAGAGAAAACCATAATTCAAAAAGATACATGCACCCCTGTGTTCATTGCAGCACTATTTACAATAGCCAGGACATGAAAGCAACCTAAGTGTCCATCAACAGAGGAATGCATAAAGATGTGGCACATATATACAATGGAATATTACTCAGCCATAAAAAGAAATGAAATTGGGTCATTTGCAGAGATGTGGATGGACCTAGAGACTGTCATACAGAGTGAAGTAAGTCAGAAAGAGAAAAACAAATATCATATATTAACACATATATGTGGAATCTAGAAAAATGGTATAGATGACCTTATTTGCAAAGCAGAAATAGAGACACAGATGTAGAGAACAAACGTATGGATACCAAGGGGGAAGGGGGGGATGAATTTGGAGATGGGGATTGACATATATACAAAACTATGTATAAAATAACTAATGAGAACCTACTGTATAGCACAGGGAACTCTACCCAGTGCTCTGTGGTGACCTAAAAGGGAAGGAAATCCAAGAAGGAGGGGATATATGTATACATACAGCTGATTCACTTTGCTGTACAGCAGAAATGGACAAAGTAGTGTAAAGCAACTATACTCCAAAAAAACAAACAAAAAAACCACAAAAAACCTGTGGACTATTATTGATACATCAATGAAAATGAGAACTAAAAATGTGCCATGATACTAAGATATATTTAGCTTTACCTTGGCTATTATCCTGGTGAGTTATCCTGTGAAGTGGCCACACAGTGTAATTGTGTGTCTACATAAAATAAGCACACAGCGATGGCACTGAACTCTACCTGTAATTAATAGAACTCTCCTGATGGTCTCCCCTCGTTACCATACTACACACTCAGGAAGAAAGAAACTATGCTTAGGTACCAGGAAAGAGAACGTGTGGGATGCTTTCTATTTTAATTTTAAAATAGCTTTCCTGTACAAAAAAGAAAGCTAGAAAAGATAAAGCCAGTGTTGTCAAAACATTATGGTTACAGACTCTCCTCCAATTAGTTCTCTAGTTTAAAGAATCTAGCTACCGAAAGTTGGTAGAACTTTGTCTTTTTCAGATTACTATTTTAGTTTCAGTTGATAGTTGGAAGACTCTGAAGGAATGTGCTGTAAAGATACTTGTAATTCTGACAAGGCATACATTTTAATCAAGATCCCTGTACGGGTACTTTGTTGGAGCATCTGTTTAGATGAAGAGCAAACCTAGGAGGTCTTGCTGTCCTTCTGCCTTGGTGTAGCTTTCCTGATTTCTACGTATATATGATATCCCTCAGGAAATTCTAGCAAATGTTTATCTTTGTGAATAATGACCATTAAGTGAAATACAAAAGTTCAGTAGAAATTGAAAATTCAATTAGCTTGCAGTGTAAGACTGTGCAGGTAAAAGAAATGGCTCTGGACTGAAATATGGTTAGAGGTTTATTCTAAGAATTCTGTGTTGATAAATTTAGCAGTTTGGGATGGGCTTTCAAAGCATTCAGATATTTCAAGGTTGGATTGCATTCTCTGATGAAATTTAAGTGCATGCATATAGAATAATAGTGAAAATCCTTAAGGTTGGATATCACTTTCTCTGAGTGTATTTATGCAACTCTTTTTCATTTTGTTTCTTTCATGTCAGACCTGCCTCTTTCCTACAAGGAGCCCACATGTTAATAGATTGCTTTTATTTTGAGAGTGGAAGGAGATAATTAAGAGAGTGTAATGATACATCATTGCAAAGCAGAGTGTACAAAGAGAAGACCTAATTTTGGCAAGCAGGTATTCTGAAGGGTTGTTTCTCATAAAGACTGCTTATTAAAGCATGAATATCTCAGCTGTGATTATCATTTGGGTTTGTGCCGTCTAGATGCCTTGTATATGTCTGTGTACATGCACGTTTAAAAAGTAGCTTTTTTATTTTGGAATAACTTTATTTTTCAAATTAAAAAAAATTTAATTTTTTGGGCCTCTCTGCACAGCTTTGTGGGATCTTAGTTCCCCGACCAGGGACCAAACCCATGCCCGCTGCAGTGGAAGCGTGGAGTCCTAACCGCTGGACTGCCAGGGAAGCCCAAGAATAACTTTAGATTTATAGAAAAGTTGCAAAGATGGTGTAGAGCATTTCCCCAAATCCCACACTCAGTTTCCTCTCTTGTTAAATTTTTCATTACTGTAGTACTTTTCCCACAATTATGGAACTGGCATTGGTACATTACCATTAACTAAACACCACTGTTTATTTTTATTTCACTAGTTTTTCCCTAATGTGCTTTTCCTATTCCAGAATACCATCCGGGCTGCAATATTTCATGTATTCAGGATGTGTCTTTGGCCTCCACTGGTCCATGACAGTTTCTCAGACCTTCCTTGTCTTTGAGGAATATTGGTCAGGTAGGTTTGTGGTGCAACCCTTAATACGGGTCTGTATACTGTTTGTTTCATGTCATGTGACTGGAGTTATAGGTTTTGAGGAGAAAGACCAGAGAGGAAAATTGTTATTCTCAACACATCATATCAAGGGCACATTCTATCAGCATGACCTGTCAATCACGACGTTAGCATTGATCTCTGGGCTCGTTCACCTCCTTGAGGGGGAAGAAGCTACATAAATTATTTGGAATTCTTTTATATGGGAGACGTGCTTCTTCTACCCCATGCGCTAAATTATTCTACTATGTGATTCTATCATTATTGACTCAAGGGTATTTATTTTCTACTCACCAGTACTACATCAGTGAGTGTAAAAAACTGACATTACTTAATTCAATCCTACTTTACTTTATTGGCTGTGCAAATTGTCCCAACGTTGCACACTGGGTGCCCTTACAGCTTAGCTTCTCTGTCTCTTTGACAGGACTCCATCCAGGTACATTTTTAAACAATTTACAAAGGGTCCTAGGACTGAAGACTTTGAATGAAAGTAAAATAATTAACTGAAAATGACTAAACTCACGAGTTAATGCTATTTGGTCTCAGAATAAGCATAAATTTGTGTCCATGTGAGCGTGTGGGTGTGTATGACAAAACCACGAACTTTTAGGGACAAAGCCAAATGAACATCTTAATCCTGATTCATCTTTTCTTCTTTTACCATAGTCCTCCTGTTCATTGTTTGGATCCTTTTCAGTGATGCTGGGTGATACCCAGGTTTCTTTATGAACTGGTGGACATTCTTAGTCTGTCTCTGTAACTGCACAAAGCAGAAGCTCGAACATCAGTTCTAGCTCCTCCTGTTGCCACCGCCAGGCTCTATGTAGCTGCTGGAGAGCGACTGCAATTACCAGCCAACACAGATGGGTTGTCTCTGCCATGTGTCAATGGGATCTTCTCTTTGGCCAGTCATGCACGGGGGTTTAGTCTTTCTCCTGACTCTGCTACCCAGGAAAGGAAGAGTCTTATAGGCCTTAGTTATTTTACCCAAAAAGAACTACTTTCAGAGTGAATCAGATGTGCAAGTTCTTTTTCTGTTGGCAGTGGTTAAGGACTCTCTGATATATTTTATTTTAGAATTTGAAGCATCCTTCACAGGCTGAGCAGCTGAGGTTTGTGCTGTATTGAATCAGGTGCATCTAGACCATAGCAGTGAAGAAAAATGAAAGCAGACTCACGCAAGGTTAAGCACAGAGGCAATGAGCTCATTTCTTAGGCACCTTTGTAGCTTAGGACATAATCTCGCAATCTGTAGGAACTCTTCAGATTCCAGATCGATTGGTGAGCTGCTGCTGTTCCTTTGCTCTTTGAACCTTGAAATGCACATTCAAAGATTACTAAAGTGAATGTTTTCCCACAGTATACTTTTTATACTGAGTAAAGAATCCCTAAACCTGAACCCCAAAACCAAATCCCAATTTATGTATTAAAATGTGATTGTGAAGTTATCGTGCAGCTTTTAACTCACAGCATTCAAACTACTAACATGTTTCTCACAATTTTGTTTCAGCAATTGATGGTTGGCAAGGAAGGAGGTGAAACTGTTGATCTGTGGGCTGTTTTCATCCCAAGTGCTGGGGAATGGCTCCGGGGCCATAAAAGACAGGCCGCCCAGTCTAATCATCTGCTTGCCAACATGCTGGACCTCAGGGCAAAGAGAATATGATATTTCCTATCAGGAAGGTCCTTATCTCTGGAACGTTTTCAACCGGATGTACCTGGTTAAGGATTGCTCTAAGGAAATGACCCCAGAATCTATGGATTTTTAAGACATGACTTCCCGGAAGACATACGTTTGGGTGTGAAAAAGAGACCGTTTAGAAACTAAATGCCCCTCTGTTGTGAGAGGGAAACCCACAAAAGCTCACGTGGGGATATCTACTATTTGGGGTCAGAGAACATCTCTCTGGTGAGGGAAGAAAGGCACTGGGTAGCCACCTGGTTATTATAGATCTCTTCCTGCTGGAACAGAGCTTCCTGGTGCCACATTCTCTGGCTGGAAGATACTTCGAAATGACCCTAAACACTGAGGTGAGCCCCCCACGGTGGGTAGGGTTTTTGTTGAAGTTCATCAAAGTGCCTTTTTTTGGACTTAACTGTCTTACACTTAGTGATATAACTCTTCAAACTCCATGGTACACAGTGGTGCCATATTTTCACCAGACTTAGCTAGTCTTTTGATCTGCCTTGTACTATGTACGTCTCCTTGGTTAATGTGCTTTTCTCTTTTGTTTGTTTTTCCCATAAAATATTTACATTTTGCAACTTGCAAAGCAGACACAATTTATTTGCATTTTACAGGATTTTAAAGCCAGGTTTTAAGAAACGTATTGTTAAGACTAGAAAATACGTCTCAGCCAAGTGTTCATCTAGGTACATTTAATAAAATTACAGAATGGTTGAAAAAAATCTGAAATTTGGTTTATTGTCATCTCGGAATTTTTCATTAATACTCTTAACACATTATTTAACATTAATATCTGCTTGTCCTCTCACTTTGACCAGCTATAGTGTGAGTCCCTGAGTAGCCACACACATTGACTTAGGGCCTTAGCAGCCTAGGGGTTTAGGAAGAAGAACACAGGAAGGGAAGAACTTAAGATAAGTTCTCTACAGCTGTAATGAGACCAAGAACACGAGAAAAATGTGCTGGAAAGGTGAACATGGCACAATTTGAAGAACTTCATTTCTAGGGCCAATGGGTTTTTAAGGAAGAGAGTTATATCGCCCTTTGTATCCTCGGGTTCCACATCTGTGGGTTCAACCTGCTGCAGACTGAAAATATGTCTTAAAAACTCCAGAAAGTTCCAAAAAGCAAACTCGAATGTGCCTCATACCAGCAACTACCTACGTAGCATTTACATTGCTTTTCCCACTATTTACATAACATTTACACTGTATTAGGTATTATAAGGAATCTAGAAATGATTTAAAGTATACGGGAGGATGTGCGTCCGTTATGCACAAGTACTACGTCACTGTATAGAGAGGCTAGAGAATCTGCAGATTTTGACCTCCAGAGAGGGTCCTGGAACCAATCTCCCGTGGATGCTGAAGGACGCCTGTATTTGATGACCTCTAAGCTAAAGAAAGGATCCTCAGTGGAGAGTGTGGATTTAGCATGAGTGCTCCACTGGCAGGTAAGTCAGGGTAGAGGCAGTTTGTCATAGATCACCAGGTGATGACAAATACTTCAACTGGAAAAATAGCATCAAGAATCCAGAGGAGGTAATATTTTGAGGCAAATTTAAGAATAAAACCAAGCAGGCTTTAGATAGTAGTATGAGAAAAGGGGAAAATTCAAAGATTATGCTGAGGGTTTTAGATCTTGTGTGTTTATTTTTAATGCATACGACTTTCTCAAGTAGACTGACTTTATAAAAAAAAAAAAAACCCTCATCGCTGGACACATAAAGTTTCAGTTATGCAGGATGAGTAAGTTCTAGAGATCCTTTGCGCAACATGGAACCCATTGTTAACAATCTGGCTTTGTGCACTTAAAATGTTTTGGGGAGGATATATCTCATAGTAAGCATCCTTACCATCACAACAAAAGCTTCCAAATGTGTTTCTAGTTCCAAGTGATCACTCTGGGAGGCTCTGCTTGTGACTCATGATTGACAGCCCCTCTTTGCACATGCTTTCAATGTTGATTTATGGGTCTCTGTTATCATAGCAAATATCTTAACTTGCAGTAGGAGATTAATTTATTACTTTGTTGATTTGCCAGTTGATTGATTGATGACTGCTTATAATTAACAGAGAACTTGATTCCTATTAACATCCTGTAGCTTATTAAACATGGCTTATGATAAACTGCAGGAAGGGAAGCCAGACAGGAGCTGGTAGATCTGCACCAATGTGACAAACCATAATGTACCTACTCTATTTTTCTAATTTGCATGTATCACTTCTTTATCTCTCCTGCCCTGCTCGATCCCAGTCTCAATTCCCCCCTCCCATGACAACCTTCTGGCTTTGATAATAGTAAAACCCTTGTTCTTATTCTGTCTCTTACAGAGAAGCACATTCTTTTTGGTTTTAAATGATATAGGAGCTCTTTGTTTAACTAGCAACTCATTACAGCTTACTATAAAAGGCTACATTACTTGACAGCTCTGAAAAATATAATACTTGTTAGCTCTAAAAATATAATCCTTTCAGTTCAGGTATTTTATTCTTTCAATAATAATGGAACTTTTTAAATAAAATGAAGAGTACCTCATTTAAAACGCAATATGTTCATAATTCTAAGGGAAATTACAGCATAAATAAAAGCGGTGACCTTGAACCTTTTTTTCCTCAATAGACATTTTGCTGACTTCTATTTTTATCGTATTTCAACTTTGAGCCATCTATTGGGTCTGCAATGCAATACACTAAAATCACATATTTCAGATTAAATATAATATACATTCACTTTTAAAAGTGGCAAATAATGGTTTAAACTAGTACAGAGGGGATTACTCAATAAACTTAAAGCTCAAATACTAGCATAGATATCGAATAATAAGCTAGCCACAAATTCCAATTGCAAATGTCTGGACTCCCACTAGGCATTTCCTGCACATTCAGAGCTCATCACAAAAATCCTCAATTAGCACCAGAGGACATTGTAAGAGGAAAAAAAAGAGTGCCAGTGTGCCCTTGGTTGCAGATGCTGCTATCAAAAAAAGGCGCCATCACACACCAGCCTACACAGACAGCAACCTTTTTTCATGGGAGAGATTTACACATTAAGAAAAGACTTAGGGTATTTGCAACACACTTTTCAGTATTCATTAAATGGAAAAAAATCCACTTATTCTTCCAGCCATCATTTCTTGTGAACCTTACATTCTGCATGTTTGAATCATATTAAGTTCTAAAGGTCAGGAGATTACTTATTGCATTCAAATCTAGTGAAATATTGAATCTTCATCACTGACTCATGCTCAAAATAATTTATGATGATAAAATTCCAAGCATTTGTGAATTTTTTTTCAATGCATGCACAAAAGAGACATTAATTACTACATAGGGCCATTCACTATTATTTTTTTTTTTACATCTTTATTGGAGTACTATTACTTTACAATGGTGTGTTAGTTTCTGCTGTATTATACATATACATATATCCCCATATCACCTCCCTCTTGTGTCTCCCTCCCACTCTCCCTATCCCACCCCTCTAGGTGGTCACAAAGCACCGAGCTGATCTCCCTGTGCTATGTGGCTGCTTCCCACTAGCTGTCTATTTTACGTTTGTCTTACCCCTAGGTTCATCAACCATTTTTTTTTTTTTTTTAGATTCCATGTATATGTGTTAGCATGCGGTATTTGTTTTTCTCTTTCTGACTTACTTCACTCTGTATGACAGACAGAGGTCCATCCACCTCAATACAAATAACTCAGTTTTGTTCCTTTTTGTGGCTGAGTAATATTCCATTGTATATATGTGCCACATCTTCTTTATCTATTCATTTGTCAGTGGACACTTAGGTTGTTTCCATGCCCTGGCTATTGTAAATAGTGCTGCAATGAACATTGTGGTACATGACTCTTTCTGAATTATGGTTTTCTCAGGGTATATGCCCAGTAGTGGGATTGCTGGGTCATATGGCAGTTCTATTTTTGGGTTTTTAAGGAAACTACATACTGTTCTTCATGTGGCTATATCAATTTACATTCCCACCAACAGTGCAAGAGGGTTCCCTTTTCTCCACACCCTCTCCAGCATTTATGGTTTGTAGATTTTTTGATGATGGCCATTCTGACTGGTGTGAGGTGATACCTCACTGTGCTTTTGGTTTGCATTTCTGTAATGAGTAGTGATGTTGAGTATCTTTGATTTTTTGTTGGCAATCTGTGTATCTTCTTTGGAGAAATGTCTATTTAGGTCTTCTGCCCATTTTTTGGATTGGTTTTTTTTTTAATTTTTAAATTTTGAGCTGCATTAGCTGCTGCTTGTATATTTTGGAGATTAATCCTTTTTCAGTTGCTTCTCTTGAAAATATTTTCTCCCATTCTGAGGGTTGTCATTTCATCTGGTTTATGGTTTCCTTTGCTGTGCAAAAGCTTTTGAGTTTCATTAGGTCCCGTTTGTTTATTTTTGTTTTTTATTTCCATTATTCTAGGAGGTGGGTCAAAAAGGATCTTGCTGTGATTTATGTCATAGAGTGTTCTGCCTATGTTTTCCTCTAAGAGTTTTATAGTGTCTGGCCTTACATTTAGGTCTTTAATGCTTTCTGAGTTTATTTTTGTGTATCGTGTTAGGGAGTGCTCTAATTTCATTCTTTCACATGTAGTTGTCCAGTTTTCCCAGCACCGCTTATTGAAGAGACTGTCTTTTCTCCATTGTTTATTCTTGCCTCCTTTATCAAAGATAAGGTGACCATATGTGTGTGGGTTTATATCTGGGGTTTCTATCCTGTTCCGTTGCTCTATATTTCTATTTTTGTGCCAGTACTGTAGTGTCTTGATTACTGTAGCTTTGTAGTATAGTCTGAAGTCAGGGAGGCTGAGTCGCCCAGATCCGTTTTTCTTTCTCAAGATTGCTTTGGATATTCAGGGTCTTTTGTGTTTCCACACAAATTGTGAAATTTTTTGTTGTAGTTCTGTGAAAAATGCCAGGGGTAGTTTGATAGGTTTTGCATTGACTCTGTAGACTGTTTTGGGTAGTATAGTCATTTTCACAATGTTGATTCTTCCAATCCAAGAACATGGTATCTCTCTCCATCTGTTTGTACCATCTTTTATTTTTTCATCAGTGTCTTATAGTTTTCTGCATACAGGTCATTTGTCTCCTTAAGTAGGTTTATTCCTAGGTATTTTTTTCTTTTTGTTGCAATGGTAAAGGAGAGTGTTTCCATAATTTCACTTCCAAATTTTTCATCATTAGTGTATAGGAATGCAAGAGATTTCTGTGCATTAATTTTGTATCCTGCTACTTTACCAGATTCATTGATTAGCTCTAGTAGTTTTCTGGTAGCGTCTTTAGGATTCTCTATGTATAGATTCATGTCATCTGCAAACAGTGACAGCTTTACTTCTTCTTTTCCGATTTGGATTCCTTTTATTTCTTTTTCTTCCCTGATTGCTGAGGCTAAAACTTCCAAAACTATGTTGAATAATAGTGGTGAGAGTGGACAACCTTGTTTTGTTCCTGATCATAGGGGAAATGGTTTCAGTTTTTCACCATTGACAATGATGTGTGCTGAGGGTGTGTCATATATGGCTTTTATTATGTTGAGGTAGGTTCCCTCTATGCCCACTTTCTGGAGAGTTTTTGTCATAAATGGGTGTTGAATTTTGTCAGAACATTTTTCTGTATCTATTGAGAGGATCATATGGTATTTATCCTTCAATTTGTTTCATATGGTGTGTCACATTGATTGATTTGCATATATTGAAGAACTTGGCATTCCTGGGATTAACCCTGCTTGATCATGGGGTATGATCCTTTTAGGTGCTGTTGGATTCTGTTTGCTAGTATCTTGTTGAGTATTTTTTCATCTATGCTCATCAGTGATATTGGCCAGCAGTTTTCTTTTTCTGTACATCTTTGTCTGGTTTTGGTATCAGCGTGATGGTGGCCTTGTAGAATGAGTTTGGGAGTGTTCCTCCCTCTGCTATATTTTGGAAGAGTTTGAGAAGGATAGGTGTAGCTCTGCTCTAAATGTTTTGTAGAATTCACTTGTGAAGTCATCTGGCCCTGGGCCTTTATTTGTTGGAAGACTTAAAATCACAGTTTCAATGTTAGTGCTTGTGATTCGTCTGTTCATATTTTCTATTTCTTCCTGATTCAGTCTTGTATGGTTGTACCTTTCTAAGAATTTGTCCATTTCTTCCAGGTTGTCCATTTTATTGACATATAGTTGTTTGTAGTAGTCTCTCATGGTTCTTTGTATTTCTGCAGTGTCAGTTGTTAACTCTTTTTCATTTCTAATGCTGTTGATTAGAGTGTTCTCCCTTTTTTTCTTGATGAGTCTGGCTAATGGTTTATCAATTTTGTTTATCTTCTCAAAGAACCAGCTTTTAGTTTTATTGTCTTTGCTACTGTTTCCTTCTTTTCTTTTTCATTTATTTCTGATCTGATCTTTATGGTTTATTTCCTCTGCTAACTTTGGGTTGTTTTTGTTTTTTTTTCTTTCTCTAATTGCTTTAGGGGTAAGGTTGGGTTGTTTATTTGAGATTTTTCTTCTTCTTGAGGTAGGATTGTATTGCTATAAACTCCCCTCTTAGAACTGCTTTCACTGATCCCATATGTTTTGGATTGTCGTGTTTTTGTTGTCATTTGTTTCTAGGTATTTTTTTATTTCCTCTTTGATTTCTTCAGTGATCTCTTGGTTATTTAGTCATGCATTATTTAGCCTCCATGTGTTTGTATTTTTTACAGTTTTCTTTTTCCAGTAATTGATATCTAGTCTCATAGCGTTGTGGTCACAAAAGATATTTGATATGATGCTGGTGGTGTGTTTTGAGGTGTCTGTGAACTTAGTATGATTTTAGGCTAATGGGTGGGGTTGTGTTCCTGTCTTGCTAGTTGTTTGGCATGGGGCATCCAGCACTGGAACTTTCTGGCCGTTGGTTGGAGCTGGGTCTTAGTGTTGAGATGGAATCTCTAGGAGAGCCCTCTCTGGTTAACATTACATGGGGCTGGGAGGTCTCTGGTGATCTAATGTCCTGGACTCAGCTCTCCAACCTCAGAGGCTCAGGACTGACACCTGGCTGGAGCACCAGAACCCTGCCAGGTCCACTGCACAGAAGAAAAGGAAGAAAAAAAAAGAAAAAATGAACAGACAGAACCCAAAACAAAAGCAAAAGTGAGACAAAATCACACAAGGAAACGTACAAGCACTAACACTCATAAAAAGAAAAACACAACAAAACAAACAAAAAGCAAACAGACAGAACTCCAAAAGAAATGGTAAAATCAAAACTAAGCAGAAAAAAAATCACACAAAGCAACATACATACACACACTCAGAAAAATAGAAAAAAAAAGGGAACAACCAAAGCAATAAACAAACCCACCAATGAAAACAAGCACTAAAAACTAACCTAAGATAAACATAAAACCAAAACCAAATCAGATGCAAAAAGCAAACCCCAAGTCTACAGTTGCTCCCAAAGTGCACCACCTCAATTTTGGGAACATTCGTTGTCTATTCAGTTATTCCATAGATGCAGGGTTTATCAAGTTGATTGCAGGGATTTAATCGGCTGCTCCTGAGGCTGCTAGGAGAGATTTCCCTTTCTCGTCTTTGTTCGCACAGCTCCTGGGGTTTAGCTTTGGTTTTGGCCCAGCCTCTGCATGTAGGCTGCCCTCAGGCATCTGTTTCCCACCAGACTGGACGGGAGTTAAAGCAGCGCCTGATTAGGGCTCTCTTGTTCACTCAGGCCAGGGAGAGGGAGGGATATGGTAGTTATAATTGGAATGCAGGGTGAGCCTGCTGCAGCAGAGGCCGGCATGACGTTGCACCAGCCTGAGGTGCACAGTGTGTTCTCTTGGGGAAGTTGTCCCTGAATCACGGGACCCTGGTGGTGGTGGGCTGCACAGCCTCCTGGGAGGGGATGTGTCGATAGTGACCTGTGCTTGCACACAGGATTCTTGGTGACAAAGTTGGCAGTGGTAGTGGTCCCTGCCCCCCTCTGGGGTCCGAGATGATAGCTGCGGCTCGCGCCTGTCTCTGGAGTTCATTTAGACAGTGTTCTGAGTCCCCTCTCCTCACGCACCCCGAAACAATGGTGTCTTGCCTCTTAAGCAGCTCCAGACCTTTTCCTGGACTCCCTTCTGGCTAGCTGTGGTGCACCAGCCCCCTTCAGGCTGTGTTCATGCCGCCAACCCCAGTCCTCTCCCTGGGATCCGACGTCCGAAGCCTGAGCCTCAGCTCCCAGCCCCTGCCTGCCCCGGCGGGCGAGCAGACAAGCCTCTCGGGCTGGTGAGTGCTGGGCGGCACCGATCCTCTGTGCGGGAATCTCTCTGCTTTGCTCTCTGCACCCCTGTTGCTGCACTTCCCTTCTTGGCTCTGAAGCTTCCCCCCTGCCACCCCCTGTCTCCGCCAGTGTGGGATCCGACGTCCGAAGCCTGAGCCTCAGCTCCCAGCCCCTGCCTGCCCCGGCGGGCGAGCAGACAAGCATCTTGGGCTGGTGAGTGCTGGGCAGCACCGATCCTCTGTGTGGGAATCTCTCTGCTTTGCTCTCTGCACCCCTGTTGCTGCGCTTCCCTTCTTGGCTCTGAAGCTTCCCCCCTGCCACCCCCTGTCTCCGCCAGTAAGGGGGCTTCCTAGTGTGTGGAAACCTTTCCTCCTTCACAGCTCCCTCCCAGAGGGGCAGGTCCCAGCCCTATTCTTTTGTCTCTGTTTTTTCTTTTTTCTTTTGCTCTACCCAGGTACGTGGGGAGTCTCTTGCCTTTTGGGAGGTCTGAGGTCTTCTGCCAGCGTTCAGTAGGTGTTCTGTAGGAGTTGTTCCACATGTAGATGTATTTCTGATGTATTTGTGGAGAGGAAGGTGACCTCCACGTCTTACTCTTCTGCCACCTTGAAGGTCACTGATTCACTGTTATTGAGAATCACTTCTTCTTAACTTATACAAAAGGTTATTACATTTAATTACTGCCAACAAGAAAGGTAAAAGTAAATATTTACATATTTATAATGTTAGCTACCACTGATACGTTCTTCATTACATACTGTTTGAAATATGTTATGATATTTTCCACTTGAATTTGAAACAATTTGAAGTTTACTAAAACATATCTTATCTTTTTAAAGATCAACATCTGAACCAATCTAACATACAATTTACTCTAAAAAAATAACTCATTATACATTACAGGCTTGCCGTATTACACTGTGTTTATTAGCTTCCTTCCACAAATAAAATACTGCCATTGACAAATGAACCAAATCTAAATTAATCAAGTTGTAAAATAACAAATGGATTTAGCATTTATATACTGCATTTTTTATAGGAACGTTTTTAAAAAGAAATCTGAGACAGTGTGCTTTCAGCCTAGTATTCCAATTTTTCCAAAGTAATAATTAGAAAGATAAGTTGGACTACTCACACAGGTCTGTGATTCATGCTGGAACTTATTCAAAATACTGTGTTGAAAAACCTAGTCTCCTTAAATTGCAAAAATTTAGGGTTTTTTTTGTTTGTTTGTTTATTTTGCTCTGGCAAATTGAATTTGTGAAATTGATTAATGTTATCCCACCCTATGTGGGACCACTGGCTCAGAAAGTTTTAATTCTGAACTGATTTATTTTTCTGTGAAGGCTATACACCAAGATCGTGAAATGTCCTGGTATAGTTCTGCAAACACTCAAGGAATCTACAAAGAATAATCCAGCATAAGAAGGCAGATGTAGATTAGAGCAAAATGTTTGTTAATTTGAAGGAATATCAAGTAGCATCAGTAACTCTTCTCTGCTGGAGGAGAGCGGTCCGATCAGAGCTGGTGGCTCATGGCAGATGTGCATGTACAGCATCACCACCTCTTTCTTAACTCTCAGCTACAGACGCTGCAGAAGTTCCCTGTGACCAGTTGTCCAGGAAGCGAGGCAACTTCACCTCACCCGTCCTACAAGTGGGCGGAGCAACATTACATTCTCCCTCGGGGGGTAACTCTGGAGGGCAGTCAAGCATATTATTCCTCCCAATGGGTAGAACTTTGGTATATGATGGTGCCCACTTTTCCTGTGGGAATACCTGACCAGAGATATGGTACCCACTGGTTCCTGTGTAGTATCCAGCAGTTTCATGGATTATTCGGACCTTGTTAAGAACACAGAGATCAACACAGAAATGAAGTTTGGGGTGGGTTGAAGTGTTTGGGTGCAATGGAACATAGAATGGGGTAGTGGAGAAAAGGAGATATTAACATAAATACAGTTAAAGTCTCATCAACTATTATGGAAGTAACTTTGGAATAGTTATATATCTATCTCTTCTTCCTTGCTCTGATTATCTGTCTATGTCTCTTTTTCTCTTTATCTATCTATCATCTGTCTACCTGCCTATCATCTATCTATATCTATGTAATCTATCATTTCCAATCTATCATTTCCAAAAGGCATCCAAAAGATGCCTTTTCCCTAATATTTTATATAAGACATAATTTTGAACTGTATGATTGGTAGAAAAAATGTGATTGGGTTTGATCTAGTAGATAAATAATTATCATTGGACATGAATGTAGTGACCATTGGGACTGTAGGTTTCCCATTTTGTGAAGAAGATAAATATGTTTTCCATGATACTAGAGTAGTTGCATCATTTTAGATGGGGGCATGTTACTTTTATCGATTAGAACTTTAAGTATGCCTAGAATGAGTGACATTGGCTGATATGATGGATTGGCCTAAAGCATGACTTTCACCCTTAGTGGCCCTATCCCTTTTAGCCCAACAGAAAATGGTAGGCCAAAACTACATTTTCTAGACCTCTTTGCATATAGGGTCATGGATAAGATGTAGGTTAAAATAATTAGAAACATTTGCATGGTATTTGGAAGGCAGACGTGAAGTGAGCACCATGTATTTGTTAATTTTGCCTTTTGTCTTTTTTTTTTTTTTTTCTGGAGCATGTTTGTAATCTCACTGGAATATTACTCATGAAAGTTTTCCTGATTTCGCTGGCTCCCCAGAATGTGGTAACTTCTTGATTGTGGATATTCCCTTATTTTGGCTGGTGAGGTTTTGAAGGTGGCAGCTGTGGGAACCACTTCCCAATGTGGTAGGTTTCTTTCTAATCATAATACTGTCATTTGCTCCCTATCAGCCTAGGAAAATGTTAAGCTAGAAAAAAAGGAGTAAGTATATAGATGTCTCCCCAAAACATAATTCATAAGAAGGAGCTAATTGAAATATAGTACTTTCCTTCCCACTGCTATGTATCACTGGCAAATTAATGTTGTACGTATACTAACATATAGACATTATAATATGTAAACCCAGCTCATATAATATGCTCTAATCACAACTTAATAAACCTTTAGTAACAAGATGAGAAAATAAAAATAAACCCTTCCACCTTGAAATACAAAATTTCAAAAATATATTTAACAAAAATCAAATAGTCCTTAGAATATGGAATACTGAATATTGCATATATTAAAATCTACAGGATGCAAGTAAACTAATACTGAGAGGAAAATTCATAGCCTTAAGTACTTATTTTCCTTACTTTAAGGAAAAAGGATATTAATAAGGAAATTCTACATTCTACTCATGAAGTTAGAAAGTATTATTAAAATATCCATAAGGAAATAATGAGGATCTTTTGGTGGAATTCATATGCACAAGAGATCTTTGTTTAAAATAATTATCTAGCTAATTAAAGAAAAAAGGAAAATATACCAAAACCCTTTTTTTTCCAAAAAACAAAACTCCTAAGTGTGAAATAACTACAGACATAGAGGTAATCCAACTGTCTCTCCCTCTCTCTCTCTCTCTCTCACTCTCTCCATGTTTTAGCTAAGTTTATTCCATTTACATGTATGGAATTACAAATGTTTTTGGTTTCAGTTCTGATTAAATTTTTTGTTTTCTGTCATGTATTTTCTGTATTTTATGTGGTCTTTTTTGGTTATTTTGCTGATATCTACCACTTTATAGTCTGATTTTACTTTCTGTGTATGCATGTGTATGCAGGTGCCTCTGTGTGCCTGTCCTGTAATGAAATAAAAAACAGCTACAATAAATTTAGCTGAACAGTTACAATGTAATTTATGTTGCATTATTTAGACTACTTGCTGAATTCTCTCCAGGCACAAAGACAATTTAGTATATTTCTACTTGCTTTAAATTTATTTCCCCCTCTTCCCTTCACCATATGATGTAAATTCAGCTGTTACTATTTGTTCTTTGTTCTTTCAGCGTTTACTCTGTGTGTTAGTACATATCCTCTAGACACAGATGCTAAAATGAGGTGTGACGTGCATGAGATTTATGGAGAAAATCGTCATTAAAAACTACAAATAGAACTACCATACAACCCAGCAATCCCACTACTGGGAATATACCCTGAGAAAACCATAATTCAAAAAGAGTCATGTACCACAATGTTCACTGAAGCACTATTTACAATAGCCAGGACATGGAAGCAACCTAAGTGTCCATCGACAGATGAATGGATAAAGAGGATGTGGTACATATATACAATGGAATATTACTCAGCCATATAAAGAAATGAAATTGGGTTATTTATAGTGAGGTGGAAGGACCTAGAGTCTGTCCTACAGAGTGAAGTAAGTCAGAAAGAGAAAAACAAATACCGTATACTAACACATATATATGGAATCTAAGAAAAAAGAAAAAAACAAACTCCTGAAGAACCTAGGGGTAAGACGGGAATAAAGACACAGACCTACTAGAGAATGGACTTGAAGATATGGGGAGGGGGAAGGGTAAGCTGTGACAAAGTGAGAGAGTGGCATGGACATATATACACTACCAAACGTAAAATAGATAGCTAGTGGGATAGGGAGGGTGGGAGGGAGGGAGACGCAAGAGGGAAGAGATATGGGAACATATGTATATGTATAACTGATTCACTTTGCTATAAAGCAGAAACTAACGCACCATTGTAAAGCAATTATACTCCAATAAAGATGTAAAAAAAGAAAAGAAGAATGAATGGGAGATAGAGAAACGGGTGGATGGAGTCTTCAGCTCACAGCACGGCTGACTCCTACGGAGGGAGAGGGGTGTGACTGGACAAGAAATGTCCTAGACTTCGGAGCAGTTCTAATAAATTTTGGCCAGGCTGATGGGGAAATTTTGAGACAGGTATCCCTTAAGGAAGACTCACATTTTGTAGGAAAGAGCCTGCATTATTGCCTTGTTTGCTCAGTTATGCTGGAAACATCCCGCAGGAAGATGCACTTGGAGTGAATGCAGGATACAGAAGAGTTTCAGCGGGGGCATCAGCTGTTCCCCACAGCGGGAGATCCAAGGGACATGTTTTCTCAAATACACTTAATACCTCTGTCTTAATTTCTCTATCGTAACATCCTAACTTTAAATTATGTTTCTTGACCACTTGATTATAAGAGAAATTTATGCTACCTCCTCCTTCTTTCTAACATTTTGATTATATTACTTCTGAATTTTCATTGTTCATTTTTTATTGTACATTAACAGATTGTAAGTACCTGGCCTCTGGTTAAATAAATTGAGTGGAGATGTGTATCTATATCTACCTGTGTACCTATCTTCTGTCTATCTATCTATCTATCTATCTATCTATCTATCTATCTATCTATCTATAGTAATTTCATCTTTCAGCTCTTATTGCCCGAAGTTCAGCCTCTCTCTTCCAAATTATCTATGGGATGATTCCTCTCTGTGAGTAAAAGTGTTATTGTTATATATAGTAAAACCAAAATTTGCCTGGATATAAAATTATTTTGTCATAAATTATTTGCCAGGCAACACTGTATCCAGTTGATTTATTATTTTTTTACATAGAATGTCACTGTGGAGAATTCGGGCCAAATTTCTTTGCATTCTTCCCATTAGCAATTGGTGGGTTGGAATGTCAGAAATTTCATCTTTGAAGTCCAGTAAGTTTGCTGTGACTTGTGTTGCGTTGGTCATCTACATCACTTTTTTTTTTCCCCAAGAAAATATCTCTCCTTTATATTTTTAGTTTCAAGGCTAATAACATTTTTGAGAATGTGTTCTTTATATCTTTGAACATTTCTTCTGTTTTCTTTATTTAGATTTTGTTCAGTGATGCTGATTCTCTGTATGTTGTTTCCATTCTATATCTGTTAACTTTATTTCTACTTCTATTTTAAAATTTTTCTCATATTTGTCTTTTGTGGTCCCACTTGTATTTTTAGTATTATTTTCTCCTTTTTGCACTTTAGAATATGGTTTTAATTTCTGTGAAGGTGGTATTTTTCTCTCATTTCTTGAGCTATACCAGCTCAAATTTCATCCCCCCTGTTGTTTCACTGATCTTTCCTGATGAGTAATCTGAGCTCTTTTTAATAAAAAAACTGGGAGTGAACTATTGCATTTTGTCTTAATTCAGGACATTTAAAAATTTTTCATCTGCTTCATGACAATATTTTCAATATACTTTGCCTGCCGTGTATTTTTCCTTTTACTTTTATGCTCTTTTTATAAATGCAGATACTCTGTTAGGTCCTTTTTTATATAAGTTTATTTATTTATTTATTTATGGTTGTGTTGGGTCTTCATTGCTGTGCACAGGCTTTGTCTAGTTGTGGTGAGTAGGGGCTACTCTTTGTTGTGGTGCATGGGCTTCTCATTGAGGTAGCTTCTCTTGTTGCAGAGCATGGGCTCTAGGCATACGGGCTTCAGTAGTTGTGGCTTGCAGGCTCTAGAGCACAGGCTTAGTAGTTGTGGCACACGAGCTTAGTTGCTCTGCACCATGTGGGATCTTCCCAAACCAGGGCTTGAACCCCGTGTCCCCTGCATTGGCAGGTGGATTCTTAACCACTGTGCCACCAGGGAAGTCCCTCTGTTAGGTCCTTTTAAATTTACTCATCTTTAAATGAGAGAAGGTCTTTTGGAGACCACTGTTTATAAGAAATTCATTTGAAAGAAACTAGGCTAAGTATGACGGAGAATTCTTGAGTGTTCCCAGTGAACTGCAGAGAAAACCATTGCAAATGGATGTGTCTTGCAGACTTTGCTTCTTCCAAGATACCAGAAGTCAGACTCTGCAGGGCTGTTTCTAGTTTACCCTTCCTTCTGCACTCCACCTTGCTGATGGAAGCTGTTCTAAAATTTTGCCACATCTGTTTCCCCATTTAACCTGGCTACCTCCTATTACCGAAAATACCCCAGAGTGATGCTTACCAACAGTATTTTCAGCCTCTTCAGCTTCTAATTAAGTGTTCTCGTTTGGAGAGCTGCACATTGCCTGTTCAGACTGAACCGTAGTCAAGGGTGTCCTCTCTTGGTGTCTTTTGACACTCCTGTTAAAGCTTGTACATTTGGCACCTTTTCCTCATATTCTGTTTTGTGGTTGCAGACGCCTCCTATATTTTTGTGTTCTCTTTCTTCTTTTACTTATTAAGTTTGGATTAGTTTTGAGTGGGGAAGAATGGAGAAAGCATATGTACCCTACCACTTTAAAACCATCATTTTATGGATATTCTACGTGTCTTTTCTCTTGATGACCTAGCTGTAGCCTTCTTAGAGTGATCTATAATGTGAGAGCTGAGTGTGCACACTACATGTGAAAGCTATTTTCTCTTGTGGTTTGTGATAACACTAAGCTTGCCAATCAGAAAGTCCTTTGGAGTTTATGGACTGTTTAATTAATAAACAAATATCTTGAATTAACTCTATATTGGATAATAAGTAAACTGATTTGCTACAATTTAGAATCTTCTTACCCAATAAAAATAGATGGAATGTATTTAGAAATACAGTTTTCTTAGTCAAATCAATTAAATTGGCCCCAAATGTTTGTGTTTTGTTTTTTTTTTTTAAGAGAAAAACCTATCTCAAATGGTGGAGCATACTTTCAGGCAGGAAGTCTCGAAATTCCTGTTGAGGAGCTTTATATTCAGCATCCTGCTTTCAGGACTGTGAAGAGTTAATATTTTAGGTTACCTTGGCCTGGATTCTCTTTTTCCCTTGTTCACCTGAAAAGTGCTTTTATTTCCTACTATTCTGTCCTCACTGTGACATCCTGCATCCCTTGCATATTCTGCAGTAGGATATTTAAGAACTCTTCATATTGAAATTGTGTTAGGTACAATTGGAATGTGTTACCTTCTCCATATGGTCCAGGTAGGCTCTATGAGGATTAGGAAGAGAGATAAAAAGGAAGACCCGCATCATTTTAGCAGATTTTCAGGTCCTGTTCATCACAATATGTTAAAATAACATGAGGAAAAACAGTCTCTAGATGAGAATGTGGGAATGAGGTTTCCCAAAATGGAAGCAACAAGTTTATCAGTAGATTTTCATTGTGGTGGAGAAATACATAAATCAGAGGCAATTGTGAAAAACTTTACGTTGTGGACAGGTGTGAAGGCTTTTGTATATTTGGAAACATTTATTCATTTTTTTGGTTGAGTAAGAGGTAGCAAATAGCCTACCGCCATGATGCAAGATCATCCTTGAACAACAAGGGTCAACCGTAATATGCTTTCTAATGCTCAGGACACTACCTCGTTATAAAATAAAATGTGGTGCCTTATTCTTGAATGCTATAAAGAAAATTTGAGATCAGTGATTCTTATAACCTTTTTGGTCTCAGGAACCCTTTACACTCTTAAAAATTATTGAGGGTCCCCCAAAGCTTTTGTTTTTGTGAATTATGTCTACCAATAGTTACTGATTAAAAAGTAAAACTGAGAAACTTTTTAAAAGCACAAGTTCAGGGCTTCCCTGGTGGCGCAGTGGTTGAGAATCTGCCTGCCAGTGCAGGGGACACGGGTTCGAGCCCTGGTCTGGGAAGATCCCACATGCCGTGGAGCAACTAGGCCCGTGAGCCACAACTACTGAGTCTGCGCGTCTGGAGCCTGTGCTCCGCAGCAAGAGAGGCCGCAACAGTGAGAGGCCCGCGCACCGCGATGAAGAGTGGCCCCCGCTCGCCGCAACTAGAGAAAGCCCTCGCACAGAAACGAAGACCCAACACAACAAAAATAAATAAATTAATTAATAAACTCCTACCCCCAACATCTTCTTTAAAAAAAAAAAAAGCACAAGTTCACAAGCTCACATTCCAATAGTCATTAGAGCAATGATGTCTTCACGTTTCGTGTTGTTTCTGGCAGAAGCGGCGGGGCCATCGTGGGGGAATGAGAGCAAACCCGTCACACGGTGGGTATTACATACCTAATCCTTCACTAAACAGTTTGAAAAGGAGAGAACGAGAGTAGCAATGACAGTAAGAGTCTTACTATTATCATAAGAATAGGGTTTTTTTCCCCATGCTTTGCTCTTTATTTATATAGTACGATAAATGCATTCAGAACCAAAAGACACCTATTTCTTCACCCCGCACTTGGATTAACCATACATTAGCCACTTTCTTCTGTTCATAGAAACAGTTTTGAATTCACAAATCCCCTGGAGAGATCGCAAAGATCCCTGAAGCATCTCTGGACCACACTTTGCAAACAGTTGTTCCAGATTAGTATATAAACAGCCATCCAGAATTGAAACATATTTTGGCAATGAAATGAAATGACAGGAGATTATGGATTAAGCTGTGCATGTATATATATGATGTAGATATATTATACACTTATTATATATATATATATATATATATATATGAAATGATGTGTGTATATATTTTTATGCAATGTAGTGATTGGGTCTCTGGGCACCGCGGTCAAGAAATCATCCCAAAGGTGTCATTTTGCCAATAGGAAAAAGCTGTCATTTTGCCAGCTTTCATATGGACAAAACAGTCTCTGCATTAAATAGAAATCAATTTCTCTAAAATAATTTTACTTGAGGTATAATTCACATATAACATGTGAATTTCAGGGGTACAACCCAGAGATTCAATGTTTATATATATTGCAATGATCATGACAGTGCGTGTAATGTTAAATCTCTCACCAGACATAGTTACACTTTTTTTCCTTGTGATGAGAACTTTTAAGACCTACTCTCTCAGCAACTTGCACGCATGCAATAGAGTATTGTTAACTATAGTCACCGTGGTCTGCATTACATCCTCATGACATTTATAACTGGAAGTTTATACCTTTTGACCACCTTCACTATTTCACTCACCTCCGTACCCCCGGCCTCTGGTCAACACCAATCTGTTCTATCTGTGAGCCTGTGGTCTTGTTTGTTTGTTTGTTTAAGATTCCACAAATAAATGAGAATACACAGTATAAAAACCTAAACTTCCCAGTAGTGTTTTAAACAATCTAGATCAATTTGCTTACCACATCTTTTTGGGTTTCCAAAAAGCAGTAGGTTTTGATGGATTTCCCAAATGCCCCAAAACAATAATATCCAGATCTCCCTGCAATCTTAAATGTCCTTTAAAAAAAAAAAAAAAAAAAAAAAGCAAGGCAAGTGAGCAAAGAACCTTATGCATTTACATAAAGTTCTTGTGCGGTTGTCAACGTATATTATATCAGGGATGAAGTTTCTCACCCCCTCACTCCTTTATAGGGATGAAATTATCAGCTGGTACTGAAAACAGAAACGATAGTTACAAATCCCTCTCTTGGTAGAAAGGCTGGTAATTTATGGAAGAATGAAAATTCAGATGTATTTTATTAAGGAAGATATTTTGTGAGTAAATAATTTGATTTAATCAAATTCCAATTTTTTAGAACCAGGCTTTAGCTTTGGGATATTGGGTTCCATTTGGTGGTGTGAAAATAATAGCATGTATATGTGTGAAGTTCATTAAACTCACCAGCAAACTTAAGAAACATTTACTTTTAATTAACACTGTCCATCAATGCACAGTCTTCTGGTTAGAAAATGTGTTTTTAATTCAATTTTCCTCATAAAATGTTTATATCATTTATTTCAATATACTCAAATTAACAACTTGAAATTTCAGTATTCTGAAAATATTAAAATATTTCTTATACATTTAATAAACAATATTAAAAAGAAAAAAAATTGTTGTTCCTGTATGATAAACTGAAATTATTCACCATTAGACTGGATGAAATGTCAAATCAAAAGTGACTTCCTTCTCTCTGTCTTCTGTCTTCTGTCTTCATCTCTCTCCATCTCTGTCTCTGTCTCTCTGTCTCTGTCCCTCTTCCTCCCTCCCTGCCTTCTTCTTTTAAATAATTAAAGAGCTCAGCTAATCTGAGAACCAGGAAGCACTTGTCAATAACCCTCTAAACTGCAGATGTGTCAATGTTTTAAGTGGTCCCTCAGTACGTGGGAGGGGCTGGTTCCAGGACCCACCAATACCAAAATCCAGAGATATTCAAGTCAATTTTATAAAGTGGTGCATTGCAATGGGCTCTTCGTATTGGTGGATACAGAACCTGCCAATACGGAGGGCTGAATGTACTTGATTCTGCTGAAAAAACAACACAACAAACCTATCTTCTTTTAATCTCCTCTTCTACATTCCCATTTTTACCCATTTAATCCTGAAATTTCTTAGTAACTTCAAAATTTCTGCAGAGACATCCTTTAGTCTGGAAGTCTGTATTCCCTCCATGTCACTGAGTCAGTATAGGGCTTAGAGACATACAACTTTCAGAAAGGTTGGTAGTTGCTAATAGGTGTGAAAGGCCTCAGAAATGGAACATGGAGCTTTCTGGAAATCCATATTTAAAAACTCAGCTTTTGACCTATCAATGTCACTTCTAAGTGTCTACCCTGAAGGTACACCTCCAAAAATAAAAAAGTACTTGTGCACAGACTATTCATTGCAACACTCTATGCAATTGCAAAATATTAGAAAAAACCCAAATGCCCATACATGGGAGAATGGTTGAATCGCCTATGTTACATCTAAGCCATGAAGTGATATGCAGCTGTATAAAATAATGAAGAAGCTGTCTAACAGGGAGTGAATTCCAAGATACATTGTTAGGTGAAAAAAAAATGCCAAAATATATTACTAGTATGCTCCCTTTACATAAGAAAGGGATTAAAGAAGATAGATATGTATCTGCACGTTTGCAGAAAGATAAATCAAACACTATAGAGATTACATATGGGAACAGAAGGGAATGGAGTGCAATAAACAGAAATGAGAATGATTACAGGGATGGACGGTGACTATACTTCCCCGGATGTACCTCTTTGTATAGTTCTGACACTTAAACCCACGGTTACATTTCATCTATTCAAAAAGTGAAGAAATAATTGAAATCAACAGAATATGGGGGAAATCCAAAATAGAATACAAATGTAACAAACAAATGTCCTGAATTATGAATGTATAATATAACTACCCTGCAATCTCTTTCCTCCCTCCCTCCCTCTCTGCCTCACACCGTTCCTCCCTTCCTCCTTTCTTTCATTTTTTCTTCCTTCCTTCCTTTCTTCCTTCCTTTTTCTTTCTTTCTTTCTTTCTTTCTCTCCTCTTTCTCTCTCTCTCTCTTTCTTTCTTTCTTTCTTTCTTTCTTTCTTTCTTTCTTTCTTTCTTTCTTTCTCTCCCTCCTCCTCTCTCTCTTTCTCTTTCTCTCTTTCTTTTACCAGGAGCTGGTGAGAAAAAGAACTAACCTAAGTATATTTGAAGGACAATATTTTGACTATGGGCTATAGTGCTGAAGACAAGAAAAACAGCACATAAGAACTGTGTTCTAATTAGTAAATGTGTTTCCCACATTGGGTATGGTTAGTGAGTCTGAAATACTGTCCTTGTTTACTAAGATTGAAAAATCATGTAAATATACTGTGGATAAGATCCAGGTTTATCATAGTCAGAGAAAATTCACAAATAAAGAAAGAGAAGGTTAGAATGAACTCTGTGATGTTGGATTGGAATTAGAGGTATCAGTATGAGTTCATGGTTTTAATTATACAGAGAGACTGACAGTCACAGAAATAAATATAGAGGTAGGGGTAGGCTGGTGTCTGTATACAGAGCTTTATTTCCTAGCTCAGTCTGATGCACCTGGAGCAATGAGCACTGTTAACCTGAGACATTGGGAGTAATTATTAATTCTAGGGCTGGAGCAGAGAAAGTACAAGATTGGTCTGGATTATTCTGACGTCGTAAAGTAAGGGAGTGTTCAAAAGATGATGGGAAGTTATTGAGAGAACACAAAAGTTACTTGAAGAAAACCCCCAAAGGGATAATTTTAGGAACAACATAAGTAATAAATATATAATGATGAGATTACAAACAGAAGAATAAAATAAATATCCATGAGTCCATAACTGATATAAGTAAATAATTGAATGAATAAGTGGAAGAGAGGGAAAACTATTCCTTATAACAGAATTCCAACTGAAAAATGTATAGTAGAATTCCAACTGATAAATGTAAAAGGAATGATAAAAATACCAAATTTTACCATTAGACAAACATCTCCATAATACTTCTGCAGACAAGAAGAATCACTAGATGCTAAAATTAGTAGCTGAAAATTAGTAGCTGAAAGTATGATGAGAAACAGCATTTATGAACAGTGTCAAACATGTCAACACAAGTTACTTATTAGTGACAAAGGGAAAATAGTACTTTTATGGTGGAGAAATGCAGCATCCACTATTTCAACCAACTCATCAAAGTAACATTACCAGAAATAAAACATTGTGATATGCTCCTCTGATATGTCCTGAAACTGTGCTATTCTTGTGCAAAATGCAGAAACGCAGTGTAATAATGAGAAAACATAAGAATAATTCAAATGGTGAAATTTGAATGAGGAAAGTAGGTTAGTTAATACATCAGTGTCAGTTTTCTGGTTTTGATATTACTGTATGGTTATTTAAGATTTAAGATCAGGGAAGCTGGGTGAAGGGCATATGGGAAAACTGAACTACTCACTTTTTGATAGCTCTAAAATTATTTCAAAATAAAAATTGAATAAAGAAAAAATAATCAGCTTTAATAAGACTGGAGGCTATGAAGAATCTACAAGAGGTTTACTGAAATAATATTTAGAATAATAAGATGTTGGAAATAACATTTGTGTATAGAACAGGGAATTGATATAACCATGTAGTGGCATATAGTGCAGCAATTAAATTTAATTTTAACAAGAATATTTTTTGACAAGGGAAAAATATACCTGATTTATTAAGTGAAAGATACCACAAAGAAGTTGCACAGTGTCATTTAAATGACATATAAATATGCACATTTATGCATAAACCAAGTAGGGTTTTTCAAGAAAATGTGTATGTGACTATGTTTGACTTGTAATTAATGATTTCTTCTTTCTTTTTTCCTTTGTTTTCTTTTTGTTTTATGATTTTCCAAGTTGGGCATGCATTACTTCTACCACAAGTTTAATACTTAAACTAATTCCCTAAGCTTTGCTAAAGAAGAATAATTAACTCTAAGAAGTTAATGTAAAGAAAAATTACCTCTGATCATATTTATATTAAGACAGACTAAATGTTATAATACGTTGTAGGAAGAGCACATAGCTCTGTGTTTAAAAGAACATCGTTTTACACAATAGTTTATACCAGACTCTAAAGTTTCCTGAGGAACAGCTAAAGTCCCAGAAAGATGGTTATGTTTAGCAGATAAAATTTGCTATGTGTTTAGAAGCTTATTTTTTAGAAGCTTATTTTTGACATTGACTTTTCTTCTTAGTCAAAGACAGACATTTTCACTCTCAGTAGATCACTGACTCTGTGATAGAATCCCCCAATAGTGCTCTCCCTAACAAAGTTTTAACCAGGAATTCAATTTTTTTGGTGTGGTATTATCTAATGTGGCAGTGGTTTCCTCATTTTTTTCTTGGGGTCTCCAAATAACACCTTACATACTTTATTTAAAAATTAAAGTTCTTTTCTCATTGAAAACCTAGACCTAGAAATTACATTCACACAAATCACTTGGCACCATGAGCTCTTTTTAGTGGAATCTCTCCAACAATAGACTTTTAAGTGCTTCAAAATGTTATTTACTTTTATTTAATAGAATATGTGCATATTCAGCAGTCCTTTGCAATGAGAGTACTGATACATGAATTCAAGCCTATCCACATTTTAAAGGTTTTCTAATTCCATCTCAGAAATGCCTTAGTAATTTTATTACAGATTATCACTTTTATAAAAATTAAAGTTAGTCAAAAGTTTAATATGGCGCAGTGTATCTCACTTTTAAATTTTGATGTCAGTAGCTAAGAAAATAGATGGTCTTTTTTTTTTTTGTCACCATCATTCAAAGTAAAAAAAAAAAAAAAAAAAAGTTTTGTAGTAGATGCAGTTTTGAGAACCTAAATAGCAGGTTTGGACAAATGTCTCTAACTTCAAATGGTTTTCTGAGCAATCTTTCTCCTGTCTTCAAGAGTAAAGGAGAGCTTTTCAGAACATACGTCCACACAGGATGTCAAACCTGTAATAATGCTGGGAATAATGTGAAAATAGCCTTACACGGACTCTTTCTTGACATCCTCTCCAACTGTGGGACACAACAATAGAAAAATGTCATATTTTCTTCACAGCTGACTTGATTTGACTCAAATGTTTTGGTCAATTCCAATCTAAAATAAAATTTTGACTTTTTCTAACTGAGAAATATAAAAATAACAGGCAATTTGATGCTTGAGAGAATTTAGGAAAGATTGAATAACTGAGAGGGAAAAAGCATTTTAGACATGGACTGGTAACCTTCCAAAGATATTGCAATATGAAAAATTAATTCTGACTTTCATTCAGGGTTAACTGATCTGAAATAAAACTTCAGCATCCTAGGTTGTTGCTCTGTAATGATTAAGTTTGCTCTAGTTCCTAATTTTAGGCTTTTGTAACTAATTTCTTGTTAGTAGGATTCTGTATTGGTCCATAGGAACCATATACATTTGTTAGGGGCAGGGGGTGGCGAGGACACAAAATAAAACAGTGAAGCTTAAAATTGAATAATTACTCTAAGCATAAGCCGGTCGGAGGAAGGTTGCATTTGCTATACATGAGTGACCACTGAGGATATTCAATTTATGTAAGGAATGAAAGTCATTTTAGGAAATTAATATTTAATGTATTAATACATATTTTAAATTAATAGTACCTATTGGGATGAAATGGGGGTAGTATTCTTATATCATTCTTTTCCAGGAGGCTTGTTCCTCTCCTCCCTCTAAGAATTCACTTTTTTCCCAAGGCAGGTGACACGGTCTTGCTTTCAATTACACAGCACGCGATCGTGGAGCCCTGTTAACAGAATGGCTCTTCCCACTCAAGATCTTTTCATTCGGTGAGGGAAGTTCAGCTAAGGTAGACACAGGCTTGTGTTACACCTCTTCACATGGCTGGTTTACCGTGCTGTACCCAGTGCCATGTTTCCTGAGAAAGAGTGCGTACGTCCGTCTAATTCAGGAGCTTGGCATGAGTAGGTCCGACTACCTGCATAATTGAGCTCCCCCAAATTTGGACTTTGTTGGTAATAAATATAATATTTTGGCCTTAGCCTTTATCTTAGTTTCATCCTTCAACCCCTTCCGAATTGGGTAGTGGAGAGGAAGGCTATTTTAGAGATTCCATTTGAAGAATGTGATAAATATCAACTGTCTAACAGCTATTGCGCTAAATATTGAGGATATAAACCTGAGTTACAGGCAAGGTGACAACAGAGCCGGGAAACCAATAGAAATAGAAACACACACAGAACTGTGTACCGGATGCAACCTGGTGAAAGGGTATCCAAGATGTGGGATGGAGAATTGATGAGCAGGCTCTAACTCATATCCACAAAGTGTACGCCTGTGCTCATCTTACAGCTCACAAGTCAACAACACAGGTAAAGGTGGGTGTTAGGAAGAGCGTTGTCAGAAAGGAAAAAAACATGGCACCCAGATAAGAAGCAACATGGTGTATTCCAGGAATCAGCAATTAATTTCTCTGAAGCATAGAGTGAAGCTGGTAGAGATGACATGGACATAGTAGAAAAGAGCAAGAAGGACCTGGCAGGTCACACAGACAAGGTTCAATACTCAATTTTGGTTTTAATTTGCTATCATTTGACCTTTTAAAGGACTTCATTTAAAAATGAAGTTCTTCATTTAAAAAAAAAATGGCAAGCACGATCATTAACAATGAGTGTCACGGACTTTAGTTAACCTATGTGGACACAATTCTCCTACAAACATAAATAAAACCTAGAATAGCTAGCCTTTCATTCAAATAGTTTCAAAATTGTTTTTACCATCAAGATGCTCCATAGAGAGTAGAAACTTAAGGTACCTCAAATTCACCACTAAAGGATATTTATAATCTCCTCACCCAAACTCATCCTCTTCCAGAGCCGCAGATCTCAAGAAATGCCATCACGACCCAAGCTGCTTCCCAAGCAAGAAACCTGCGGGTTCCCTCTGACTACTCCCCCTCTATCAAGGCTGTGTCTCATCCCTCAACAAGACCCACTGATTCTACTTCCTAAACTGATGCATGCCTGGCCTCTTCTCCCCCCTGGAGCAAGGGATACACGTGTTTCTCTCCTGAAGTGCACCAATTACACTGCGTAGCATTTCTCTCTCTGGCAACCTTGAAATCCACTTTCTGCATTGCAGTCATGAGGCTCTTCTTAAACCATGAGTCTGATAAAGTCATCCCTTCTATTTAAAATGTTACAATGACTTCAGATTGAATCTGAGATGAACCTTCTCTGGACCATGGGCTGGCTCCGACCTCATTCACCATGTTCATCGCCTTTCAACCTCCTCATGGCAGCTGTTTTGGTCTTTCCCAATGGCCTTGAGAATACACGTGGCAGGACTTCTTTTGCATGCCTGGCCTCTTCTCCCCCCTGGAGCAAGGGATACAGTGTTTCTCTCCTGAAGTGCACCAATTACACTGCGTAGCATTTCTCTCTCTGGCAACCTTGAAATCCACTTTCTGCATTGCAGTCATGAGGCTCTTCTTAAACCATGAGTCTGATAAAGTCATCCCTTCTATTTAAAATGTTACAATGACTTCAGATTGAATCTGAGATGAACCTTCTCTGGACCATGGGCTGGCTCCGACCTCATTCACCATGTTCATCGCCTTTCAACCTCCTCATGGCAGCTGTTTTGGTCTTTCCCAATGGCCTTGAGAATACACGTGGCAGGACTTCTTTCCCTCTGCTTGGAAGACTCAGTTTTTCCCTTTCAACTTAGTTATATTCTAGTTATGCACTTGGGCATAACACTGTGTCACGGTGGCAATTTAGTTCATTTATGTTAATGTTTTATACAAATGTGTCCTGTCAAGTGGACTGTAAGCTCCAGATAGTAGAGACCATACCTGTTTTGCTTATTATTATTTATTATAATTTACCGCTACTACGGTTTTGATCATTATCATTTATTTTGTGCAGTTTTGTTTATCTGGATATAGGTCACAATTTTTTGACAGCTTTGCTTTACATAGCATAGGATTCATCTATTTTAAACATACAATTCAGTGATTTTTAGTATATTTACAGAGTTGTGTAACTATCACCACAATCTAATTTAGAACATTTCCATTGCCTCGAAAAGAAACTTCTGCCTTTTTGAGAGTCTCTCTCCATTCTAAACACCAGCCCCAGGCAAGCACTAATCCACTTTCTGTCTGTATATATTTTCCTCTTCTGGACATTTTATATAAATGGAACCATACAATATGTAATCTTTTTTCATCAAAATTTTCACTTAACATAATATTTTTGAGGTTTGCCCATATTGTCACATACATCAGTACTTCAGTATTTTCTATTGCTGGATAATATTTTATTGGCTGTATATCCCACATTGGTTTATTCATTCATTCTTTGATGGAGATTTGGCTTGTTTGGACCTTTCGGCCACCCTCAACACTGCTGCTCTGAACATGCTACATAAGAGGCCATATAACCTGAATGAATGAATGATGAAATCTATGCAATCAATTCCTCATGTAAATATAAGAATATTGGAATATATGATTTCCAAGGTCATTTACAACTGTGAAATATAATATTAAAATATTCCTAAAAGAACAAGGAAAGGAGTGTACCTAAAATAAACTGAAGAGAGTTGTACGGATTTTGGATCTGACAGACCCTGACACATAGACTAAACTAGTTAAGTCTTAAGGAGAAATCTTTAGACATCATGAGAATTCTTTTTTTCTAAAATATTTAACACCGATCCAAAGAGTAAACATAGCACAACACTGAGCAAAACCAAAAATCTGATATGATACACTCCCTGATACTTCCAGGAGAAATTTCCTCTTATTTTGGCATTTAACAGACAAATAACATTAGGAGAATATATTCCCCTTGTTTTCTCATACGTCGTTGAGAAGACTGATTTTAAGAAATCAAAGAAGGAATAAATACGTAGTATTTTTCCAAATCTGTGGTATTAATGAAGTCTTTACGGAAATATTGAAGTGGTTGAAATAATGGGACCAAGGGCATCCATCTTAATACAACATTTCACAAATACTGTCTTGACCCAGTATCGACGTCGTGGCTGAAAACTCTCAATTCCCCTTGGCAGGCAGTTTGCTAAGTACCCCCTCCATCCTAGTTACTTCCTGCTCTGTGGGCCACTAATCTTTCAAGCAACCAACCACCCAGACACTCTGGGGCCAGACACCAGACACCTAGGAATAGGCTCTGTGTCCGGGAATCCATGAGATTGTTCAGTTGGCCAACTGCAAAAGGGTTCCCCAAACCTAGCTCACCCCACCCTGCTTGCCTTGGGTAAGCCACCCCCTCTACCTCCAGCCTCCTGTACCCCGTCCCCAGGTGCGAAGCCCCATGTGGCCCTGTAGGGCAACCTCCTCTCGTTCTGAGCTGCAAGTAACAGGTTTCTGCCTTCCGTCTACCCAGGGTCCCTGTGTTGTGTCCTGCCATCGAAAGAACCTCTAAATCTTGTAAAACATACAGTGAGGTCAGCAGCATGACTATTGATTCCTGGAGACTGTATTAGGGGATTGCTCTAGGCTTACTAATTTGTTCCAGACCATGGCTGAAGCCGTGGCTTGAGGTGGTGCTGTCAGTCGGTGATGGCCGTATCTTTCCTTGGCATCTGAATATTCAAAGTGAACAGTGCTCATTGACTAAACTTGGTTAGTTGTTAGCTAATCAAGGAAGTTTTTTCAACATCCTCATAACAAATATAACCCACACACTTCGCACATTCCATAGTTCATCCAGATTTGACTGGAGGTTCCTGCTGTGACTGATTTATTCTCCTGGTCAACATCAAACAAATGGGAAACTGCTGTGGGCTGGCATTCAACCACTCCTCATGCTTCAGTTTGGTCATAATAAAATAATATTACAATATTATTTTATTATAGTATTTGCTGTCATAATGAAATATTTTCTCCACTGTTTAAGTCAACTTATGCCCTCCTCTCTGGGAGTTTCCTCTAGTATCCAGGTCACTCAAATAACCTGCATAATAGAGCTCAAAACTGATGTCAAGACATCAAAAGGTTGATTTTCATGTACTATTTCACAAGTGCAATCTTGACCCAGTTTTGAACTCATGGCTGGAAACTCTAATGCCCTTCACAAGCAGTTTGCTAAGCCTCACCCAATCCCTCCTCCATCAGACATCCACGCTTCAGGGTCTCTACACAAACACCTCAACCTCCTCCTCGATTGGGCCCCATTCTCCAGGGCCAGGTACCTGGCAAGTAGGGGCAGCCTCATTGCCCTAGAGCCCCAAGAAGTTATTCTAACGAGCCAATCCACAGGGAGAGCTTGAAATTTAGGGAACCCCACTCTGCCTGCCAGTTTTTAAAAATTAATTTTTAGTGGAGTATAGTTGATTTACAATGTTGTGTTAGTTTCTGCTTTATAGCAAAGTAACTCAGTTATACACCTACATATATCCACTCTTTTTTAGATTCTATTCCCATATAGGTCATTACAGACTATGGAGAAGAGTTCCCTGTGCTGTACCGCAGGTCCTTATTAGTTATCTATTTTATATATAGTAGTGTGTATATGTCCATCCCAATCTCCCAATTTATCCCTGCCCCCCTTTCCCCCCTGCTAACCATAAGTTTGTTTTCTACATCTGTGACTCTATTTCTGTTTTGTAAATAGGTTCATTTGTACCATTCTTTTAGGTTCCACGTATAAGCAATGTCATATGGTATTTGTCTTTCTCTGTCTGACTTACTTCACTTCGTATGATAATCTCTAGGGCCATCCATGTTGCTGCAAATGGCATTATTTCGTTCTTCTTAACGGCTGAGTAATATTCCATTGTATATATGTACCACATCTTCTTTATCCATTTGGCTTGCCTTCTACAGGACCAGCTTGCTGTTACTTGCCCCCAGGTACAAACCTCTGTGAGCTCACTTTTTCTCAGTTGGAGCTTTAAGTAGTGACAAAGCGTTTTGTCTTTCACCTATCCAGTGTCAGGGTGTTTTGTGCTGCCATCAGAAGAAGTTTTGTGCTGCCATCAGGAGAATTTTTAAGTGATACAAAATATGAAATGATACAAATTGTAGGTTTTCTCTGTGTCTTAATATGGAGCTTTTAGCACAATTCCTGTGCATAGAACATGATGGGTCTTTAATACATATGAGTGTGCTCTTTACATTAAATTCTTCCTATTTTGGTCAATTTTTTAGAATCAGACATTTATTTCTTTTTAATAAATTTCTTTATTTTTTATTTATTTTTGGCTGTGTTGGGTCTTTGTTGCAGTGCATGGGCTTCTCATTGCAGTGGCTTCTCTTGTTGTGGAGCACAGGCTCTAGGCACGTGGGCTTCAGTAGTTGTGCATGCGGTCTCAGTAGTTGTGGCTTGTGGGCTCTAGAGCGCAGGCTCAGTAGCTGTGTTGCACGGGCTTAGTTGCTATGCAGCATGTGGGATCTTCCCGGACCAGGGATCAAACCCATGTCCCCTGCATTGGCAGGTGGGTTCTTAACCATACATATACATGTGTCCCCATATCTCTTCCCTCTTGCATCTCCCTCCCTCCCACCCTCCCTATCCCACCCCTCTAGGTGGTCACAAACCACCTAGCTGATCTCCCTGTGCTATGCGGCTGCTTCCCACTAGCTATCCACCCTATGTTTGGTAGTGTATATATGTCCATGCCACTCTCTCACTTTGTCACAGCTTACCCTTCCCCTTCCCCATGTCCTCAAGTCCATGCTCCAGAACGTAGGCATAGAGGAAATTTACCTCAACATAATAAAGGCCGTATATGACAAACCCACAGCCAACATCATCCTCAATGGTGAAAAACTGAAACCATTTCCACTAAGGTCAAGAACAAGACAAGATTGCCCACTCTCAGTGCTGTCAGTCGGTGATGGCCGTATCTTTCCTTGGCATCTGAATATTCAAAGTGAACAGTGCTCATTGACTAAACTTGGTTAGTTGTTAGCTAATCAAGGAAGTTTTTTCAACATCCTCATAACAAATATAACCCACACACTTCGCACATTCCATAGTTCATCCAGATTTGACTGGAGGTTCCTGCTGTGACTGATTTATTCTCCTGGTCAACATCAAACAAATGGGAAACTGCTGTGGGCTGGCATTCAACCACTCCTCATGCTTCAGTTTGGTCATAATAAAATAATATTACAATATTATTTTATTATAGTATTTGCTGTCATAATGAAATATTTTCTCCACTGTTTAAGTCAACTTATGCCCTCCTCTCTGGGAGTTTCCTCTAGTATCCAGGTCACTCAAATAACCTGCATAATAGAGCTCAAAACTGATGTCAAGACATCAAAAGGTTGATTTTCATGTACTATTTCACAAGTGCAATCTTGACCCAGTTTTGAACTCATGGCTGGAAACTCTAATGCCCTTCACAAGCAGTTTGCTAAGCCTCACCCAATCCCTCCTCCATCAGACATCCACGCTTCAGGGTCTCTACACAAACACCTCAACCTCCTCCTCGATTGGGCCCCATTCTCCAGGGCCAGGTACCTGGCAAGTAGGGGCAGCCTCATTGCCCTAGAGCCCCAAGAAGTTATTCTAACGAGCCAATCCACAGGGAGAGCTTGAAATTTAGGGAACCCCACTCTGCCTGCCAGTTTTTAAAAATTAATTTTTAGTGGAGTATAGTTGATTTACAATGTTGTGTTAGTTTCTGCTTTATAGCAAAGTAACTCAGTTATACACCTACATATATCCACTCTTTTTTAGATTCTATTCCCATATAGGTCATTACAGACTATGGAGAAGAGTTCCCTGTGCTGTACCGCAGGTCCTTATTAGTTATCTATTTTATATATAGTAGTGTGTATATGTCCATCCCAATCTCCCAATTTATCCCTGCCCCCCTTTCCCCCCTGCTAACCATAAGTTTGTTTTCTACATCTGTGACTCTATTTCTGTTTTGTAAATAGGTTCATTTGTACCATTCTTTTAGGTTCCACGTATAAGCAATGTCATATGGTATTTGTCTTTCTCTGTCTGACTTACTTCACTTCGTATGATAATCTCTAGGGCCATCCATGTTGCTGCAAATGGCATTATTTCGTTCTTCTTAACGGCTGAGTAATATTCCATTGTATATATGTACCACATCTTCTTTATCCATTCGGCTTGCCTTCTACAGGACCAGCTTGCTGTTACTTGCCCCCAGGTACAAACCTCTGTGAGCTCACTTTTTCTCAGTTGGAGCTTTAAGTAGTGACAAAGCGTTTTGTCTTTCACCTATCCAGTGTCAGGGTGTTTTGTGCTGCCATCAGAAGAAGTTTTGTGCTGCCATCAGGAGAATTTTTAAGTGATACAAAATATGAAATGATACAAATTGTAGGTTTTCTCTGTGTCTTAATATGGAGCTTTTAGCACAATTCCTGTGCATAGAACATGATGGGTCTTTAATACATATGAGTGTGCTCTTTACATTAAATTCTTCCTATTTTGGTCAATTTTTTAGAATCAGACATTTATTTCTTTTTAATAAATTTCTTTATTTTTTATTTATTTTTGGCTGTGTTGGGTCTTTGTTGCAGTGCATGGGCTTCTCATTGCAGTGGCTTCTCTTGTTGTGGAGCACAGGCTCTAGGCACGTGGGCTTCAGTAGTTGTGCATGCGGTCTCAGTAGTTGTGGCTTGTGGGCTCTAGAGCGCAGGCTCAGTAGCTGTGTTGCACGGGCTTAGTTGCTATGCAGCATGTGGGATCTTCCCGGACCAGGGATCAAACCCATGTCCCCTGCATTGGCAGGTGGGTTCTTAACCACTGTGCCACCAGGGAAGTCCCCAGACATTTATTTCTAAAGGAGAGAAAGAAAGAAGAAAAAGAAAAAAATGAACACGGGGCCGCACTAATCTGATTTTAAAGCCACAATTTTATAAGGGTTTATTATTTCACATCCTGTGAGGAATTTAATTCCATAGCAGTCCAAATGTGCAAATGTGAAAAGGCGTGTGGATGACTCAGACACAGAAAGTAAAGGAGTCCTTCATTGTCTTGGGCGTATTTATCCGAACAATCTGTCCTTTTTCCTCTTGCCATAATATCAAACCTTTCATCTGTGAGATGCTATATTGATAAAAATGTTGAGTGTTTTTCTTTTCAGAATTTCTGGTAAAACTATTCTTTTTTTTTTTAACATCTTTATTGGAGTATAATTGCTTTATCATGGTGTGTTAGTTTCTGCTTTACAACAAAGTGAATCAGTTATACATATACATATGTTCCCGTATCTCTTCCCTCTTGCGTCTCCCTCCCTCTCACCCTCCCTATCCCACCCCTCTAGGTGGTCACAAACCACCTAGCTGATCTCCCTGTGCCATGCGGCTGCTTCCCACTAGCTATCCACCCTACGTTTGGTAGTGTATATATGTCCATG
>NC_041220.1:1906299-1954722 GCF_002837175.3 Physeter macrocephalus
ATGATACTATACATAGAGAATCCTAAAGATGCTACCAGAAAACTACTAGAGCTAATCAATGAATTTGGTAAAGTAGCAGGATACAAAATTAATGCACAGAAATCTCTTATACTCCTATACACTAAAGATGAAAAATCTGAAAGTGAAATTAAGGAAACACTCCCATTTACCATTGCCAGAAAAGAATAAGATACCTAGGAATAAACCTACCTAAGGAAACAAAAGACCTGTATGCAGAATAGTATAAGACACTGATGAAAGTGTCTTATAGTTTTAAAGGTGATATTAATTAAAGATGATACAAATAGATGGAGAGATATACCATGTTCTTGGATTGGAAGAATCAACATGGTGAAAATGACTCTACTACCCAAAGCAATCTACAGATGCAATGCAATCCCTATCAAACTACCACTGGCATTGTTCAAAGAACTAGAACAAAAAATGTCACAATTTGTATGGAAACACAAAAGACCCTGAATAACAAAAGCAATCTTGAGAAAGAAAAACGGAGGTGGAGGAATCAGGCTCCCTGACTTCAGACTATACTACAAAGGTACAGTAATCAAGACAGTATGGTACTGGCACAAAAACAGAAACATAGATGAATGGGACAGGATAGAAAGCCCAGAGATAAACCCATGCATATATGGTCACCTTACCTTTGATAAAGGAGGCAAGAATATACAATGGAGAAAACTCAGACTCTTCAGTAAGTGGTGCTGGGAAAACTGGACAGCTACATGTAAAAGAATGAAATTAGAACACTCCCTAACACCATACACAAAAATAAACTCAAAATGGATTAAAGACCTAAATATAAGCCAGACACTATCAAACTCTTAGAGGAAAACGTAAGCAGAACAATCTATGACATAAATCACAGCAAGATCCTTTTTGACCCACCTCCTAAGGAAATGGAAATAAAAAGAAAAATAAACAAATGGGACCTAATGAAACTTAAAAGCTTTTGCACAACAAAGGAAACCATAAGCAAGATGAAAAGACAACCCTCAGAATGGGAGAAAATGTTTCCAAATGAAGCAACTGACAAAGGATTAATCTCCGAAATTTACAAGCAGATCATGCAGCTCAATATCAAAAAAACAAACAACCCAATCCTAAAATGGGCAGAATACCTAAATAGACATTTCTCCAAAGAAGATATACAGATTGCCAACAAACACATGAAAGAATACTCAACATCATTATTCATTAGAGAAATGCAAATCAAAAGCACAATGAGGTAACACCCCACAACAGTCAGAATGGCCATCATCAAAAAAATCTACAAACAATAAATGCTGGAGAGAGTGTGGAGAAAAGGGAACCCTCTTGCACTGTTGGTGGGAATGTAAATTGATACAGCCATTATGGAGAACAGTATTAAGGTTCCTTAAAAAACTAAAAATAGAACTACCATACACCGGGGGAAGGGTAAGCTGGGACGAAGTGAGAGAGTGGCATGGACATATATACACTACCAAATGTAAAATAGATAGCTAGTGGGAAGCAGCCGCATAGCACAGGGAGATCAGCTCGGTGCTTTGTGACCACCTAGAGGGGTGCGATAGGGAGGGTGGGAGGGAGGGAGATGCAAGAGGGAGGAGGTATGGGAACACATGTATATGTATAACTGATTCACTTTGTTATAAAACAGAGTCAGAAAGAGAAAAACAAATACCGTATGCTAACACATATATATGGCATCAAAAAAAAAATGGTCATGAAGAACCTAAGGGCAAGACAGAAATAGGACACAGACCTACTAGAGAATGAACTTGAGGACACGGGCGGGGGGAAGGGTAAGCTGGGACGAAGTGAGAGAGTGGCATGGACATATATACACTACCAAATGTAAAATAGATAGCTAGTGGGAAGCAGCCGCATAGCACAGGGAGATCAGCTCGGTGCTTTGTGACCACCTAGAGGGGTGCGATAGGGAGGGTGGGAGGGAGGGAGACGCAAGAGGGAAGAGATATGGGAACATATGTATACGTATAGCTGATTTGCTGTGTTATAGGGCAGAAACTAACACACCATTGTAAAGCAATTATACTCCAATAAAGATGTTAAAAAAATAATATACATGCTTCTCAGAGCATCACATTACTAGAGCTTCACACTTAAATATGGGCAAGATTTGTTTGCACGTCATTGGAGATAAAGAGATCCACAGAGCTACCTTGATTGACCCATTTTTTATACACAAATCTGGATTTTACCTAGGTAGATCAAAACCTAAGGGCCCAATGAATGGCTTATCTCTTAGTTCAGAATTTGACTCTAGGGTGAGAAGACTATAGTTAAACTAAATTATTTTTATTTTTTTGACATTTGTCAGAGTGTTATTTTCTTATAGTGATTTCCTTTGTGCATGTATTTGTACCTAGAGCTTTCAAAGGCAAGACATACTGAACCCAGTTTCTGGCTCTGTGGCTAGAAATGGGGCTTGCAGGAACAAGTATGACATTCTCTATCAGCAATGTAGGTGACGCTTGCAAACAGCAGAGGCAAAACTGGAAATTCTGGTTTCCTGTTTCCTGGCAGCTGATACTCGTTCATGTCAATGTTGCCCCTGTTGTCACTCCTCAGGGCCCTTCTTCAGCATTAGTACTAGGTTGTTAATGGCTTAGTGGTTAGGCAGCATGTCTGACAAGGAAAACAACACCAGGAACCCATAATTGCTGGCAACTCTCATTCATTTGTTTTTGCTTGCTGAGGACACATTTGTGCAATGGATTCTCCAAGTCTCTCTGTTCACCAGGCATGTTCCCTGAACCTCTGCTTCTCAGCATATTGGATTGAAGCAAAAACTGTGCCAGTCTCTGATTTTCTAGGGCTGAATTTCAGTGGTAGTGGGGCCTATGGCAGAGGGGCTAGGTAAGAAAAAAGGCTCCTTCCAAAGATGATGTAACCTGGCAACCCTAAGCTCATAACATGGGAGTAGGAGGAAAGATGAAATAAGAATTTGGGAAGTCAGAATCTCCAAAATATACAAACAGCTCATACAACTCAATGACAAAAAACAAACAACCCAATCCAAAAATGGGCAGAAGACCTTAATAGACATTTCTCCAAAGAAGACATAACATGGCCAGTAAGCACATGAAAAAGATGCTCAACATTGGTAATAATTAGAGAAGTGCAAATCAAAATTACAGTGAGGCACCACCTCACACTGGTCAGAATAACCATCTTTAAAAAATTACAACTAACAAATGCTCGAGAGGGTGTGGAGAAAAGGGAAACCTCCTCCACAGTTAGTGGGAATGTAAGTTGGTGCAGCCACTATGGAAAACAGTATGGAGGTTCTTCAGAAAACTAAAAAGAGAATTACCATATGATCCAGCAGTCCTACTCCTGGGCATATACCCGGGCAAAACTACAATGCAAAAATATACGTGCACCCCCTATGTTCATAGCAGCACTATTCACAATAGCCAAAACATGGAAACAACCTAAATGTCCATCAACAGAGGAATAGATAAAGAAGATGTGGTACATATATACAATGGAATACTACTCAGCCATTAAAAAGAACAAAACAATGTCATTTGCAGCAACATGGATAAATATGGCACAACTGAACCTATCTACAAAACAGAAACAGACTCACAGACATAGAGAACAGACTTGTGGTTGCCAAGGGGGAAGGGGGGAGGGAGAGGGATGGACTGGGAATATGGGGTTGGTAGATGCAAACTATTACATTTAGAATGGATAAACAACAAGGTCCTACTGTATAGCACAGGGAACTATATCTAATCTCCTGGGATAAACCATAATGGAAAAGAATATTTTAAAAAGCATGTGTATGTATGTAAAACTGAGTCACTTTGCTGCACAGCAGAGATTGGCACAGCATTGTAAATCAACTCTACTTCAATAAAATAAAAGAATTTGGGAAAAAAAAAAAGAGAAACATTTGGATGCACCATATGCTTTTTGACATCCTATAAGGCTAAATGGCTCCACTCCCCAAAATGTGAGAAGGCTGTGTCCTTCTGTTTTAATTCAGTGTTAAAATCATCAGTGCATTACCAGTACACTGTGAACTCTAGACAAGTTTATTGCATTCTTTTATTATTAAATCTTAATAGACAGTAATTCCGAAGATGAATTGAAGAAACTACAGCTCAGAAGGAAATGTAACTGCTGGTGTTTGAAATCTGGTGAGCCCGTGGTATTTGCCCACTCATAGCTGCAGTAGATGGGGTAGTTATGAGTTTCATTTATGCAGATCTTAACCCAGTTATTATAGCATTCTTCAAAGCATCCCAGTAAAAACTCTGCCAGCAGTATTAAATGAATTTCTAAAAATACTTTATAGAGAAGAACTTTACATCTTTGGGGTATTAGCTAGAAAATGTTGCTTTAGCATTTCAAAATTTGCAATTCAATTTTAATAATTTTAATACATCGGGATCACACGAATGCCCAGTGTCTTTTCCTGCAAATATGGTTTATTTCTAATAATGAGATAGTTTTTATGATGCTAAAACGATAGACCAGGTTAGTAAAAAAATTGATCATTTTCAGAAAAACATGTTAAAATATTTACTTATGTACATTTTTTACTTTATTAATGGATCTTTGGGCAAATTTACAGTTGACAGTATTTTAGTGAGTTCCCTATATCTAGTATTTTGAATTTACTAATGAATATTTCTGATAAAACAAGCATCTAAAATTATTTGATAGAAATTAACCTCATTCCTATTTTTTTAAAGCAAAACATTATATCTATCTATATATCTGTATGTATGTACTATAACAAATAATGTCAGAATTATTGATAAACAAACTATAATAGACATTCACTTGAACTTTTCTTTATTCTCTAGAATATGTCTATAGGAGAGAAAAAAAAACCTCAGGTATAGGTGTTTTACTCAAAAGACCTTTTCACTTGAAAAAAAGTCCTCAATGTACATAAGGAAAATGTTAACTGGATTCTTCTGAGTGATAATATTGCTATTATTATAAACAAAAGAAGATGTACTTCTCCAACATTCCTTAAAATCATGTGATAATTTTTCAATTAGCATAAAATTTTTTCATAGTGGTTTTTTGAAACTATGGCACTTTTCTTCGACATGATCAGAATCACAGTCTTTAGTTGAAATTGGAGACAGGGTTTGCACATGTATTTAACAGTATACGTTACATTTTGAGATCAGCAAGCCACTCTTCCCAGAGGTATCAGATTTCTAATTTCTGAAATAAAGTTCATGTGGCCCTGTGGAGTTTATGAGCAATACTTTTAAATTGAATTGATACAATTTGCCAAGTACAAATGCTAAATGATAAGTGAAAGCCTTGTGAAGGTGTCCTGATATGAAAACCTATATTTTTAAAATGAAAGGTAAGGATAAGATTTCAATATATTGATGGTAGGGTACTATTTGCTCCTCAAAAGAATATATGTATTTTTAATATATATATTGTTATTTATATATTTACATATGATAATTTCATACATATATATCCATATATATGTTCTTATTTATTTGCATTTACTTTTAGAGAAAACATTATTGTAATTAGTCACTAAAACACAGGACTCCATTGATAACAGTAGAAATGATTAGCATTTATTACCATCACTATGGAAATAAACACTTGCTTTTATATATTTTTCCAATAAAAAATATGAGTTAGCTATTTAGTTACAAGGAAACAGTGAATTAGAGAAAATAAGAAAATTCTCCAAGATGAGAGAAAGAACATTTTTGAGCTGACAATCAAACATTTCTGTCCAAAGTCTGCATTCTAATGACTGGTGTTCCTAAAACAAGTGGAACTCACTGTCCTGTGTTGCTGATATAAATTGGTATTAAAACATTTGTTGAAAGTCTATAACGCTTGAGATTTTACTCTCTACTTCCAGGAAAAGAACAAGCATTCCTTTGGACCTGCATGTAAGAGAAAGACTATGTCTTTACCAAGGATAGATGTTTTCTAAGATTAGTTTTAAGAAGCATTAAAAATGTAAATTTTGCATGAATTTACGCACTTATGTAAATCCTGGTACATAAAAGCCATGTAAGATAAACTTCTATGTCAAGTATGCCTTAGCATCAATATATTTTGTGTATTGGCACTTTATAGAGGAGAGACTCTTTTGCTTCAGTCAGTATTTTGTAAAAACAAAACAAAATTCTGAAAAAGATGCAGCACTTAAAACGTTTTGCTCTCTACCAGGACCCTTTTATTTCTACAGTTTTTCTTTTTCGTCATTTAATGCACACATCCTCATCATAAATGGTATTGCATGGCCCTTCGACGTAGACCATCTGTTTCTTTCACAATATAAAGATGTATTTGAAGTTAGAATGTCATTAACTGAAATCTATGAGTCATAAGATATCTACACCTCTTGAAAAGAAGAAAGACTCTTCACATACATTTCTTGCCCACTGTGATATGTAGGATTTGAGATCTGATAGTAAAACACTTGGGGAGAGTCTGAAACTATCTTCCCTACCCACCGTGGAGGGACTAGTAACTCTGCCTGATCGCTTGCTTACACTAACAAGGGGAGAGCCGCTTGCGTGCGCGTGTGTGTGCATGCGTGCGCGTGCGTGTGCATGCGTGCTGGAGGGAAGATACGCTGTTTCATCAGATGATGCTTGTTTCTTCCGGATTCAACAGCCTAGAAACCGAGCTGAAACCCTTCTGTGGCCACACTTCCCTCCCCACTCATATGTACACGCAGCTCTCGTGGGCGTGAAATGTGGACTGAAAGTTCTAAGGCTGCCCTAAGCAAAGATGCCCCGTTCGGTGGTCACCACCTTCTGGTGTTTCTAGCTCTTTAAGGCCCTTCTGTGGGGTTTCCTTTCCTTGAGTGTCACATGCTTCTGCAACCACCCAGAGAACCATTATTCTCTCTGAGCAATTCCCCAAGTACCAAAACGGTTCCTTTCTCCACCTCATCAGAGTCAGCATGGCGGTGGGCATGTCTTAAGCATTGTTCCAGTCTTCAGAATTGGACTGAATTGTCCCTTCCACCGGGAAAAGCCATGTTACCCTTCCTAAATTTGAGACTTCAGGATCGCCCAGCATGTGGGACTCCTCTGTGATCAGAATGCCTTTGTGTAACCAGCACGTCTCTTTCCAGTGCAATGAGAGGCAGGGGAGGAAGAGTCCCCAGGGTCCTGAGACCTGTTTCTCTGTTTACCAGACACACCCAGAAATAGAGTCAAATCTCCTTCTGAGCATGCACTGCAGACCTCGTGTGAACGCTAATGATATCTCTAGTAAAAGGGGTAATGCAGGTAGTGCAGAAGTCTGATCCGGAAAAAGTTTCTGTAGGATATATGTAGTAAGTAAACTCCAAATTTAGGTATTTATGGGCATAGCTCACTAGAAAATCTTACATAAGCTGCATAATACTTGAAGTAGAAAAGAGAGATCTTCGATTTTTGATATGACTCTCTTCAGATCTGTGTTAGAGTTCTCCGGAGAAACAGAACCAACAGAATGGATGAAGATATCTATCTATCTATCTGTGGATAGGTATAAAATTTATAAATTTACATTTTAAATTTATAAATGACATTATTACATAGAATAAATTTATTTAAATTAAATACATTTGTTTTATTTTCTCTTTCCTTTCATTTTGGTTACAAAAGAAAAAAAATCTCTCTTAGGAAGAGAGTGAACAGAGAAGAAACCATGTGTATGTTTATATAAGAGTGACCATATATTTATGATGGGAAATAGGCTCATGCAATTATGGAGGCTGAGAATCCCCAGGTCTCCAGTTGGCAGAAACCTAGAACCGATGGGTAGTTCCAGACCAAAGGCCTGAGAACCAAGAGAGCTGAAGGGGTAACTGCCTTCCAAGTCAGAAAGAAACGATCAAAGGGAGTCAGGCAAGAGGAGTTCCCTCTTATTTGTAAGAAGGTCCGCTGTTATTCTAGTCACGCCTTCAACTGATTGGACAAGGCCCACCCACATTAGGAAGCACAATCTTCTTTACTCAGTCTGCGGACTCCCATGTTAATCTCATCCATAAACACCCTCACAGACGCATCGAGAGTAATGTCTGACCAAACATCCGGGTACCCCTGTGGTCCAGGCCAGTTGACACATAAAAGTAACCATCACAATACCCTCCAAGCACCGTTCACTCCCACATGTTCACTTGAAAGCTTACAGGTTAAACGTGAAGCAGAGCACAGCCTACTGCTTTCTGTGAGTTTGATCTGGCAACCTGACACTTTGTGTTATCTGGAAGAATTACAACTACCCCACCTAAAACCATTCAATGTGTCCGTAGTTTAGTAAAATACATTTTAGAAGAAGCATAGCAGAGACCCGACAATAGAAAAGTAAAACTAAAATGTCACTCTGACCCCTCCTGCTCTAATTGTGCACGTAAGGCTCGAAAGCAATTCTGCACGTTTGTTTGGATCCCAAGAGCTTTGAAATCTCTGCATTATTTTGCAACTGTAGGCTCTCGGCACCAGAGTAGCTGCTTCTTCCTGAACGTGTCTCTGTAGGCCCACGGAGCTCGAACTGCTTCTCATTCCCTAAATACTTTCTCACACCCTCCTTTTCTCTAACTGAACTACCCTGTCCTGGGCTTTTAGTATTTTTCTCTTTTTACTATTTTATTGGGAAAGAAAAGTGTTTTTTCTTTTATTTCTAGCATGAGAAACAAGAGAAAATAAATCAAATATATTCAAATGGATCCATCAAGAGAGCAGGACATCCTGTGTGGTAGCAGACTGGCGTCAGATGTGTCAAGAAACTTAAAAGCCATGGGTGACCCTGTGGAGACCAGATGGCAGGAAAGGACACAAAGTAAAGGAGAGAAATTTCTCCCAAAAGCGGCAGGCAAATTGTAGCAGGTGGAGAGGAGTGAGCTGAATGCAGCACCAAGAAATAGCTGGTTGAAAACGTGCAGGGGGAAACGTGGGCCTGATTCTAGAGACCATCTCAACTCAAGTGTTAGAGAGCATGTGGTTGTTCTGGGGAACACGCGGCGCTCCTGTGAAAAGCTGCACAGCTTCGAGGCTATTAGCGCAAGTTCTGGAGACAGGTGTCTTGGTTCAAGACGTGGGTTTAGCCGCCTGTAAACTGTGTACCTTGGACCAGTTATTTTACAGCTGTGTGCTTCAGTTCCCCCACTTGCTTAAGGGAAGTAGGAATACTGTCTGTCTCATACCGCTGTGACAAATATTAAATACGTTCATATTAAGTCAGAGAATTACCTAGCACTTTAGCATTTGTCCAGCAAGTAATTAAACCCAAATGACAGAAGCACTGTAGCATCAGTGCTGCTTTGTTCTCGGCCTTCTCAATCTCCCTGCCTTTTGGCCAAGCCTTCCTTGGAATGGGCCAGGCTTCTCTCTGTTAGTCCAAAGCGATTTCTGAGCAGTGCTGTCAGCGAGAAGAGGAGGGACACACAGGGCCTCTGAGCGTCTCCTCCACAGATGGGGAGGTACCCGCCTCCCATGCAGCGAGGAAGACCCCCAAACAGAATTCTCTGCACAGCACATTTCTGCCAGGGTGACACCACCTGGGTCCAAACAGGACTGAATCACAGGCCCGTGCCAACACCTAGGAATTTTCAAGATTACTTGGGAAAAAATAATTCCATGAGAAAAACAGGCCATCAAGCAAACAGCCAAAACGTTGGTTCACTTTGTCGGTATTCAAGTCACTGCATCCTCATTTTATGCTGGAAAAACCTGGGAGATGCAATGTAGACAAAAAAAAAAAAAAAAGCAGGTTTTATTTGAAAGTGATTCCAGCGATATCAGAATGGAAAACAGGAATGTTTCCTGTTGAAGCAGAAACATAAAGATACGGTTAAAATTAAAAAGGGTTTGGGGCTTTGGGGTAGACAGTTCAGCAATCGGAACTGCCTTTCCTACGGAAAATTAAAATAATGATAATAATAGCATCAATTAAAAGTTGAAAAAAAAAAGTTGGCCTTTTATCGTCACAATGCACTGGCAAATTTAGACAATATCGGTGGTAAAAGAGTCCTGCCCCACCAAAAGAAAGCCTTTTCTTGGTCTAAATTTTAAATAATGTAGCTACACATAAAACAGGCCACACACATTTACTCTGAGTAAGCTCCTAACACTTTTGAAATAATTGAACTATTTCTGGCTGGAACTTATGTCTCCAATCTCTGTGCACTTGAACGTCCCTGCATTTAAATAGTAGATTAGAAATCAACAATAGTGCCCTGATCCTGAAAAAAGAAGAGGTAGAACTTTTCTTCAATCCTTGTGGTCTTTGTGTAAAAAGTTCTTTAAACCGTGTGGAATTCCATGCGAAATTCTCTGTTTTTAGAAACATTTCTTCACGGATGTCTCCCTTCTGTCTTTCAAAATGTGCATTAATGTAGTAAAAAGTATTTATTCATTGGTTTTCAAAAAATTTTATTTTATTTACTGGTACACACACAAATATACACACAGATTTCAAAGGAAAGGAACTTTTCTCTCTGCACTTTTTAAAAAATAGTAATAAATAACTAGTTACTTTATTTCATGAGTAGCTTGCTAAGGCTGTCATAAGAGCATGCTGCAGACTAGGTGGCTTAAGCAACAGGTTTTTTTTTTCTTGAGATCTGGAAGCTAGAAGTCCAAGTTCAACCTGTTGGCAGATTAAATTTCTTGTAAGGGCCCTTCTCTCTTGGGCTTACAGATGGCTACCTTCTCACCGTGTCCTCACATGGTTGCCCCGCGGTCTGTGTGTCTGTGTCCTAATCTCCTCTTCTGCGGCGGATGCCAGCCATATCGGAATGGAGCCCACCCGTATGACCTCTTTTGACTTTAATCACCTCTTTAAAGTCTTATGTCCATGTCCAGTCACATTCTGAGGATCTGGGGTTGGGAGCTGAACATACGCTTTGGTGGGTACAGACCAGTGCGTAACAGAGGGGGTGTTAAAGATGATCCAGTCCACTTGGGACATTCCTAGGCGCACCACCGATAGCCATCAACGAGTACGTATCTCAGCTTATTTTTTTAAGAAAGACCCTTTCATTAATTTTTCTACTCAATCTGTTTTTAACATTGTGCCATGACAATGCAAACTTATGTTTGTTCCAGGGGGGAGTTGCTGCAGCCGAGTGCCAGGCTGCTTAAGCTGGGGAACGTTTATTGCCGTGAGCCCGAGAGTGACTCTAGTGTGGACAGAGACTCGGAACCAAGTACTGTCTTCTGAACCGCATAATCCCGGTAAACTAACTTCTCATGCCTCAGTTTTCTCATTGGCAAAATGAAGTTTCATTCATTCAGCAAAAATTCAGTAACAGTGAGCTACGTGCCAGTCACCGTTCTAGATGCTTGGGATCCATCAATGGGCTAAACACAGGTCTTTGCTCTTATGAGATTTTAGAATGTCGGTAAGTGCTGGGGCAAAGAGAAAAAGAAGAGCAAGATGGGGGAAGGGCTTGGAAGAGTGGCAAGTTCTAAGAAAGCCCTCAGGGTAAGCATCGCCAAGAAAGGGGAATTAGCAACTGGACTAGTAGAGAGGAGCTTACATGTGAGCCACCTGAAAAAGCGGGCTGCTCGGCTCTGTCCGAAAATAATAAGCCACATATAGGCTATATGGTTCTATTTGTTTGTCTGTTTTTCATGCTGCAGCTCCTCTAGTGGGGAGGAGAAGGAACACGTGCATGGGGTGCCCAAGTTAATTAATCGTGTGGGTGTGTCACAGGATCGATCAAAGGATCAGCTGGAGAATTCCGAGTCTAGCGATAGGTTACCGTTAGTTTCATTTTCTAACATGTTATGCTTAATATATTCAGGCGTAGGTCGAAATGAAATAAAAGAAGGGAAGAGAGTCACTGCGCTAGGAAAATGCGTGTGCTTATTTTTCTTCTCAGAGCGCACCTGTTCATGTATTCAGGTGTGGAAAGTACTCCGGTGGATGTGAGGGAGAATTTGTACACATTTCAAAGACCACACGTGCGTGTGCTAAATATCAATTCACTGTACTTTTTAGTAAAGAGCTCTGTAATTAGAAACAGATGAGAAAGGTGCTGAATTGTTTTAGGAGTAATTCTAAGGTTCATTGAACTGAAAAGAAAAAAATATCATTTCGAACCAACAAATAAGTCTCTGCATTTTTTTAACTAAAGCTGCTCCACTTTTTGGTATGAATTATGCATTGCCTACAGGGCTTCATTTGATATGTTGTGCATTTGTCCCTTCTGGACATTTCCGTAAGACCTTTTCCAAATGAAAGTTTCTGTGCTTTTCAAGGCAAAAAAGTGAATAAGAAATTATCCACTAAATATTTCACCAGAGAAGGAGTTTAAGCATAAAGTATATTAGTTATGAGAAATCATGTATTGTACTTCGAACTCTGAGCATTTATCTACTAGGACTCTGAAATATTTTTATTGAGTAGCCTGTGTATGTGTAGCCAGTCATCAGAAATACGTATAATGCAATCAGTAAAAGAACTCTTAACTGTTTTCTGTCAGCAGCAAATGATTGTGAAGTAAAAACAGTAATTACAGTGATTCACAGTTTTTATTATTCACATAGATAGTACATTTGTAAGTATTCTAGTATTTAGTGGAATTACTTGGAATTTCTAATAACTCTGAAAACTATGTAGGGCAGAACTGTATACATTCTATTTGTATATTGCAATTATACTTAAAATTCATATTGTATACTTAAAATTTCTCTGAAAGATTCTTTTCCTCTTCCTCTTACTTTTCCCATCTTGTTTCTCCTGAAAATGAAATCATTAATGTATATATTAGGTGGGCAAAATATCCTTGATTAAATTAATGAAAGTATATGTTTTTTCAATTCATCTGTCCTAGGTATTTAGGTTTCTCCCTTTTGGAAATCTTTCTTACTTTTCACAAAATCTAGAACATTACTGATACTATTCAAGTAAGCCTCATACCTGATAAATGTCTTTGGAAATCTTTCTTACTTTTCACAAAATCTAGAACATTACTGATACTATTCAAGTAAGCCTCATACCTGATAAATGTCTATGTTCTTCCTTTCCAAACATACAAGAGAGCTAATCAAATGGTGATGTGTTCTGCTTGTTAATAGAGTTGAGCACAAGGTGATACAGAGGAAGGGCTCTGCAACTAGAAACGTGAACTGGACGGGGGGCCCCTTCTTAGCTCAAGCTCAGTGAGGGAGATCCAGTTTGCATCTCGGAAAGATTAACGACCACCTTTCATAAGAGAGTGCCAAGGAGCAGCCTGAATGCTGGTTGCCAAAGCTGTAGGGAGAGACGCAGAGCCAGTCCGCACTGACCAGAGGGAGACCCCGAATATGAATGGCCAGAATCGAGACAGGAAAAGTAGTAGAATGAGCCTGCTTCTTTCTCTCCTTAAGAGAGTGGCCAGTGGTACTTACTGATCAGCTGCGACTGAGTTTCTATCCGGACCAAGTACTCAAAGCTCTGAAAATACCAAACACTCATCTAATGATAATTCAAATGCATTTTCTATACTCACCCCGAAATAATGTCCTACAGTTAACTACTGGCTGTGCCAACATTTTCATCGGTATAGATAGGGGTTTATCTCATTAGTTCACATGAGTTGAATTTTGACACCTTCAAAAAAAATGTTTCCCTCTGGTCTCTTGGAGATTGTTTTAAAGGATAATCTCAAAAAGTTATTGGATTTTTCATCTCTATCTCCGCAAAGATAGCATTTCCATTTTCTGTGTATCCTAAGATTCATATGCATGTGTGCAGGTACGTATGTGTGTGTGTGTGTGGTGTGTGCTTGTGTGTATCTAGAAGAAACTTCGTGTCGTCAAAAAAAAAAATCAAATGCCCAGAAGAAAATGGCGTTGAGAAGTGGCATCGCGTAACAGCTAAGTTTGAAGTCTTGGAATCAAATAGAACTTGGTTGAATTCCCTCACACGACTTCAGGATGTCTCTTAGCCTGATTTTCCTTGGACTACTCGTGTGGAGCCTTAGCAAACGGCATGTGCCTCCAGGGCAGTTGTGAGGGGCCGATGTGTGTGTGTGTGAAACAGTCAGCGTTCTGCTGCTTCTCCCGTTCCTCCTCAGTCTAAGATTCTTTTGTAGAGTTCTTACCTTCTACCATTTCTGTGATGTGAGCTTCTGCACCCAGCAACATACCTGCAGATAAGCGTGGTAACGTACCTGCATGGGAACAGCCTGGAAGGAAACATTCAAAGCTGTTTTCCATAATTATCTCTCAAAGAGCCATCACAGGACCAGGTGTGGATGGGTGCAGATGATGGCAGGGGTTTGGCACAGAGGGGGGTTTGTACTGTACCTTCTGTATTGTCTGATTATGTCCTAACAATGAGCAGGCATTCATACCCTATTGGAGCAATTTTAAGTACATTAACATTTAGGGCAAAAATAAGATTGACTTAATTACTTAACCTATCTTTTGGACAACTCGTACAGGCGGTAAAGTCACCCACAGAAACATATTCTCTATTTTTTTTCAAATTAGGCATAGGTTCTGGTTTTGTTTTTTTTTTTTTTCTTTTTTTTTTTGGTCCTGGTAAAAATATGCCTTTTTTGCAAAAGTCACTGAGTCATTTGTGTAGTCTTCTTTTTCAGGCATGAAGATGATTGAAATACCTGCTGAAGCGGTTTGCAGGTCTGTGATCTTGGGATTCAGTTGTGTGCTCGCTCATTAAATCATCACATGGATTTGTGATTTGGTCATTAACCAGAGTGATAGGTCCAGGGAAGGTCATCATTCAAAAAACAATGAAAGGGCCAAAAGGAAGAACAAAGAGGGAAGAACTTAAGAGACCATTTAAATGATCAGATGTTAGTCAGTGCTTGAGATATAGCAGTATTGCCAGCAGTTGTACAAACAGGAGAGGGGGATCTTTTGCTAGACACTGTATGAAAAAACCTACATTGAGTGTTCTTGCCTCTCCCCTTAGCAAAGCACCAAACAAGACAGAAATTGTTCTTTTCTATTTTTCCAGTTTTATTGAGAAATAATTGACATAAATTATTACTGTGTGTAAAATTATGTACAGCATAATGGTTTGATCTGCATATATTGTGAAGTGATTATCACAGCAGGTTTAGTTAAAATCCATAGTCTCCTATAGGTACTATTTTTTCAAAAAAAGAAAAGAAAGTGCTCCTGTGATGAGAACTTTTAGGATCTACTGTCTTAACAATGTTTCTGAACACCATACAGAAGTGTGAACTACAGTCCTCATGCTGTACATTAGGTATCTAGTACTTATTCATCTTATAGTTGGAAATCAGTATCTTTTGACTACCTTCCTCCAATTCCCCTTCCCTATCTGATCTCTTTTTCTATGAGATTGGTTCTGTTTTGTTTTGCTTTTTAATTAGATTCCCCATACAAGTGAGATCATACAGTATTTGTCTTTCTCTCTCTGACTTATTTCACTTAGCATAATGCCTGCAAGGTCCATCCATGTTACTGCAGAGATAGGATTTCCCCTTTTTTATGGTTGTGTAATGTACATACATACGTACATATATAATATTGCATACATACAGACCACAACTTCTTTACCCACTCATCCACTGATGGGCACTTAGGTGGTTTCCATATCTTGGCTATTGTAAATAACGCTGCTGTGAACATGTGGGTGCAGATGTCTTTTTCTAGTTAATGTTTTTGTTTCCTTGGGTATATTGCAAGAAGTAGAGTTGCTGGATCATACAGTAGTTCTATTTTTAATTTTTTGAGGAACCTCCATACTGTTTTCCATAGTGGCTGCACCAATTTACATTCCCACCAACGGTGCAAGAGGGTTCCCTTTTCTCCACCCCCTCTCCAGCATTTGTTATCTCTTGTTTTTTTGATGATAGCCATTCTAACAGGTGTGAGATGACATATCATTATAGTATTAAGTTGCATTTCCCTAATTACTGATGACATTGAGCATCTTTTCATGTGCCCGTTGGCCATCTGTATGTCTTTGGGAAAATGTCTGTTCAGGTCCTTTGTCCATTTTTAAATAATTGGATTATTTGTTTTTTCTTTCTTTTTCATGTGCCCGTTGGCCATCTGTATGTCTTTGGGAAAATGTCTGTTCAGGTCCTTTGTCCATTTTTAAATTGGATTATTTGTTTTTTCTTTCTTTTTTTTTTTTTTTTTTGCTACTGAGTTGTATGAGTTCTTTATATATTTTGGATATTAACCCTTTATCAGATATATGTCTTGCAAATAACTTTTCCCATTCAGTAGATTTTCTTTTCGCTTTGTTGATGATTTCTCTTGCTATGCAGAAGCTTTTTCATTTGCCATGGTCTCCAAATCATTGTTCTTTAAACCTACTAGTGTACCATCAATGAATTATATTTCCTTATGGCATGCCAATAAAGAACTGAGGGAACAATTAACTTATTAGATGATTGTGACAATTTAAAAAATAACACTAATGCTTTTTGAGTACATCCTGTGTCAGTGTTAAATGTATTACATAGTTTATTTTAATATATAAACACTACTATATATAAAATCGATAACCAACAAGGACTTAATGTATAGTACAGGGAACTATACTTAATATCTTGTAATAACCTCTAACGGAAGAGAATGTAAAAAAAGAGTATATATATATATTTATATATATGTATAACTGAGTCACTTTGCTGTACATCTGAAACTAACATAACAGTGTAAATCAACTATATTTCAATAAAATACATATATATTTTAAAAATACCATCAGCTATACTATGAGGCTGGTATTTTATTATTCACCATTCATAAAGGAGGGCAACACGGCTTTGAGAAGTTTAACTTTCCTGAAATTACATGAATAGCAAGTGGCAAAGCCAAAAGAACTGAGGACTGTCTGATGCCACAGCCTGTAACACTGCATACATTTTGAAGCCAAGCTGAGTAAAAATAATTAAAACAAATTTTTCTCTTGATGATTTTTTAAAGTCCTAAAAATATCTGTAGAAATTCACCCCCCTAAAACCACTAACCTATTAGAAAATGTTCACTAAAAATAGAACATAGGTTCTAGAAGAAATAACAAGTAAATAGCGTTAGATGCTAAAATATTGGATTATTTCACATTCACTTTAAAACTGTTTAAATTATAATCAGTAGATAAATATTTTAACATATATTGCAACATTTATTTTTGATATCTATTTTAATATCTCTCTACCTCAGTAAATATTCAGCTTTTTATTCTTTGGACTGGTAGACTGGCAGCTGCCTACCTTACCTGACTACCATCACTCTTTTTAAAAATTGGGTCTGTGAAAAAAAAATGATACCCTTGAACAGTCAGGCATCATTAAAGTCATTATATTGTTTCATGACTATTATATTTATTACCACTGCTTTACTGACTTTAGCAGCTGTTACAATGTACTGATTTATTAGGCTATAGTTAGAAAACAATTGTTTTTTTCCACATTATAAATTTAGCCTAACATTTTATTTAAATTGAGAACAAGCATATTTTTTAGTCCTAAAATGTAAATGCAAGAGAGATAATATTATAAAATATATATTCTATGTTAGACAAGTTTGATAGTTTTTAATTAATAAAAACTAATAAGAAAGGGTGGTTTGAGAGAAACAAAGAATTTAAAAGATTTTGTAGAAATCAAAGGGTCTACTTCGGTTTATTAAAAATAAGAAAGTCTTGGGAATTCTTTTACTGTTCTTTTTTTTTGTTTTTGTTTTTGTTTTTGGTACGCGGGTCTCTCACTACCATGGCCTCTCCCGTTGTGGAGCACAGGCTCCGGACGCGCAGGCTCAGCGGCCATGGCTCATGGGCTCAGCCACTCCGTGGCATGTGGGATCTTCCCGGACCGGGGCCCGAACCCGTGTCCCCTGCATTGGCAGGCGGACTCTCAACCACTGCGCCACAAGGGAAGCCCTACTGTTCTTTAAGACAAGATTTTTATCTCCTATTTTTTAAAAATAAATTTATTTATTTATTTTTATTTTTGGCTGTGTTGGGTCTTCGTTGTTGCACGTGGGCTTTCTCTAGTTGTGGCGAGCGGGGGCTACTCTTTGTTGTGGTGCGCAGGCTTCTCATTGCAGTGGCTTCTCTTGTCACGGAGCATGGACTCTAGGTGCGTGGGCTTCAGTAATTGTGGCACGTGAGCTCAGTAGTTGTGACACATGGGCTCAGTAGTTGTGGCTTGTGGGCTCAGTAGTTGTGGCTCGTGGGCTCTAGAGCACAGGCTCAGTAGTTGTGGCACACGGGCTTAGTAGCTCCACGGCATGTGGGATCTTCCAGGACCAGGGCTTGAACCTGTGTCCCCTGCGTTGGCAGGCAGATTCTTAAGCACTGCGCCACCAAGGCAGCCCTATTCCTATTTTTTAATTAAAATTTTTAAATGAAATAGTGGCAGTGTGAACACAGAGGACTGGTAGAAGGAAAAAGAAAAGGTAAGGCATTTTTCTGACCAGATTATTAGTAGCTATGTTAGTTTATAAATCATATGATAATGTATTTTATTGCTATTTTGCCCCTAATACGTGTGTGTGTGTACAGAGGTAAATATAGGAAAAATGTTTTCCCTATAAAATTTCATATTAAGTGTGTAAATAATGGTTATATGTCATATCAACTGACTAATGTATGGAAAAATGAGGCAAAATTAAAAAAAAAAAAGAGTTTGGGTGAACTGAGCCAAAGGTCAACAGGAAAAACTGAAACTCAAATAGTAGAGCTAGCAGGTCAAAATGCCAATTCCTGAGGATAAGAGATAGGTAGGTTTCAAAACTGAGGTCACTCAGTCAAGAGTTCAGAACTAGTGTGAGATATGAATCGAGTCCCTATAATTTGGGAATTAGGGAGGGAGGGAAAGACAGCAGAAACCACTGGGCAAATCATTGGGAAACAAACTCATAGCTACCCCATTATGGACCAGCAGGGAGGTGACATGGGTGGCGGTGACTTACAGCGTTAGGGCTACAACCAGTAGCTTTGAGACTGGAAGGTGAGGCCCACAGAAGTGGGTGATCGGGTGGGGGGGGGGAAATGCTTGCAGTTGTCACCCTTCTGTGCGGGTGACACCTGAGTTGATGCGACAGGGTCTGTTTAGAGAGGGATGGGGAGTAGAGAACATAATAGAAATGAAGGGGAGCATGAGGGGCGACGCACTGCGTGCCTGTCTGGGTGAAAGCACTGCTTCAGCCAAGGCATAGGATACATGTTGAGGAATATTGGGCCACGAGGTTAAAGCATGGCTTTTGCAACTAAACTGTGCAAGCGTTCTTTCTACAAACGTTTTTAAGGGTGTCGTTCCTAAGTATGTAATTTAATGGCGTGCTGTGCTGCGCTTCAAGGACAAACTAATTCAGGAATGGTATTGAATCAGTGGGTCTGTCCCTTTCGTGAAATTACATTAGGCAGCTAAAATTGGACGCTTACATTTCCACTCCAAATTGATACTTTTAGCAAAGCCCGGAATTAGACATTACTTCATGTCATGACTTTAATCATTTGCTATAACTTTTCCTCCCATTTTGACATTCATTTAATATACTCTTATCTTTTCTTATAGGTTTGGAGACATTGAAGACGTTCTCGACGTTTATCAATTTCAGATCATCAATTTTACATACAAGGAAAACATAAGTAAACTGTCCCTGGTAGTGAGCTAATCCATAAAAGAGGCGACAGAGCAAACAGGTCTCTGGAGTTCCAGCCTAGTCCTCCCTCTGTGTGGATATTAGGAGGAAATAAGAGGATGATGGAATTCTTGGCTGCAATTCTTGGCTTAGGATGAGGTTTGGACAAATAAATGTTTGAGAACAGGACTGCGGAGCAGGGAACAGATGTGTGTGTGATACTGGGAAGGATGTCTTGCTTTTTCCCTGGAGCTTCCTGATCTAACGAGGCTCCTAATTATTTCTCCTTTGAAACAATGGACTAAAATGGAGACCCTGGCAACAATCTGTTTCCTGAGAAGTGTTATTAACAGTCTTGATGGCCACTGAGACCCCAGGGGCCACTGCCCAGCTTGTAAGAACAGCTCCATTGCGCTGGGAGAATTGATGAGCAGGAAGATGGGTGCCTCTACTCAGCCTCTGTGGAGCTGCCTTCACAGGGTTTCCCACAGGCTCTAGTCTAATTGATCCATGTGGGTAGGTGAGGGAGGGGTTAATTTCTAGTAACTGATTCACCTGCTTAGGAAAGCCACAAGTCCTCCGAACCTCACATTTCCTCATGTGTTATAGGTCATTTTTATGCCTACCTTAGACTGTTATGATTATCAAGAGGGCGAATTCGCATAAAGTTACTCGTGCATTAGAAGAAAACATAAAGATGTGTCTTATATCTATTTAAAGTACTATATAATACAAATAATTAAAAGTTATTATGCTTTTAAACCTTCTAAAGCATGGAAAATGGTATACTCTTGCCTTTTAAACATAGTCCTAATCATTAATACACTTATATAAGAGGACTCCATGAGGAAAAATCTAAAATACTTATCATAAAAATCTGGAATTCATTTTGAAATTTTTAAAGCTCATTGACATAAATAAATATAAATAAATATTTTTTCATTTTAAATGGAATCCGATTAAATTTACAATATCTTTAATCACATCTCCAGGATGACACTTTGCTGGGCACCTTGGCATTTATAGATAGTGAGGAGCCAGGGAATTTCTCCAAGAAGCACTCGGAGGCAGAAAGACGAGAGTATAATGGTGCTCAGGCTTTCCCCAGGGCACCTTCTGGATGCTTGGAAGATCAAGCAAGAGAGACATATCTTCAAACACAGTAATCCGATCAGCTGTGACATCTGAGACAAGATCTAAACAACTAACAGACTCCTAAACAAAGTGAGGGACTCCGTGAGATGAGAAATGCAATTGCTCTTCTTTGTTGTTGTTGTTTGTTTGTTTCGTTTGTTTTTGTTTTTTGGGTTTTTTTGATGTGGACCATTTTTAAAGTCTTTACTGAATTTCTTACAACATTGCTTCTGTATGTTGTCTTCTGTGGTTTTTTTTTTTTTTTTTTGCGGTATGCGGGCCTCTCACTGTTATGGCCTCTCCCGTTGCGGAGCACAGGCTCCGGACGTGCAGGCTCAGTGGCCATGGCCCATGGGCCCAGCCGCTCTGCGGCATGTGGGATCCTCCCGGACTGGGGCACGAACCTGTGTCCCCTGCATCGGCAGGCGGACTCTCAACCACTGCGCCACCAGGGAAGCCCATGCTTCTGTTTTTTTTATGTTTTGGTGTTTTGGCCTCAAGGCATGTGGGATCTTGCTTCCCTGACCAGGGATCGAACCCGCACTCCCTGCATTGGAAGGCGAAATCTTAACCATTGGTCTGCCAGGGAAGTCCCAGAAATGCAGTTGATCTTTTAATGTAGCTGATTAACCCAAGATCTTTACCTATAGTATGTTTTCCCTCACAGTGAATTCCCAATCAGCTTATTCCAGATAATGCCTCTGTACTACATCATCTCTTCTTTTCTCCCCATCACACACAGCTTCTCAGATGAGCTATTTGCTTGTTAGGGCACAACTTAAATGTAGACCCTTCAAGACTAACTAGTGCCTTGCTTAGCACTGTTACACTAGACAGATTTCAGCAAAAGGGTGTTATGCCTTTAAATTCGTTCTTTTGCTTAAACTGAATTTTCCTTTCAGCGAATCAATGGATATCTTTTGTGGCAAAACCTTTTTTCTACTCTGGGCCACAGGAAGTTTACAGATAAAACATTATTTAATAGGTGTTGTTTTAGAACAGTAGGTAATTGACATAAAACAGCAACACTAAACCACTGTAGATGCTCTTGTTTTGTTTTAAGGGTTCAGTATTTTTGCATATCATACTTGATTTGGGTTGAAATACATTATTCAGGTGGTATAATTACTCAAAGTAAGGTATAGAGATAATTCTTTTAGAGTGTTTGAAAAGGTTGCTTCTATAAAAAGTATTTCTTTGTCAGGAAGTTACATCTTTCTTCAGCAGTAACACGGGGCATGTGGTAGGTGGTGACCCCCAAATGATTCATTTCTTTGGCAGAAGAAATTATGGTCACAGTCTGTCTCTTTGAAATGATTACACCACCTTTAAATAAACTTATACAAATGAAGAAAATTATTTTGTAGCTATACTTTGACTCACCACAAGGCAGTAATCTATCAAAGTAAAAGCTGCCTTTGTGTAAGTGGTTTGATAAATTTCCCGTGGGAGGTACAGTTGTAAACTCCTGCTGCATTATAAAGGCATCATGAGACTTACCCTGCAGCATCTTCTACGCAGCTTCATTTCTGCCTCTATTGCCAGAACAAAGAACAAAGAAATAAAGAAAAGAAAAAACATCCAGAAAGGGCTTGAAAAGAAAAAGACCATAATTGTCTATTTGTAAGTGTGTTAAAGGAGTGAATACATATCAATCAAGGCCAGAAATCTGGGGTAGAATGTGTCTTTATTCTGTAGAATACTTTATCTAGATAATAGGATGATCTCTCTTCTAACATTTTTTACTATCAGAAAGATAGGAGTTCTTTCTAATGATAGTGATTTTTTTAAACCACGCATGATCTCTTGTCAGTGTGCCAGGAGACCAGAAACAAGATGTCTGGCCAAGGTTAATAGCTAATTTACAGTCTCTGGGAAGGATATTTCATGTAGGTTTCACAATGGCAAACATTTTCTGTAACCTCATCTTCTTGAAACACTATCAAAGACTAGCTATCAGAAAGTGCAATTCATTTCAATCTGCCTACAAAGTGCGTGGCAGGGCTAATGGAGAGGAAAAAATTACAAGCCTGAAAGAAAGACAAAACAAGAAAGAAACAGGAGGAAGAGAGAAAAGTGGGGTGAACCCCAGGATGTGAGGTACTCAGATTGGGAGGGGAAAAAGGCAGCATACAAGTTTGTATCTTGGGAGTAAAACTAGACCTAAAAGTCAAAAGTGTTTTATAGCTGCCATTCGTATGTTAATGGAGTGTTCTCTGAACTTTGAAATTTATGTAGGATTGTTTCAAAGTCCCAAATCCAAATGACTAGAGAAACCCCACCTCCTCCAAATTGTGTAATTTTTCCTGGGGCTAAAGCTATGGTGCGTCTGACTGTTGTTGTTTCATTTTTATTCTCTAGCTTCCAGGAAGGAGGCAAGGAAGAAAAGAGGGAGGGAGGGAAGGCAGGAAGGAAGGAGGGAGGGAAGGAGGGAAGGAAGGAAGGAAGGGAAAGGGAAGGGAAAGGAGGGAGGGAGGAGGAAGGTTAGGAGGCGAGGAGGCAAGGAGTCTAAGGGCACCGAGGCTGATTCAACAGATGCGATTATCTACAGGTCATCCAGGAAAGAACTCTTGATATTGTGTACGTGGTCAGCAATCTGAATGAAATATCGTTCCCTGTGAATTTAAGGTTCTTGCCATGTCTCAGAAAGAATTCAGAGGTGAAGCAGGGAGGTAAAGAAGGTAAAGTGAGGATTTATTTAAGCAAGGATATGCTCTCAGGGGTGGGGGGGGCAGAGAGGTGAGGACCGCTGCCCTGGGTCTCTGGGGGGAGCTGGGTATGTGGAGCGTACCAGTGAAGGGGTGGACCATTTATTGGGGGAAGGAGGAGTTTGGGGGTCGTATTCCCTGATTTTCCTCCCAGCTCCATCTTCCCAAGGGCCACAGGGATTTTTGTCCTCATTTAGCTTAGACCAGAAGTGTCATGGCGTCGGTGCATGATGGGAAATCCTTATCTGCAGGGTTAATGTCACTGTAATGGGAGCATAATGAGCAACAGGCTACATTCAGACACAGGAGAGGCCTGCTTTCCCCACCTTTCTTTGTGTGTCTTCAGGACACGTTTCATCCCCAAATGCGTGGTTTCCTGTCAATCTGGAGGTTCCTGCTTTTCTCTGCCTGCCCAAGGACCCCCGCTGTTTACAAGATGCGCGGTCTCCTGCCACCTGGCTCCTGACCCCCTTTCTCTGCTCAGACCTAGCTACCTGCCTGCTGTAACAACATCAGAGTGAATTGTGTATCTATTGGAAGAAAGAGCATGATATTCAAAGGAGGAAAGAGTGAGAGGCGCTGAGGCCCAGTGCATCTGTTCATAAGCTGTTTTTTAAGAGGATTACCGATGTCACATGACAAAAAAGGATCAAGGGCATTGTAAAGAATTCTGGTCTGAGCAAATGGTAGAACAAAGTTTCCCTTTATGGAGATGGGGACCCAGAAAGAAGCTACTTTGTGAGGCAGGGGGGAATCAAACCAAGAAGTTGGTTTCACGCATCTTACACGTGAAATTTTGAATACTGCTTAGATAGCCAGTGGTCTTGTAGAAGTTTGTGTCTTAAGTTTTAGGTCGAAGTTCAGGCTGTTGATTTAATTTTAGTCCTCAGAAATAGATGGACTCTAAAATCATGAGGCATAAGAAGTTGTGTTTAGGGTGAGTTGACTCGAGTAGAAATCCAAGACTGAGCCCTGGTCTTCTCCGACATTAAGGAGGGTTAAGGAGGGTGAGGAGAGTAATGTAAGAGCAGGCTTTGGAGAGAGCGAATCTGGGTGGACAAGTGAAGAAAACTTTAACAAGCGTAATGAACTCTGTCAATTGATGATTGATACATAGAGTAGGGAGGCCAAAAATTACCATTGCCTTTGGCAGTCGAAAATGAGTAACCTGGATGAGAGAAGTATCAGTGGAGGGTGAGTCTTTTTGCATTTATTTAGAAAGTAGAAAGAGGTCAGATGAAGACAGAAAACACTGGCAACTCTTACAAGACATTTTGCTGTAAAAGGAATAGTGAAATTAAGCAATACCTGGAGAAGTCTTCTATGGCAATGAGAGGCTATTTAAAATGCAGCTACAGCATACTTGAATAATGATGGAAATGATCTAATTAAGGGCGAAAAAGGTGTGGGAGAGTATCAAAAGCCTGGATAAATATGATAAAACTGAATGTAGCACTCCTAGACCCTGGAAGTTAGCAGTCATGAATTTAAGCTTAGATCAATCAGCAGGGGTGTGTATATTTTTCAACCATCTTGAACAGACAGCATAAAAGAATGTATTGAATTCTGGAATGTGAGCTTTGTTTGCCTGCCATCCTATTATAGACATGGAGAAATCGCCTCAGTGAGAAAATGTCTAATAAAAGCTAGATTTCATTGTTCACTGGAATTTCCTGGAGATTGTAGAATAGCACGGATTCTCAAGGGCAAACCTTGGAAGGATACGGTTATGACAAAGAAAAATGTTCTACCTATAGGCAGATTTATCCTTAATGATGTGTACCCTTTACTCTCTGTCTTTGGAAGTTGTTTTGTGTTGGGAGGAGGATGATGTTAACAGCAGAATGGGAATATTTGGCTAATTAATTTTTAATAAAATCTGTTCTCTCTGAGTAAGACTTAAACCAAGACATCATTTGACATTTGTAGTAAAATTTTATAGATAAAATGATAGATGTATTCCAAAGTGTGCTGAGATTTTGCTGGCAAAGTTCTTAGTTCTCATGACCTTAGAGGCTATGGCTACAGAGAGAATTATTTTCAAACATTTCAGATTTTGTTGACTTACCTCGATTTTTATGTTTTTAAACCCAACACTCTTGCTTGAGTATTAAAAGATTGGGATTCCAATAACTTTTCCAGAAATAATTTACAGAGCATACCTGTTGTCTCCTGGCTCAAATATTCCTTCTGGAATTGTGTATTCTGAAACTGGTTTTTTTCCCCACTGTGAACGTTCAAGTTTGTATGTGGTGCATATTCCAAAGCATTTCCCATTTTAGAAGAGAGGGGATTTTCCATGACTAACCATGACTAACATGGCAAATCTGGAAGTAACAATTCTCTCTGTATTCATGGCAGACAGAGCAACTTACACTCATATGCAAAACACGTGCCCATGGGGCCAAATGATGCAGTGCTTTCTCTCAGTTCACATCTCCCCAAGTACCAACTTTCTATCGTCTCCTACACCCTATCACGACTGACCCTCTCCAGCAGGCTTGTCCGTCTGGGGCTCCAGCTCACGGGGAGCACAACAGCCTGTTACCTTCAAGATGATGTTTTCTGAAGGACTGTTTTCTTTGGTAATTCACTCATCATTTGCATTTTCCTCTAATCTGTATCTTTAAACTATGACTGATCTTTGGCTCTCATGACCTAAGGAATTATTTAAATACAAAGTTTGGGATAATTTAAAATATCAATAAAAATCCCAGGTTTTCGAAGAAATATGAAGATTTGAAGGAGAAAATGGCTATCCACAAACAAAATCTAACCCTTTTGAATGGTGGCAAAAAGCAGGCATCAAGTTCAACCAACGGGAGCATTCATTTACAAAAGAATGGGATATGACACGAACGCTTCTTTAAATCCTTGCTTCTTTTTTCTGCCATCTCTTCATTCAAGTTTTGATTTTTGATGTGATACCATCCATCTCTCTTAATCTTGAAGAAAGCTTTCATTTTAAATTTTGAATAGGTAACAAACATTCACAAATTTCAATCATCAAAAACTATTAAAAAGTGCACAGCGAAAGGTCTTCTCCTATGGACTGAATATTTGTGTCCCACCAAATTCATATGTTAAGGTCCTAACCCCCAACGAGGAGGTGTTTGAAAGTGGGACCTTTGGGAGGTAACTGGGTTTTGATGAGGTCATGGGGGTGGAGCCCCCAAGATAAGGTTGGTGTCCTATAAGTGGAAGAATAGACCAGAGCTCTCTCTCTCTGCCATGTGAGGTTGCAAGAAGAGGGTGACCTGCAAACCAAGAAGGGTGCCCTCTCCCGACACCAGCTCTCCGAGAGCCCTGACCTTGGACTTCCTGCTTCCAGACCTGTGAGAAATAGATGTTTGTTAAGGCCCCCAGTCCATGGTATTCTGTTATTACAGCCCAAACTGACTAAGACACCTTTCCACCCTTGATCCCAATCTGCGTGGTTAGCACCTCCACCCAACAAGTCAACAACTATTATTATTTACTTTTTTTTAAATTTAATTTTATTTATTTTTTATACAGCAGGTTCTTATTAGTCATCCATTTTATACATATTGGTGTATACATGTCAATCCCAATCTCCCATTTCTTCCCACAACCACCCCCTGCCCCGTATTTACTTTTTATTTACTTTTTTCTTACTAATTTTTTTCTGTGTGTATATGTGTTTGAGCCAGTACACATTATATATTCTGTTCCCCTCCTTTTTATACAAATGGTAGCATACTACACTCATTCATTTTTTCTGCTTTTTTTTTTTCACTTAAAAATTAGGATATCTTTTCCTATTAAGACAGAGAGAACTTTCTACTCCTTTATTTGTGCCTGACTAATATCTCATTGTAGCGAAATCTCAGTTGTTATTTAATTAGCATTAACCTTTTGCTAATAGAGATAATACTGCAATCAAAAAATTGTGCATCAGTTATTTTGCATATGCACCAATGTATGTGAACAAGAACCCCAAAAGAATTGTTGTCACCAAGATGTACACATATTAAATGTTTCTGAAAACTGTAAGGTCTAGTTGCTAGTTGCTAAGGCCCTGTCTAGTTGCTGTACCACTTTACACTTCCACAATAATGTATGACAATGCCAGTCCCCACTCCTCCAACCCACCCCCGCCCCGAAGACCTCCATGTTGCAAAACTGGAGTTACCTAGTGGACAGACATGCACATAAGTTACAGTATGAGTCCACATCATGAAAGAGGACTTTCCTTGGCTCTGCTCTACCAATATTGTGGGTTATTAAGCTTTTAGGATTTTGTCAGTCTAATGGATTAAAATGGACTAAGACTGTAGTTCTAGTGTGTATTTCTCTTATGAATGAGATTTTGCATCTTTTCTTATTCCTAAGGGCACATTTCCTTTTCGGTGACTAATCTCTTCTGATCTTTTCTATTGACTTTCTTACCTCTTTGTAGGTTTTCTTTATATATTTGGGAGTAATTAAACATGATATTAGTCATGGTATTTTCCCAGTTGGTCTTTGTTTTTCGACTGTGTTTTTTTTCTTTTGTCATGTAGTAGCTTTTGATGCTCACGTCATTAAATTTATCAAGCTTTTTTATGACTTCTGAATACTTGTGTCAAATGTATAAAGGCCTTCCACTCTCAGTTTATGAAAGAAATCACCCATGTTTTCCTTTCTACTTTATGGGTTCTTATATTTAAATCATTACCACATTTGGAATTCATCTTTGTGCAAGTATGAACCCAGTTTTTTTTAATCCCCCAGAGCTCAACACAGTCATTTCAAAACACACTTGTTGAATATTATGTCTGCCTACTTCACATTTACTTGAAGTCTTATATTAGAGTCAGTATCTGAATTCTTCATTCTCTTGCATTGATCTGTCTCTACACAGTTTTCATAACTTAAGTTTATTTGCTAAGTTAAATATGTTAGGAAAGGGCCCCCTTTATTGCTTTTCTTTCCCAGAATTTTAATTTTAAAAAATTATGAATTTGGTATTAATTTATGTAGTTAATAAATAGCATATAAATTGAGATTATCCTACAGTCATTAATCTACTTAGGGAAGATTATTGATTTTTTCTATTATTTCTGTTTGTTTAATTATTTATGTTCCTTCAGGACAGCTTTATAAAGTTTTTAATATGGCTCCACATATTTCTCATATATTCCTAGGAATTTTATTTTTGTTGAGTCTTTTTTTCATTGTATTTTCTATAGGTTTTATGTTTGATTACTATTGATTTCTGTAAGTTAATATTATACTCTTACATCCTGAATGACTGACTATTTTGAGGATTTTTTGGCTGGTTCTCTTGTCTTTTCTCAATATATAATCACATAATCTGAAAATAGTGGTATCTCCTCATTTTTACTTTTCATGTTTTTATTTCTTTTCCTTGACTAGTTGGGTAGGCTAATTTTAGTATCTTAATTAGTAATGATAGTATCTTAGTTCAGTGCTAAATTATAGAAGTTATAGGTGTTATTTATTTCTGATGTAGAAAAGATGTTTCATGTGTTTCACTATCAAGTACAGTATTAGTCTTAGTAAGAAAAGTTTTTATCACATTGAGAACTTCCATAATTTTTAAACTGAGTATTTTAAAATCAAAAATGAATGTCAAATTTTAAAATTCTCAGACTCTACAAAGAGATTGTATTTTTCCTAAACTTATTAATGAATGTTTTTAACGTTCCACTTACTTTTAATCCCACTCATCTACCTGTAAGTAGGGAGAAACTATTCTAAAATAAACTCCTTTATTTATAGATATTCTTATTTGAAAATCTCTTACCTTTTTCTTCACTTGATCAAAATAAGGTAAAACATGGTTAGAGGGTCATGCCATAATGGGTATGAAATATGTGTATATCTGAATATGTGTGTGTGCTTTTATTTATTTGTTTGCATACTTTGTTTTGAGCTCTGGTAATACCTAGTCTAAAATTCTAAACCAACGGAAATGAAGAATTACATTAGAGAAGCAGAAGAAATTCACTTCTCAGAAGGGAGAAAAATACTTTCATATCACACTCTAGTCCCAGATCAGGGGGTCGGGAAGTGCTACGGACAATAGAATAACACAGATACATTTGGAAGGAAAGGTTCAGTTTTATATTAATAAGGCCTGTGAGCCTTAGCTTTTCGGTACAGAACCATCATATTTGCAAGCTATGAACATCTGATAGAGCCATAATATAGCAAATAGGCACCATTGTCAACATCACCAAAATGGTTCGTGGGATATATAAATGACATATGCTCTCCCAGTAAAGACTATGACTTAGAAGAGAAAAAGATCTTAAAGTGAACATGGAAGAGGAGCTGTGGGCAAAATAACACTGGGCAGTAGAAGTGTGCATGGTGCTTCATGTTCCCTGAGAACATGCACTGGACACTGCTTTTCTACCTTCTATCTCCACATCCTCCCCTCCATCTCCAAGAATTTTGTTGCTTCACAAGCTCTCTGACTAAAGCTTGATGGAACAAACCGTCCTGTAGTGATCTAGGTCATTACTAGAGATTCCTTTTTGTTTGTTTCTTCGTCAAGTTTGGCAGAAATGGATGTCACACTCTAATATAAATCCTCTGAGACTATTTAATAGAAGAACCACATATGAAGGCATAAGCAGGGCAGAAGGAAAGAACAAAGGATACTTCATGTCTATGGTGCTGATAACAGCAGAGCAAATGCAACCCCAGGTGCAAACGACAAGAATAAAGGATGTTCACCATACATTAGAGAACAGAATCGAGTAGAAAAGGGCAGTTGAAATAAAGAACCCCACTCGATGAAGAGAGTTAGTCTGTGTGTTATGGGAACCTGGGGAATAAATGACCAGCCTCACTTAGTAACTTTGTAACAGGCAGGAACATGTCTGACTCCATATTGGATCTGCTCCTTTGACTGTAACCTTTGTACTCCTTTGCTCTTGCTACAAGTGACGAATGTTGCCTTTAGCCTGAAATACATCAGAATAGGCTATTCCCAAGGCTCTGACCTTCAAAGGCATAACATTTTTCATTCATGTAGAGATAAAAAGTTGCAGAACAGAGAATAACATTTGTCTTGTTGGAGGTTTGAAGGAACATGGTGACCTGACCTACGTGGACAGCTGCGAGAACAAAGGATTCCGACACCAGGAAGTTTGCTCCAACCAGCCACGCTCCCTCTTGTTTTCGTATAACAGAACCCGGAATTCTAACTCTGGGAAGATGGTTCTTTGGGACACTAGTCCATCAGCTCCTCAGTCTGCTGGCTTCCGGATAAAGTCACTACTCCTTGTCCCAGCGACTGTTCTCTTGATGTATTCGTCTGCTGTGGGGCAAAGCAGCGGGAGCTTGGACTCAGTAACGATTTTATTCTTCTCCGGGGCCGACCATTGGCTAAACCCAACTGGAAGTGAGAAATCACGGGATTTCTTGATTTCTCCTTGTTGGGTCCACAGGTCAGCCTCCAAGGCAGAAAGGGCAGGTAGACCAGGGGAAAATAGATCTGGGGGTGTACACAGAATATATCCTGCACACCCTGTGTCCCCCAACTGTGTTCTCAGCCGAGGTAAATAAGAGCTAGGAACATAACAGGAATAAATAAAGTAGGTGAGAAAAGAGACCTTCTTACAACAATCCACTGCAGAGCAAAATCTGTCTTCAGGAAGACGAAAAACAAACAGTAAGTGTAATGTCCTGAGTTATATGTAATCTGACTTAGCGTTTGTGGAGCAAAATAAAGCATACTGCTTAGAAGAAAGCATTTTCTTTACTTTTCTTCAAATGTGAAAATTTGCTTTCTAACTCCTTCATAATTTAAAAAAGGGCCATGAATTACTTATGATAATGTGGCTTAAGATGTTTGAGTGAGTATAAATGAAATATTCAGAAAGTGGCTACTGTTAAAGGTTTCACTGCAGAACCTTTCTCTTTAAAAGTTTTTTTTTTTTCTTTTTAAGATCTCTGGTTTACCTCATACTTCTACTAGCCTGAAATATACAGCCACAGACAGAAAAATTATACTTCTTTAGGCCATCCCCAACCCTACTTCTGCACACGTAACGCAGCCAAAATGTGTCACTGAAAATAAACTGTGCGAAACGTTGTCCTCAGCATTTTCTCATACCTGGTACAAGACATAATTCCTCTAACTGCGAGCAAAAATAATATGTCTTCTCAGGGAAACAGGTAAGCTAATGACGTATTTGGTTATCCTTTTGAATATTGCAATATACAAAAAGGATTGATATTTCTCCTTTGAAGTTTGTCTCTAGTCCCCAAAAAGTGTTACGTAAGTGGAACCGATTTTAAATGTCAACTAAGACTCTTTACAGTGTAAAATTGTACTTCCTGGAGAAAGAGCAAAAGCAAAAAACAAAACAAATATCTTCACAGTAAAATACGGAAATTGTTCAAGCATGGAAAACAGTAACTTAAACATATTTTGTGAAAATTTTGCAAAATTAGTAGACAGGTGAGAAATACTACAGAGCATCATGAAAGAAAGTCCATTGTCACTTGGGAACCAAGAGGGCTGTGTGTAAAGGGTCCATTGGCTGCCCTTCTCCAACACACTGAAATTGGTTCTCTCAAGTGAGTCTGTTCGACATCTCAGTGGATCTCTGAAACTATGCAACACAAATTTTCAAAGAGGTAAAATGATAACTGTCATTCAAATATAAAATGACAAACTGTCAAAGTTCTTATTTAACTCATTGATTAATGAGCAATTCAGCCAGATGTTAAAACCAGTTTAAATGAGAATTTGAGCTATAAAAGATTATATTCTCTACCAGACAGGTTTCATTTGCATTGCCAGGAACAGGAATCATTTGCCTTGCTACAGACAGGTAACATTTGCATTGTAATCAGTCTTCTACAACGTGAATTCCATCTCTTCAAAATCATTAAGTAACCTGCTCGTGCAAAGACATTCAAAAGTGTACAGCCATAAGTAATCAGCCAGTTTCTGGTGGGTCCACTAGGCACTGAAAATGACATTCCCCCGAAAGGATACACAGAATTCTTTTTTTTTTTTTTTTTTTACAACATTTTCAAGTCTTGGACAATTCTTCCTGAAAAGGCATTATGATGAGTCAAATCCACCTAACGAAGACTCACTTGCAAAGTCAAACTAATATTCCTTTGAATAAAAATATTTCCCCGTATTCTGGTATTATTAAAATATTCAAGAATTCTTTATCGTTACTTTTCAAAAAACATTGGCTCTGCCTCCCATAGATTCTATCAATACTGATTTTGAAAGATATACAAGTAGAAAGTTCTCTGTTCTCTGCACTTATCTGATGGTGTTTGTTGGCAGCAGCCAGAAGAAAAGGGGTGTCCCACATCAGAGTGCAGCTGGGGCTCTGTGGCTCAGAGCCCAGTTACCTAATCAATACCCATTCTCCTCTGTTTCAATATGTGAACTTCTATATCACTCCAAGTGGGCATCTGCTGAGTTAATAAACTACCTTTTTTATTCAGCTGCTTTGCAGATCAAGGAAGCCAAAACAATGGAAAATAAAGACAATTGCCTATGACCTCCAGAAAATTTCATAAACATGGGGCTGATGAACTGGAAAACATTTCTACCCATAACGTTCCTTCTTCCTGTTCAGTGTGTGGACCTGAGGATTGGATCAGAAAAGATGATGGAGTTTGTGACCTTAGTAAAATGGTGTAGCAGCTATAACATCTTCAGGCTGACTACCTCTGAATTTCATGAGAGAAGAATAAATCAATGTTATTTTGACCCCGTGTTAGCATCAACTAAAGGTAATTACCAACTGATCTATGCCCACGTCTCTTTAAGGTGCTCTGGGTCATCCACACTGAGTCATTTTATCATCACATATCACTTTTTAGAACAGAAATTCTGCCATATTCTAATGTGAAAAATAGTGGATGCGGAAACTCAACAGATGGCTAGGGTAGGTGACAGATATTTGGAACTTTTCATGAATATAACTTGGCTGTGGTACATTTGTACATAAGTTTTCTCACTCTCACGGGCATGTTGGCCAGTTCTCCTATTCTTTTTGATTCAGCCCTTGGTCTAAAGTGAAATTCTAGGCTCTACGGAGACATCATGGGAAATGTGAACCAACAATGCTTCAATAAGCTCCTTTCTATAGGATCCCCAGCATAACTTATTGTTTTCCCTTTCTCCTCTTTTTTAAACTTTCAATTATAGAAAATTTGAGACAGAGGAAGTAGTATAAGGCAACATCATGTAGTTCTCCCACCTCAATAAGTATCAATATTGCGTTTTCTCTACCCCTCTCCACCTCATCCCTTCCCAGAGTCACTCTGAAGCGAATTCCAGTTAACACTTTTTTTCATCCATATTTGTTTTAGCATGTGTCTCTAAAATGCAAAAATTCTTTCTATTTTTTTAACTTAGCCAGTGTCATGTTTCCACGTAACATTTTAAACAATAGTCCTTTAATATTCTTTCACTATTTTTTCTTAAAAAATTTTACAAAATTGAATAGGCAGAGAGCACAGAGGATATTCAGGATGGGGAAAATGCTGTATAATACTGTACAGTGTTTACTGTATAATACTATGTCGGTGGAGATATGTCATTTTACATTTGTTCAGACCACTAGAATGTACAGCACCAAGAATGAACTCTAATGTAAACAACGGATTTTGGGTGATAGAGATGTGTCAATATAGGTTCATCAGTTGTAACAAAAGTACCGCTGTTGTGAGGGATGTTCCTAATGGGAGTGTCTAGGTATGTATAGCGGCGGGGGAAATGGACGATTTCTGTACTTTCTTCTTTTTGCGGTGAACCTAAAACTGCTCATTAAAAAGAAAAAAAGAGTGTTAAAAAATAGTAATAACTGCAATGGAATGCAACAGTTTAACTTTAAATCTATGAGTTGCTAATGTATGTAACACAAGCCAAAAGAAATCAAAACTCATTGGTTATTTCCAGGGGTCTGAAGTCAAATGTTCTAAACTACAGGCCATGGGTCTAATCTGCCCCAATGCCTGATTTTGTAAATAAGCTTTTACTGGAACATAGCAGCCCGTTTGCTGACACGTTGTCTGTGACTGCACTCCCTTTACAAGAGCAGAGTTGAATGGCCGTAACTGAGAATGTATGGATTGCAAAGCCTAAAATATTTATTCTCTGGCCTCTCATAAGAAAAGTTTTCTGATCATTTTTCTAAGCAGTCAAGTCATTCCTTTGAAAACTAACAGAGTTGTGGCGCATGGGCTTCGTTGCTCTTTGGCATGTGGGATCTTCCCGGACCAGGGCTCGAGCCCATGTCCCCTGCATTGGCAGGCGGATTCTTAACCACTGCACCACCAGGGAAGTCCAATATAGTACTTTGTAAAGAGGGGTTTTAATTTATTTCAGATAGTGTACACTTTTCTTGTAGAAAAGATTCTTCCACTATAGAAACATTAGCACGCAATACCACTACAAATGCAGTATTCTATGGGTTAGATATTATCAGTAAATTTTATAAGGAATTGGGCAAATGCCAAAGCACTAGCAACTGTTGAGTAAGAGGATTGAAATCTGGGGTGCCCCCACCCCAATTTCAAGAACAGCGTGTTTTTCAAATCCATGTTTCATCTGGTCTTTGTTTCTCATCCATCCTCTGGGTTTGCCTTTCTCAAGAAGGCTCAGATCCTCCGCTTTCACAGCCTCGCGGCTGGCTGTGCCCCAGCGCCCGCCCTGGAACCCCTGCATGCCTGGCTGTGCCTGCTCTCCCTGTGCGTCACCAGCTTTGCCAGGGAGCTGCTGCGTCCTGCACTGCTTGCTGTACCCCAGGGTACCTAGACCCTTCTGGTACATGAAGTACACCCTCATACCGTGTGTGCACGCCCATCCCCTTACCTTATATCCTGCCTCTAAGCCAGGCTTGGGGATTAGTCCAGTGTGCATTCAGCTATGTTAGGTGCTGGGATCAAAGTGAAGTCCCCAACTTTTGAAGTTGCAGGCTTGAGGGGCACACAGTGATTTAAAGTCGGATCACCTGACTTAAAGGGGGGGCTGATTGATTTAAAGCCAGGGCAGCTGACTTAAAACCTGCGTCCCTCAGCTGCAGGACGACACCAACTTTGGCGGTGCACGGGTCCGCTCCAAGCCAGCACTGCTGTTCAGGAAGAGCTTCCAGTCACGCCTTAGTGCAGGGGGACTTGGTCCGTTGTCTTGCCCCTGCCCTCAGAGGGGGGCCACCTGCTCTTCTGGAGGAGAATCAGGGAGGGGGAAGTGCAGAGTCCCGGCTGGTGTTGCAGCACCCCTTGTCTGATGGCAGGGAAAGCGGGGAGGGGCTGTGTGGTGTCCTGGGGCTGGACTCACCAGGTCGACTCTGTCTCTCAGCCTCCTAACCTCCCCCCACACACCCCACAAGAGTTTCCAATAATATGTAATTGCGCCTTAGGTTCTCGGTCTTCAAACTCATACCCAGGCTCCCAGGTCCCTTGATGCAGCCAATTCCCCTGTGCTCTTTCTTCTATTGGATACAGTCCCAGAGGGAGGGGCCGGGGGATGGGACTGGAGGGACCCCGGCAACACTGGCCTCAGCTGAGTGCACAGATCCGGGGCCTGTGCTCTCACACACACACAAAAAGAAAACTAACAAATAAGGGGAAGAAGTGAGCATTTATCCTGTCTTTCCTTCACGAATACTGCCTCAAATTTACCAAATATTTATGAGGGGACGTTTACTTTATAGATGTATTCTAGCTTATACATGAAAGTGAAATGAAAAAATTAGAATGTCTCTTTTTCCACTTCTAATGAAATAATAGATCAGACGATATAAAGATAATCAGGGCTAACACCATAGAGAAAGAGGCAACTACTCATTATGTGCTTTCTGATAGAATTTAAAGTAGCATCTATGATGTAGTCTTGCAAAAAAGCAACCCCAAATCTGACCAAAACTCTAAATCTAACTACCAATTTCCAAGAAAAACCTCTTTGAAAAGAAACATATGAAGCCACACCAAGTGGATTCAATCAGCAACATCCAGACTATGGGAAACTCTATAGGTAAAACAACCTAGTATGTATACCTATGTGTATTTTATATATGCGTATAATACATGTAATTTCACTCTCATATTCCATGTATCATCTTCTTAATAGTTAATAAACCATCATAATTTTTGCTAATATTCATTGACTATTCCTAATACATCAGATTTCCTTTCTAGTGATATCATTGGAAAGGGCATTTGACATATGAGAAATAGTCAATATATATTAGAAAAATTATTATGCTTTTTTAACTTCAAGAGAGCCGTATATAGGATATGAAAATGAATCGATTCTTTTATGATTATAAACTAATAAAATAAAATGGAAATTTCCTTCTACATATCAGATTAGTTTTTAAAATGTGTGGTCAGATTTCTCCAATAATTCTAATTATAATATGCTTTAAGGTAAACGAATTATTTACTGTTGAGAGAGCATAGATTTTTAGGCAGACATCCAATTAACGTACTATATTTTGCACAAGTTAAATCTATAGATAATGTTTCAAAGGACTAGGGCATTTGACACATTAGACATAAGCAAAATAAACTTGTAGCAATATATTTTGTCACATATAAGTAACATATTATCTCTTAGAGTCTGAAACGATGTTTTGTGGTTATATTGCAGAAATAATAATATCAACAAACATTCCAATGGCCATTTATCTAATCCCTTTTGTGATATACCAGGCATGGTAAGCTAGATTTCACTTGTTCTCTGATATCTTAGAAATCACCAACAGAAATTACCATCAATTTTATATGTATTCTGGGAGACATAACATACATCCTTCATCATAGGTACCCGTTTCCCCCAACCACCAAATAACACCAATCCCAGCATATATGGTTGCTTTAAAAACAGCATTAGAACCATATTCCACAAACTAATTTGAAGATATCCAGTTTAGGAATAGAAGTTTGACCAAAATGGAATTGCTCTCCTGGAAGTTTAGATTGGGATCAGAAATAAACTGAGCTAATCAACTGAATCAAAACTGCAAATAAACTCTGGACTAAGTGCTGATGAGTAAGCTTAGTAATCTAATGCAAGATGTTCAGGGAGAAGACAGGGCTCTATTTACTAACATTTATTGCATTCTTTTCATGTACCTGTAGTGTATTTTGTTGGCTTATTCAACACTCAGTCTGAATATAACCAATTCATTTCTCTTTCTCTCCCATAGGAGCTATAAAACTAAAGCATTTATTACTCAGCCTCTCTGCAGCTAGGCTACACGTTTAAATCTGTTACTGCTGATGAGATATAAACTTTATTCTTCTCCAGAGGCTCTCGTTTTGCTACTTGGCTAATCCTCTTCTTCCTGCGTATAAAGTCAGATATGCAGGCATGCATATGCATGGGCAGTGTTTATCCTGCTCTAAGGATAAGAGAAGTCACATACAAAGAACGGTCCAGCAAAAGTGTAGAGGCAGACTGGTTCTTTGATAGCATCATTATCCACCTCTAACTACTTTCTGAGCAAAATAAATCAATCAGGTTCTCTGTTATCTCCAGCTTTAATTTATATGGATCTCAGTACTTCTGCGAATTCTACTAACTCAGTCGTCTCAGCTACTATTACTTGTTAGGAATTGTTATTTTCTCCATTTCACAGGTAAAGAAAATGAGGCATGAAGTAGTTAAATAACTGTATTAAAGTCACAGTTCTAGTATGTAGAAGGCCAAGGATTGGAACCCATATGGTCTGATTCTAGAGCCTTTGGTCTAATCACTACATTATGCTTCCATTACCATGAAAACTGAGGAGAAATGGAGAAAAAAGGAGATATCTCGGATCTTCTGTGAGACAAAATGGGGTGAATTTAATTCCACATTTCACGAAGCCCATTGGAGTTTGCTTGGTTTTGGAGTATGGAATCGATGAGAGAAATATCTTAATTCATGAGATATATTTTCTTCATCTGCAAATTATAGTTATGACTAGATATCAACCAGTGTTGTAAATGAGATAACATCTGTATGGTGGCTAAACTAGTACATGTCAAAAGCAATGTAGTCCCAATGGAGTTTCATCTGATTCTCAATAGAATAAAAAATCTTATAGAAGACCTGAAAGTAGATTATTTTTAATCTATTAAATCTTTGCTAGTCTCATTGTTGTAGGGATCAAAAATTCTGGAATCACTATTGGATTACTGCTAGCCATACCATATTAAGATACTTTGAATCCTTGGTTTATTCTTCACATTGGACTTTAAATGAAAAGATCTACCTTATTAATCTTGAGTTAGTATTTTTCAACCTACAATCCCAACAAATATCATCTTAGTGAAAGAAGTCTGACTGTTTAACTTGTCCCTGTGTCAGTTCAGAGCATGACGAAGTGATTTAAGCTGTGTGAGAGTAGACAGAGATGCAGCAAATAGGAATATTTTAGAGCCATTGATAATCTCCAGTGGGACAGACACTGAGGAATTATCTGCTTACTTGGTGTGTGCTGGTGGAGAGCAGTACACGGTCCGTGGTGCATATGTTTTTTTCTTCCATTGTGTGGTAGTCTGCCATTTTGAAATCTCTTCAGCATGTTGTAGGGCTTGAGCAATTTACCAGTTTTTGACACTCCTATGAACACATACAATTAGGTCTGAGAGTTAGGTCCTTGGACAAAATCAAATGAAATTTACAGCTTACCCTCCTGCCTCAAATTTTCCCTTACAGAATACTCCCCACTGACTAAAGATGCACATTCTACAAAGAAATCTTCAATAGACAAAGAGTCTCATGTTGACTTTCTGGGCTAATATAAAATGATATCAAATCAACTCTAATCTTAAATAAAAGACCTATGTATAAGTTATGCTTCCTTGATTTAGGTGCTTTATAATTGTATGTGATGATCTTAAGAGCAAAATGTAATATGATATATGACTTGAGCAAATCGTCCTTAAATCTAAGTAAAACGATCAATAAAGTAATTCAGTAATACCATGTTAAGACCCCTAATGGCTTATATAATTCTTAGTAATATGCTTACCAGGTAATAGCAAAGCCATAAAAGTAGTAGTCATTTGCAAATGTTATTTTCCAAAGGAATCATCAATAAAAGCTGATTTAACAAACAGATGTTCAAAGCTCTGATATGTGTTATGTTAATGAATCCAAAGGCTAAGCTTGATCTGCACATGAATTCTTCTCATACCTAGTTGCCTGCTCCTATTCCCTATAGGCTTGTTTTACAAGCATTTGTTACCGGGAAAGAAATTAAGGTAGCACATCACTTTTAGAATCTCAATTACTTATGACCATACTGTTAAAAAATCCAAGATTACTATTTCTAGAGTCAATAATCAGATGCTACAAAACTGACAGGCACCTAAAATACAGGATCAATTATTTTTAGGAAACCTCTATATGAAGATATATTGCATATGTAACAACCATCAGTAGGTTAGAAGTTTTTGCTCTACGATGCTTTCCACCTATGACATCTTAAGTGGAGACTGTTAAAGGAAACCAAAGCCTAAAGGTAGTTAAAGTGGTAAAAAACAGATTTTTTACAGGAACTATTTTAAAAGAGGAAAGGACACCTCAATGTGATCTCAGGTGGCCTCTGCCTGCAGCGACTTGAAGCAGGGTTTCAGTTCCCGGCCAGAGATTGAGGTCAGGCTGTGGCAGTTAGAGCACCAAATCCTAGCCACTAGACCAGTGGCCAGTGACAAGGCCCTGGCCCGTCAGCTGTGTAGAAATGAATTTCCACACAGAGATGGAAAAGTACGTGTGGATAGACACACGGGGGAGCTCAGAGAGAGAGTTGCAACCTCCTGGTGGTTTGAATCACGCTTATGGGGCATTTCTTCAGGGTTTCCTTTGACCAATCATCTTGCGTTGCCTGATTCAGAGTCCGTGTTTGGTGTATCTCAGGGTCCTCCCATGTGTGCGCGGGCATCTCTTAGCCAAGATGGATTCTAGCAAAGAGGACTATGGGTAGGTTGACATCACCTACTTTGGGGTGGCGCCCCCTCCCTTTTGGACCTCCAAGGAGCCTTTCTGCGCATGTGTAGTTGGGAAGGTCTCCTTGATTTCAAGAATGAGGAATACGTGGTCTCTTATCTTTTCCCCGGGCAGGGCTCAGCTTCTCCTCCCTGCTGCTGGCCAGCCTGGCGCCCATCTGTCTCCTGTCTCCAGTGTAGAACTGGGCTCAATTCCGAATACAGACCAGGAAGTGGGAATTTATAGTGAAGGAATTGGGGGCAGGCGGTCAGAGAATGGAACGTCACTAAGAGGAAACATCGGGGGTGAGGGGCTACCTGGCTCGACTGGTCTAACAGGCTTGGCGGTGACCAGGGTGATCAGATATCAAGGGTGGGGATTCTCACTAAACTCACTGAGCATTTGTTAAAATTGGGTGATGCCAGGACAGGCACAGAAGTCCAAAGGTCAAGGCCTCACTGAAAATAGCGTTCAGAGGAGCCTGATTGAGGTTTGATCAAGAGGAGAATCTTTGTCAAAACCCCATATATAAAATAGATTTTTTACCAAGCAACCAAGTGAATAATAAGAGAATGAATGAACACTTAGGGGGAAAGACTTCTAATAATTAACAAGCCAATCTGCCATATTAAAATTAAACTGTATCAACTAAATAAAAATACTGTCATTTTGTAAAATCAAACAAAAGTAAAGCAAAAAAAAGAGTAAAGCAAATATATTTGGGATTTTCAAAATTGCCATAAAATAAACAGAAATAATTCTGACAAAAAAATAAAATAAAATAAAATAAAATAGATTTTTTAAAGTATAGCTGTATGAATTAGGACACAGGGAGGCTTAATTCACCCCACATTTGAGCTCCCCTTCCTCGGTGGTGGTCACTGAGATGCACCTGTAGAAACCCCAGAGGCCCACCCGTATGAGAAGTTTTGACATATTGATAATGCTGATTGCGGAGCTCATCAGACTTAGCTGTGATTTCTCTCTTCAGCTCTTTCTGGGTATTGAGAAGATTACTGAGGCTCCAGAAGCCTCAAAATTTCCTCATCTAAAATGTGAAAAATGCAACTTACGGCCTAGGACTTATAATTACAACAAATAATTCATCAACTAATCTATTACTTAAGATGATAATTGCAGTTAGTGGGTTTTCTATCAACACAATGACTTTCAATATTAGGGAAGAATTTTTACTAAAAGTATAAGCAAGCAACTTACAGCAAGAAATGATTATTTCCAATGGTTTTGCCCTGTAAGTTTAAATATACAGTTTTTTTAAAATTGAGGAATAAAGTGAAATGACGGATGGCGTTCATGTTTGATAGTTAATTAATAAAATATAAGGGATGAAAAAAGAGGTGAAGTGAAGGCAATGGCAGTGGATCAGGACCTTGTGGCACAGTGAGATTCCTTGTATGTTTCTTTTAAACTACTTCCTTGATATGAATCTGAAATTGAAACCGCTAGGTGGCGTTTCAGGGGGCTCCAAGGAACTCTGCTTCTTTACGTCTCAGCACAGGAAGAGTTCAGGGAGACGCAAAGTGATAGATAAGAAGTGATTTATTAGAATAGGACGCTCATGAGGCTTACAGGCAGGCAGGTGAGTGCTGCTCTGCCCCAAGTACTTAGCGGGCTGCATTTTTATAATCAAAGGACAAGTGGGGAGAGGGAAAGACCACCTTCTTCCCCAGTCTTGAGTAGACATTGCGCTTGCATCATCAGCTCCTCCTCCAGGTTGGGCAGGGGAGTTTTCTTCTCCCTACACGGTCAAGCCACGACTGACATGGCACTGTGGAAAAATTATTTCAGGTCTCAGTACAAAGAGGGCCTTTCCCTTTGAAATGTCACCTTTCCATAAATTATTGTTTTGTATGCGTGCAGAGAGCACGTCCTAGGGGTCATTAACTTACTGAGCTCACTGGGCAGGATGTGGGTCTCACGCCACCATTGTTTTATTGTTTTGAGGCACGTCTCATGCTCCTGTGGCATGGTTTTGTTGCTCCGCAAACCGGCTTGGTTTTGTGGTTAAACAAACCTGCTTTCTTGAGTGATCATTAACTTACTGTGGTCTCCCAAAGCCCCTTAATGTTCCCTTCCTATCTGCAATCCCCTAGTGGGATTTCTGAGCTGATTATTTGATTATCCTCCTCTATCTCTATCATTATGGAGTAAACTTTCAAGGAGTTTAGAGTCAAATGGGGAAAACAGACTTGAAAAGACACAATGTCAATACAATGTGTTAAGTAATGCACACCGTTAACACAGCGTGGTTTTCTGTGGAGGACTTATAAAAAGTGTATTAAAATAATGTGATGAAATATTGAATGAGATGAGATATTACCTGAGCCACTTTTTAAAGCATGGGTATGCCAACTGGGGTTATTATTTCAAAGACTGTAATTCTCTCCAAATTGTTCAAAGAGAAAGGGATTTGTCATGGACCATTAAATGATATTTAATCATTGGGAGTACTGATGAAATAGACTGCAGTCTAAGCTTCCAGAAAAATTTCCCAAAACTATACTACAGGACTGGGTTGTTAATTGAGTTGCTACACCTGTTATAATCAGGAAGCCACATCTGCCGATCTGAGAAATTACCCGACAAGTATTCACTCTAGAACCATACTCTTCTGCTACCATCAGGAAGCTGCCTGAATCAGAAGCTAAATCTGTCTTTGTATTGTAACAAAATCAATGTCTTACAATCTGCCATTCTTTCTCTCCCTAGTTATTAAGTTCTGATCTCAAGACTTACAAGATTAATAGACTTACATGAGAGGCAAAAGCGTTAGGGAAATATCACTTTAATTTTCCAGCTTCCACAATTCAAGAAGACATACTAGAGAGAGAGGTCGGAACAACTGTTAAGCGATCACATACACAGTATGAATTATCCATGAGAAATAGGGAAAGAGAAATATCAGACTGAAGAAACAGCAAGCAAATGTAACGGGATATGGAATAGCATGAAGTATGTAAAAATATAAACAATGATATTACAGCATTAAGTACAACAGAGAAAGTGACTAGAAAACTGGAATAGGTAGACAGAGGCTACGATGTAGAGGGTTTTTATTACGAAACCAAAATATCTTGTTCCATGGGTGATGAGAATGTTCCCTTTCAGAATAGATGGCATATGACAAACACTGTGCCTCTGAATATATTGTCTTAGGAGTGGAAAAACATTTTCCCCTCATTCAATCCACTTTTCACACACTCTTTTCTTGAAGATATTTTCTGCCTGTAATTGATACAATACAGTGTAAATTATTAAAACATAAATTATGATTCTACTTTTAAGAAAACGCCAGCTTTAGGGTTATGTGGATTCCTGCTTTCATTTAATATTTAACCTCTGAGGATTATGAATTTCTTTGCAGGTACATTAAAGCATGAGATATATATTTCCCTCAACACTTTTAAGCAGATGTTATCAATAGAGTTTTCAGAACATAATATATTTTCTGAAATATGAGAAAGTTGAAAATATAATTAAGGAAAAAAGATCCCATAAAAATGAACAAAGAGTTCTGAAAAGGAACCAAATTGAACCTTAAGAATGAAGAATATATTAAGATAAAATGTCTCACTTCCAGCTAGGAGGTAAGGGCAGATCTCAGTGCAACAACTAGAAAACATAGATGCATTACAAAAATAATGTTTTTTCTTACAAAGCTAATATTTTGAAGACATCAGAAGTCTGGATAAACCCCAAAGACTAGATGAATTAAGATTCTAGAGAGGAAAAGACCTTCTGAGATAAGCTGATGATGGCTGGCTATTTCCTTCCCTAAGGGTGTTTACTTACACTGCGCTCAAGATAAAGACCAAGCTTGGTAGCCTTCAAGATGGTCTCCAAGCATCTCCACCGCCTGATCCTCAGGCCTTCGTGTAATTACCTCCCCTGGAGTGTGGGATGTATCGACTGACATAAAATAGGACGTCGCAGAGTGATGTGACGTGGCTTCTGTGATCAGGGTTTGAAAAGAGGGTTGCTTATGTTTCAGATTCTTGCTCCATCTTCCATGGGGAAACCAGAGGCTCTTCATAAGTCATTCCTGTGGAAAGACTCATCTAGTGAGGGGCCTTGGCCTTCCAATAACCAAGCGAGAAGGCTTGGAAGTGTATCCTCACCCACAGCCAAGCTGTCACAGGAGACCACTGCTATAGGTATATTAACATATGACTGAAAATTCATGTGAGATCTTGAGAAGGAGGCACCAACTAAGAAATGCCCAGGTTTATGACTCACATTCTTATGAGATAAAATTTTTTTTTTTTTTATTGCAGTTCGCGGGCCTCTCACTGTTGTGGCCCCTCCCGTTGCAGAGAGTAGGCTCCGGATGCGCAGGCTCAGCGGCCACGGCCCACGGGCCCAGCCGCTCCGCCGCATGTGGGATCTTCCCGGACCGGGGCACGAACCCGTGTCCCCTGCATCGGCAGGCGGACTCTCAACTACTGCGCCACCAGGGAAGCCCAATATTTTTGTTTTTTAAGCTGCTAAATTGTGGAGTTATTTGTTATGCAGCAATAGACAACTAATAAATACAGTGATTAATTCATCAAAAAGATATGACAATCCTAAAGGTGTATGCAATTTATAAATTGCAAAATAAAGTTTCAGAATAAATAAAGCAAATGTTATACAACTGTAGGGAAAAACAGTTGAAGACACAATTATAATCTGAAGTTTCAGCACCCCGCTCTTAATAGTTTAAAGAACATCTATGTAGAAAACCAGGAATGATTTATAGGACTTGAGCAACATTATCAAACAGACTTGACCTAACTGACATTTATGGAACAATCCACTCCAAAACATCAGAATGCACATCTTTTTAAAGTGAACATGGGATATTTAACAAGATAGAACATATTTTTTTGCCATAAAACAAGTTGAAAGGATTCAAATTATACAAGGTATCTTTTCTCACCAAAGGAATTGATATAAAAATCAATAACAGAATGGTAACTAAAAAAAAAAACCCTCCAAATATTTAGAAACTGGAAAGTATACTTCTAAATAACCTATAGGTCAAAGACAACTTTGAAAAAAAAATTAGAAGTATTTTTAACGGAATAAAAATGAAAACACAACAAATCAAAATTTATGCAATGTAATTAAAATACTTCCTAGAGGGATGTTTAGAGCACTAAATGCCTATATTAGAAAAGAAAAAGGTATGGAGTTAATGATCTGAACTTTCTCCTTAAGATATAGAAAATGAAGAGAAATTATACATTAAGTAAGCAGAAGAAAGGAAGTACATAATAAATGTAAGAATAGAATTCATGAAATATATAAAACATTGCCAAAACATAGCCTGCAACAACTTTAAAATGTTTATTATTTTCAAGCAATCTGATAGCTTCTTCAACATAGATTTTGTTACATTGAGTAAACCTGAACAAATTTCAAGACTGCTTTCCTTCAGATGATGTTACTGACACTAATATAATTAGGTAGATTAAATAATAAAAGTACAGTGAATCCCACCTAATTTTAAAAATAAAATATACTAGGAAATAATTTCTTCCTGCATTTAAAATCATAATGGAAATTAGGACTTATTTGGAGCTGACATATAACAAAAGCACTCCATATCAATATTTGTGGGATGCAGTTAAAGTAATGCTGAAAGGAAAGGTATAGGTTTAATATGAAAAAAGCTGAAAGTTAATGAATAAAAATAGAAGAGTAAAAGGAAGGAAAAACAAAAGTTCAGAAAAAAAATAATGCAACAAGCATGTAATATTTAGAATCATATTAGCCAGTTTATTCTTAAGCATAAAATAAAATAAACAGGATCACCTTCTAGCAGGTTTCATCAAGGGAACATAAGAGATAATATAAACAAACTCCGTTAGGAATGAAAAGAGGACATAATGCCAGATGCTGGAGAAATAAATGTGATAAAAAGATATTATTAACTTGATGTCAATGCATTTTGAAGCTTACATGAAATGAACAATTCCATTACCAAAATTAACTGAAGAAGAAATATGAAACCTGAAGTAGATAACCATTACAGTAATTGAATCAGTAGTTTAAAAATCTTCCAAGTGAAAACCAACTCACAAAAGGCATTACCAGTGGGTTCTAAAAACATTTAGAGAGTAAATTGTGATATTAAACCCATTGTCCAAAGAAAAGGAAAAGTGAAGAATCTACAGCTTATTTCATGAGACTCATGTAGCATTGATGTCAAAATCAGTAAAAAATATTGAGATGAAGGGATTATAAATAAAACTCAATTATAAACACAGATAAAAAATTCTAAGCAGAACATTAGCTACCAAATGTAGCAATTTATTGAGAAATAAATATACTTCATGGCCAAATGAGGTTTAACTGAAGGAATGAACGTATTAAATATTAAAATATTAGAAAATAAATCAAGTTGTCATTATTTTTACATGGTATAATGATTTTGGTAGATATCTAGATGAAAGTATAGATAAAAAATTAAGATTGAAGAGTTTAGCAAAGATTTTAGACCTTCACTGTACAAGATCAGTTCAGTTACTTTTCACCTACCAGAAGAATATAGAGAGCATAATTTTTTAAAGACAATATTTATACTAGCACCCCCAATTTTTTAAAATCTGAGGATTTAATCTAACAAAACCTATATAATATTTTGATGTATAAAATTCCAAAATATTATAGGAAAACACTGAAAAGCCCAAAATAGATATTGCTATGAGTATCTTGCAAATTCAAAGGAAAAGAACAAAAAAGTAGAAAAAGAATTCCTTAACCTCAGTAGAATTTAGGGGATTAGAAATTAAAACCACAATGAAATATCATTTAACCACTATACTGACAGAAATTCAAAAGTCTGACAAATATAAGGATGTGGAGTAGACTCTTGTCTTATTGGTTTGTAAATTTGTAGAAATGTTGTGAGAAAATGGTTGACATTATGCAAAAGTGTTGAAATGGGCCCATAACTTATGGTTCAGGATCTAGGTGGATACCCAAAGAGATTCTTACAAATGTCCAGAGGACACAGGCATTCATGGTTAATGCAGCCATATACATAACGTCAAATGTCCTTTCTAGGTTCTTTGGCTGGTCTCATAATTAGATTAACATAAGACAGATTAACAGGAGAAAAACAAATTTAATTTCTTATGTATGGGAGCTCATAAAAATATGAGACTCAAATAAATGACCAAAGGAGGCAGATTTTATATCTTTTAGACAAAGAATCAATAACTTTGTGAAGAATTGACAAAAATAAAGGGGTTTGAGCTTGGAGTGGCTAATTAGTGAAAAAGTAACAAGTTTTGTTCATCCAGCTTTCTCTGCCCTGAATTCCCTTCTCTGGTAAGAAGTACGTCTCTGTACTCCTGGTGCACAGAGGATACATTTCACATGGAACATTTATGTCCTGCTTTCATCGGGAACAAAGGAGCATCAGAGGGTCCTTCTTGCTCCTGCTGTTTTTAAAATAACATTAATCCAAAATAATCAATATGCCAAAGTGGCATATTTTGCTTCCCTTCACATGCATCCATAAGGATGAACTACCTATTATGGAAGAATCTTCCTTTGGCCATCAAACTGGGATATGCATTTTTATTTAAGAAAGAAAACACATGCTTTCTGAATTTCACATCTGTAAGTAACCTCTTTAACCTTAATAATTACTTGGAAGATTTTTAAGATTGTTTTAACCTCTTTTACTGAAAGTATTATATTGATATTTAAGCATCTTACTTCAGCTCCTTCAAGTTTTAGAAATCAGGAAGAAAACCGAAGAGAAATTGGCATGATCATTACACCCAGAGGATTAAAGCCAGAGCTAAGAGTGAGGTTTCCGATCACAAACTAAGTATTCAGTTTACAACCTTATGCTGATATAAAAGACGTGATAGGAAAAAAAAAAAAGAATAGTAATTTTACTGATTTGTAGCTATTTTGATTTCTTTATACCTTTCAAATATATTATGTTAATTAAACCAGTGTTAATTTTCCAGCTGTTCCATGTATTCTTTTTTTTTTTTTTTTTTTTTTTTTTTTGTGGTATGCGGGCCTCCCTCTGCTGCGGCCTCTCCCGTTGCGGAGCACA
>NC_041220.1:1954792-1961045 GCF_002837175.3 Physeter macrocephalus
CCCGCGGCACGCGGGACCCTCCCAGACCGGGGCGCGAACCCGGCTCCCCTGCATCGGCAGGCGGACGCGCAACCACTGCGCCACCAGGGAAGCCCCCCATGTATTCTTAGATAATTAATAGTTGACCGTTGTTGAAAATCAGGCTTTTTGAGGAGGCATTTGTCATTGTTTTATTGTGTCAGTAGCTAAAATGATACACTCAGAAATGGAGAATATAGGTGGACATTACCTATTAAAGTGTGTCATGGAAGATTTTTTTATATGAAACTTGTGTGTACATATTTTGAAAAGTTTTTGTGGCTTAAAATTGTTAGTGTTTTTTATCTTGCTTTCTTTTTATGTGTTTTTAAATTTTTGTCAATATCTTTTCCAAGTATTTATTTGTAAGCACTCAACAAATCTCTCATAAACAGAATGATGTTTTAAAATTTTTGTTTTTCTTTTAGAAGCTCAGCTATTAACATTTTTGATACATCCTTGTATTTGTACTCCTGACAATCATTCAGTTTTTAATTATTTTTTTAAATTTATAGTTTTCTTAAAATTTTTGAACATTTTGAAGGATTTTTTAATTCTAGTAATCTAGAATTAAGCAATTTGTCAGACGATTTTTTCATTAATTCTCGATTTTCGTCTTCTACAATATCTGACAACAGTCCAATAATATGCCTTATGCTTTATTTGAGACTCTCTTTGCCTTTGTTTTTCTTTTTTTTTTTTTTAAGTCTTTATTGAATTTGTTACACTATCGCTTCTGTTTTGTGTTTTGGTTTTTTGGCCATGAGGCATGTGGGATCTTAGCTCCCCGACCAATGATTGAACACGCACCCCCTGCATTGGAAGACAAAGTCTCAACCACTGGACCACCCGGGAAGACCCTCTCTTTGCCTTTGAAATGACTTTCTCATTTGCTCCCCATTACCATGTTCCTGTTACTCTGGTTCATGTCCTAATGATCTCTCTTTCAGAAGCTACCTACCTCCACTTTTCCCTGTACTCCTTAAGTACAGTTCCACATACTCTATTTTTATTTATTTATTTTTATCTAATCAAAAGCTTGCAAGAACTTCCAGTTACCTCTGGAATAAAGCGTAGTCATCATCGCAGCATTCGAAGATATTTACCATCTGGGCACAAAATAATTTTTCAGATATCTATTACTGTACTTCTCTGCATATATCTTATATCCAACCAGAGAAAAACACCCATTATTACCCACATCGTCCCTAAATTTCTTGACTTCAGATTTGCTCATGCCCTCCTGAACCAAAACTCCCTCTCTTTCAGTCAGTCCCAAGGCTGCGAATGCAGAGGAAGCACGTGAGGAGGACCTGCAAAGATGCTGTCCCTGTGCGTCGCCGCGGCCGTGGCCCGCGCCCTCCCTGGGCAGGCCGGGATGGCCTCCAAAAATGCTCTGGGGTCGTCCTTCGTTGCTGCAAGGAATCTCCATGCCTCTAAATCTCGTCTTCGGAAGACTGGCACTGCTGAGGTGTCCTCTGTTATTATTGGCGACACCTCTGTTGACCTTGAAGAGACGGTGCATGTTTTCAAGTATTGGTGATGGTATTGCCCAGGTACGGGGGCTGAGAAATGTTCAAACGGAAGAAATGGTAGAGTTTTCTTCAGGTTTAAAGGGTATGTCTCTGAACTTGGAACTTGACAAGGTTGGTGTTGTCGTGTTTGGAAATGAGAAACTAATTGAGGAAGCAGATATTGTGACCAGAACTGGGGCTATTGTGGATGTTCCAGTCAGCAAGGAACTTTTGGGTCGTGTAGCAGATGCCCTTGGTAATACCACTGATGGAAAGGGTCCAGTTGGTTCCAAGATCCAAAGGCGAGTTAGCCTGAAAGCCCCGATCTCTGTGCGGAAACTAATGTAGACTGGCATTAAGGCTGTGGACAGCTGGTGCCAATTGGTCGTGGTCAGCGTGAGCTGATTATTGGTGTCTGACAGATTGGCAAAACATCAATTGCTATTGACACAATCATTAACCAGAAATGATTCAATGATGGATCTGATGAAAAGAAGAAGCTATACTGTATCTACGTTGCTATTAGTCAGAAGAGCCATTGCTGCTCAATTGGTGAAGAGACTTACAGATGCAGATGCCATGAAGTACGCTATTGTGGTTTCAGCTACTGCCTCGGATGCTGCCCCACTTCAGCGCCTGGCTCCTTATTCTGGATGTTCTATGAGAGAATATTTTAGGGATAATGGCAAACATGCTTTGATCATCTATGATGAGTTATCTAAATAGGCTGTTGCTTATTGTCAGGTGTCTCTGCTGCTCCGCGGACCCCCTGGTCATGAAGCCTGTCCTGGTGATGCGTTCTTCCTGCACTCCTGACTGCTAGAGAGAACAGACAAAACGAACGATTCTTTTGGTGGTGGCTCCTTGACTGCTTTACCAGTCAGAGAAAGACAGTCTGGTGTTGTGTCTGCTTACATTCCAACGAATGTCATTTCCATCATTGATGGACAGATCTTCTTGGAAACTGAATTGTTCTACAAAGGTATCCATCCTTCCATTAACGTTTGGTTTGTCTGTATCCCGTGTCAGATCTGCTGTGCAAACCAGGGCCATGAAACATGTGGCAGGTGCCGTGAAACTGGGATTGGCTCAGTATTGTGAGGCTGCTGCTTTTGCCCAATTTGTTTCTGACCTCGACGCTGCCACTCAACCACCCTTGAGTCGTGGTGTGCGTCTGACCGAGTTGCTGAAGCAAGGACGGTATTGTCCCATGGCTATTTTTTTTTTTTTTTTACAAAAATCAACTATATTTATACACACTTGTAATGGACAATTTGAAAATAAAATTAAGAAAATGATTCTACTTAACAATATCATCAAAAAGAATAAAACATGTAGAAATAGATTTCACAAAAGAAGTTCAAGACCTGTACATGAATCCCATGGCTATTGAAGAGCAAGTGTCTGTTATCTATGCAGATGGCAGGGGTATCTTGATAAGCTGGAGCTCAGCAAGATCACAAAGTTTGAGAATGCTTTCTTGTTTCATGTTATCAGCCAACACCAAACCCTGTTGGGCAAAATCTGGGCAGATGGAAAGATCTCAGAAGAGTCGGATGCAAAGCTGAAAGAGATTGTAACAAAATTCTTGGTTGGATTTGAAGTTTAAACACCTATGGATTCACACCAAATGCCACTTTAGTTGTGTCATCGTTTCTTCTAGTTGCATTTTAAAAGGATTACTCCATTACTGCAGATGTACTGTAATCACGTTAAGCTGAAGGTTCCATATTGAAAAAAAAAATTCCTTCTCTTCTTTCTATTCTCCACGTTGAATTTTCACTCTTCTTTCAAAATCAATTCAATTATTAGCTTTTTTATAAACTGTAATAGGTGAAAGAACATGATGTTTGAAATAAGACAACTGTTTGGAGTTTTACATATCTCATTTATTAGCTAAGATGGTCAGAACTAAAAACTGATTAAAAAAAATCTTATCAGTAAAGTAAGTCTAACATTTGTCTTTTCTTACAAAGTGTTTTGTGCATCAATAAGAAAATGCACACTGAACAAGTCTCTGGAATAGGTATGCAATATATATGGATCCCCTCATCTGGAAGAACTACCTTTATCCTGATGCCATTCATAGAAGATAATTAATGCTTCCCCTTTACCTCCTACTCCAGATGCCCTTTTTATTTTAATAAATATATATGTGTATTTTATTTCCTCTATGAAACTGAGTGTAATGCACTCTACCATCTGACTCATATTCCAAAGAGTACCCCAAATAATGCCCTGTACATAATAGGTTCTCCATAAATGTATGGACTGGAAGTGTGTTGGTCCTTACCATGGTTATTTAAGAATGATTGGGCTTCCCTGGTGGCGCAGCGGTTGAGAGTCCGCTTGCCGATGCAGGGGACGCGGGTTCGTGCCCCGGTCCGGGAGGATCCCACATGCCGTGGAGCAGCTGGGCCCGTGAGCCGTGGCCGCTGAGCCTGCGCGTCCGGAGCCTGTGCTCCGCGACGGGAGAGGCCACAGCAGTGAGAGGCCCACGTACCGCCAAAAAAAAAAAAAAAAAAAAATTTTTGTTCAAAATGTATGTTAATAATTTAGTTACCTTTAATTTACTTTAAACATATTTATATTTAAATGTAATATAAGATGTGAAAACAAAATTACGTTAAGAAGTAATCGCTATAGAGTAGAATTTATTTTAGCCAGAATAATAGGATATGTCACACATAACAAAGAGCAGCTGAAACAATACTAGCTTATATGTCTTAAAATTGTTTTGATAGAAACTAATTTAGTTAAAATTATATCCAGCAGTTAGGAACAAGTTTATTGTTCTATAATGGTTATCTAAATATATAAAAATAATATATACAGAGTCTTTTGAGAACAATAACATTAGTAGATTTAGTGATGGGGAAAGTCCAAAGCCATCTGTTAAAATTTATGTTACGTGTCTTCACAGAGCTCTGCTTCTTTTGCTAATATTAAATCAGAATTGAATTGGAAAAGGATGCGGTTTGAGCTAGTGTATCTTCATCCTTGTCCATTTCCCACTCTTCCCCCTATTTTTCCAGCTCAGACTGGGAGTGTCGGGCATGGACATGCCCCTCTGCACTCCTTAGGCTCCTAGCGGTGGGTTCGTTACTGAACTCAAGTCGATACCCAAGAGGCCAGTGTTGGTAGAAATGGAAAATGCTGCTTTTAATCAGAAAGCTGGCAATCTGGGGAGAAGGCGGGCTCACTCAAAAACGAACTCCAGGGCTTCCCTGGTGGCGCAGTGGTTGAGAGCCCGCCTGCCGATGCAGGGGACGCGGGTTCGCGCCCCGGTCTGGGAGGATCCCACGTGCCGCGGAGCGGCTGGGCCCGTGAGCCGTGGCCGCTGAGCCTGCGCGTCCGGAGCCTGTGCTCCGCAACGGAAGAGGCCACAACAGAGGGAGGCCCGCGTACCGCAAAAAAATAAATAAATAAAATGAACTCCAAATATTCTGCTGGGCCATGAAAGTTTTTAAAGGGGAAAAAAGGAAGTAATCTTAGTTAATCATGGGGACAGGTGGTCACAGCTGTCGCAGTCCCCCACTGTGCGCAGGCTTGTCGACTCCTTGTGACCTTTCTTTAGATGCTATCTTGTTCACACAGCTTGTTCACACAGTCTGTTTGACAGACTACTCGAAGGGAAGCTAGGGAAGGGATCTGGTCATCTGTTAATTACTTATTCTTCATTTCTACCTCTTTGATCTATGGAAAAAAACCAACGGGTTAGGCAAGGCATTGTGTGATCGCCAGATGTGAATGGTGTGTTTGGCCTGGAGATGAGTAGAGCGTGGGGGCGCCTAGTTTGAAAGTTAGTTACAATGTAGCTTTGCTAAAGTGACAAGGAAAGGGGCTTCCTGCTGAGGGCGGTTTCCTGCAAAGAGCTGCTTACAAATCCCCAGTCAGACATCATTCCATTTCTATGGGATCAGGGGTGAAGGTCCATCTTCTGTCACTTCTTCACGCTGACATGGGGCGCTGTATTCTCAGAGTGGAGGATGTCGACATGGGTCCATAGCATCTCTTTGCTGACAATTTTAGTTGCTCCTTTACAGAACAAGCTGCAATTATTTTGATGCCCACAAAGACATAGATTATTATGAGCAATCGCGTTAATCCCATTCTCTTGAGGCCAGTTCTTGGAATCGTGCTGGCCGTAGACTCAGTACTGCTCAAGTTGGAGTAGCTTATGTCATGGCTACAGTCTGGCTTTTTCCCGCTGGTGGCAGCTACAGCATCTGTAAAACAACTCAGGAAGGTGCATCAGACACTGAGGCTGTGACTCTGTTGTCCTGATCCTTAACTGCTCGAGGCCACTCTTTGTGACTCAGGGAGGCCTGGGAGACTTCAGCTTTTCTACAACCAGAGGCAGGAGACATGCAGGGGCCTTTGTACTTGGCGGGAGGGGGTGCCTGGAGGCTTCTGCTTGGTTCCAGTTTTCCCTTTAGAGAAGTAATTGACAGAGGATAGGCCCCTCCTTTGACTTGTACTATTTCTGACTGGCAAATGTTTCCACATTTTTAAATGTTCAAATTTACTAATATATTTTAAGCCAGGGTTAACTTTGACCCTGGTAAGTTTGACACACATTTTTATTTTTTTTCTTTTTGAACCAGAAGGATACTGTATTTCCTTCCATCTTTTCAAACTAAAGTCCAAGGAATATTTGACTTGCAATATTTCTGACAGGCGAATGTTCCCATATTTTTAAATGTTCAAATTTACTAATA